>NW_027210605.1:4447500-4690000 GCF_029030835.1 Brachyistius frenatus | reverse complement strand
TAAAAGTGACATCTATGCCAGAAGGGTGTTGGAGAGAAGGGGATAGGCAGTTAGCATTGGATAGTGCACTGGTTTGTAGTTTCCTGAGAGCAACCTGGGAGGCTTTTAAATGTAGCTCAGGGACAGAAGGCAGGTAGGCAGGTACGGAACAACAATGGAAACAATGATAATTCCCTGAGGAGCAGCAGACAGAGAAGACACAGAGCCCATAGTGTGCTCTACCGCTTCATATCCTGTCCTTTAGAAAAAAATAGAAAGCAATCACAACACTAGATCTTGAAGGGAACTAGGGTGGAGGAGGTAAAGATCAGGGAAGTGAAGTGGGGAATGTGTTTGGAGTGTGTATATGCACATGAACCTGCATGTTAGGAGCATTTGTGGACTAAGAACAACAGTGTTTGCTATTTGTTGGGTGTCAGACTGATGTTCGCTGACTGAATATGTGAATCTGTATGTTTTCGTGTGATGGCGGTGTGACGCAAGTGTGACACGGGGGCTAGGAATGTGCTCCCTGTGATGTGTGGTTGTGGGGTGAAGGGCTGCTTCTGACTGAGATAATTCAGAATGGCTGCATGGCCCAGATTCCTATTCAGCCCCTTTCCAACCCTGGGAATCTATGGGAATGTTTGTTTGTGTGTGTGTGTGTGTGTGTGTGTGTGTGTGTGTGTGTGTGTGTGTGTGTGTGTGTGTGTGTGTGTGTGTGTGTGTGTGTGTGTGTGTGTGTGTGTGTGTGTGTGTGTGTGTGTGTGTGTGTGTGTGTGTGTGTGTGTGTGTGTGTGTGTGTATGTGCACTAGCCCTTTCTATTCCACCACAGAGAAAGCATTGTCCTGTCCTGGGACGGACCACAACGAATGTCCCTGACTGTCCCAGTACATGCGTGCAAATGTGGATCTATATGTCTGAACCATGTACATGTGCATCCATGACTTGTGATTTTACAACTGGTCATTTGAGGATTTTATGTTTTCTCATACCAAAAGTTATTTGGTTCCTTTCAGCAAGAGACTGCTGTTTAAAACAGCTTACAGTAAATATTAAAATTTAAATGAGGCTACCACAAACTACTTCTGTAAAGCACGACAGTTATGAAAAGTTAAATTAAGTACTTATGTGATTGAAACAGCTCAGAAACCAGCTGTGGTAGTAGAGGTGAAAAAACAATACTGACCATGCACTAGAGTCCCTCTTTATTAGAAAAAAATTATGAAATGCTTAATTGCACTGTGCAGCAAGTTGTATTTCTTAAATCTGGCTTTCACCAATTCTAAATTAAAAAAACAAAAACATTTACGGTTGTTTTCTAACAGAAAACAGAAGTACCGAGCCCGAGGATGAGACTTAAAGGAGAATGTTTACATGAGTGTTGACAGCAGTGTATGTAAGACAGAACTTTCTAAGTTCGCCCTATACCTAAACATGGGGTCTGTCTGTCTCTGTCTGCCTATCTGTGTGATCGCTGGCCAGGCCTGCTGAGCAAAGCGGCTCATGTGGGCCTGGCAGTGTGCAGGTGATGACTAGTAAGAGCTAATGATACTTAATGCCTTTTGCAACAGTGCACAGGCGCACGGAGGGAAACATGTTGCACAAGCATGTATATGCACACATCCTTACTTGAGCGCACACTCACTTCATGATGGTTAATGTATCTATAAAGCATCCCACAGAGCAGTGCTGTTCCCACAATGCTAGCTGGGATCAGGTGAGTAGAATGGACCACTGGGGATGCCAATTAGCTAAAGGGAACTAAGAAACTATCATGGACGCAATTAAATGTCACACAAATGTGAACACATTAGCAAAGCTAACTGGGGATACTGCACAGGGATGTCTGAGAAAAGAAAGAGGGGATGTGGAAAACAGAAGGTGGAGAAGAGAATGATAGGGAGAAAAAGATGGATTAAATCTTTTTCAGGAGTCCTAATTTTAGAGGATAATTGATCTGAATGCACAAACAGCTCACCAGGATGGCATAATCATTGCCAAGACAGTGACATTGTTCTTCCTAAGACTGGACTTCACAGGTGACTTTTCCATCTGCTGTAAAGGGAAGCTGGGGGGGGGAATTGTGCCAGACTTACTCAAGTCTCTATTACATGTCTGAGAAGGAGCAAAGGAGGAAATCTGGAGTTTTTACATGCATGGCAAGAGGCCAAACTAAATCTCTTTAAACCAACAGCAGCCACATGTCTTCATTGGTACAGGGTAAGATTTCATCGAGTGCTGATCTAAGTTCAGTTCTAGATGTTATCCATGGGTACTGTTAAATATATGGAGCAGAGGAGCTGATCATAGATCTGTGAGTGCAACAGCAAAGGAGGAGTGAGCCAGCAGTGGATTTGAGCAGTCCCTCTAACTAGATCCAGTGTCCTCCTGTTTCTGCCATTCAACCAAATGAAGTCATAATAGAGCCTGACACTAATACTCATCGGGTTTCATTTACTGTTGTATCCACTGCTGAGAATCTGCCTGGAATCAGCATGCAGGAAACACCTCTGTCAGAGATACCTTTTCAGGATGTGTGCAAAAGTGGCGAGATTTGTAACCCTTTTCTGCACATCTTTAACAGACTTCATTGTTTGGTTTGTCCTTTTTTAAAGCAAAAACTACCTTGATTTAGAAAGAAACAAAAACTGCTGTCCAGCACATGTTATGTAACAAACACATACGAAAACCAGACAAAATATACACACCAAAACAACAGATTAGTGGACTATGGGCAGGGCTATGAATGCCTTTCAGCCTTCCAAAGCTATGGCCTACCCACAACAGCTGCCTGTCAGTCCTGTCCACATGTTGGAGGCAGTTGTATGTTGTGTAGCACCGACTGTTCCAACACTTCCTGTTCCATTACTGAAGTGCTTGACCTTTCACCCCCCTCCCCTCTGTCTCATGACAGGGTGTGTGTGTGTGTGTGTGGGAGGACAAGGAGCGGACATGGAGTATGTATGTGCACGTGTGTTGTGTGTTGTGTGTTGTGTGTGTGTGTGTGTGTGTGTGTGTGTGTGTGTGTGTGTGTGTGTGTGTGTGTGTGTGTGTGTGTGTGTGTGTGTGTGTGTGTGTGTGTGCAGTATACCCGGGTATGAAGAAGTCCCAGAGGGCATGAGTATGTTTCCCATGACATGGCCTCAGACTAAACAGCCGCTCTCTCCACCCAGACATCCGCCGGTCATTCTCCCCTAAAACCACAGCGAGCCTGAAAGGCCACAAAACATGGAAGCATCTCCCTTTTTTTTTTTTGTTTTGTTTTGTTTCATTATCTCCTCTTTTCTCCTCATCCCTCCCTCTGCACTTTTGTAGCCTTCCTCCCCGTGGCCCTCCTTGTCCAGGTGAAAGACTTCTCCTCGCCCTCTCCCTTGCTCTTTGTGCCCCGTGAATGAGAGAAAGAGAGAATAAGAGAGGGAAAGATAAAGAGAGAGTGCCTTCGGACACAAAGGGCAGTGTACCCTTCCCAGGAAGTCTGGGAGAGAGGGAGGAAAAAAAAAACACATCTTTAGAGGAAGGAGGAGGGGAGGACAGCATTGTACCCTCCTTCCTGACTCTTTGTGTGTGTTTGTAAGTGTGTGTGTGTGTGTGTGTGTGTGTGTGTGTGTGTGTGTGTGTGTGTGTGTGTGTGTGTGTGTGTGTGTGTGTGTGTGTGTGTGTGTGTGTGTGTGTGTGTGCAATCTCATGTGTGACTGGTAGAGAAACTGAATGCCAAAGCAGTCAGTCTATTCAGATAGAAAAAAGCAAACACACTTAGACCTCACCCTTGCATACAATATACCCACACATACTCTACTCTATTTCTCTTACTTACACACACACACACACACACACACACACACACACACACACACACACACACACACACACACACACACACACACACACACACACACACACACACACACACACACACACACACACACTGATGAACACAACCATTTAGACCCTCTTTAAGGCGGTGCCCAAGCACTGACTACCAGTTGCATTGTGTGGAATAAAAGATCCTCTTTCATCGTGCCTTAACTGTTTCAAAGAGCTAAGCGGAGAGGATCAGACTGGCTGAATCCAACTGAAGACATTACTGTCATAGTTAGTGTAAAAGACAGCCAAGGTGTGGCTCAAGCACCTCTAATGCAGAACTCCTGCCCTCCGGGCAAGGCTCTGGTTGTTGGTTTCCACTAAAGATCTATTACTCTAATGTTCCTCACAGATAAGCCACCTTCAAAGGAGCAGAGCTTACTGCCATTATTGACTGTTTGTTTGGTAAGAGCCTCCACCTGAGGGAGAGAGAAAGGGACTGGCAGAGAGGCAAGAAGAAAGAGAGAGAGCGGAAAGGAGGAAGTGAGGGAAGACCTCAGGGTATGGCTCATTTGAATTGATTCTCTGTGTGTGTACATATGAGAAAACATCCTTCTCAAGGCCAACAATGTAAGCCTGCTTGTTTACATGCTTTTGCATTTTTCTGCAGGGTACCTGCAAGAAGTTGTATTCTTGAGAAACATACCAGAAGCCTTTCCATGCATGTTTCTGTTTTACATTGGGACAATGTCATGAAATGTATCAAAATAATCTCCTCTGATGTGTCAGATTGACACATTTCAGCATTGACGCCAGAAACAGACACCGGACTGCTGATTGATCGTATCTGTCCTGGTCTGAGGGTATATTCACTCACCAGGGTGGTCCATCATCAACCCCACGAAAAGAAAAAAAACACCCGGAGCCGGGAGTGTGTGTGAGCGCCTGTGGATGTAGCGTGGGTGTGGGTGTGTATATCTCTCAACATAAACAGGGGTGTTTTTCATATGATGTGGCCAGTTGTTTTGCTGCGCTAAATCACCAGCTCTTGTCAGAAATGCTTCCAGTTTGAAACTGGCTACAATGGAGCTGGGGGCACATTCACACCCACACACACACTGCCTTTGATCACACAGCCGATAACATACTTCAGTAGTTGTGTTGACGGCGAAGAGGAAATATGATAAATCGCATTATTGTAACTCCAGGACTGTGTAACACCATGCTCCAATTGGAATCTGAAACAGAGACGGGGAGAAAAAGAGCGAGTGTGAGCAATAGAGTGGCATAAGAGAAAGGGACTGAAAGGGCCAAGGCTGATGAATGGAAATGTACCTCTGCTTCTTCATGCTTCCGTTCCTCCCTTAAGACAAGCTCCTTGCCATGGTTACTCTATCAATCATGGCATAAAGCAGTCCAATATCCAGTGCTGTACCTTTCTTCCCATGCCAAACCTTCCTCGCTTACATCCGCATGCAGACAAGCATGTACACATACACACTTTGGAGAGGAAAGACTAAACGATCTATCAGAGCACATTGTGTATCTGCAAATCATGGTACGACGGAGGCAATAGGAATGGAAAAAAAATTAAATAAATTTGCCTCAATTTCACACACACTACTGTACTTAAACACACTAAATTACATGCACGCACATGGAAATCTAATTCCTCTCCAGGGAAACAGAAAGGTCCCTGGGGGCTCTGTCAGTCTTTCTGCAGATTTAGAGAAAAGGGGCGGGAAAAGGAACTGTTAAGACAGACATTTGTGAGTGTGTTTGTTGATGAGCATCGGGGCTCTGTGTCGGCTTTCCCCGCTCCAAATGCTGCTGAGGAGTCTTTAGTTCGTCATTCAGCAGCAGAAGGAGATCTAAGGGGAGGCGAAGGCCTGTGTGCCTCTGTCAGTTGAGAGATGTGTTGTCCTGCGAGCAATATCAGGCTGCTTACTTGACGCCATGATGGCTGAGATAGGGCCGAGCGGTTCCCTGCTGAATACTCACATGAAAAATAAAGAAAAGAAACCACACAAACTTCCATTCTGTCCCTCTCACACAAACACTCACACGCACACACACACACACACACACACACACACACACACACACACACACACACACACACACACACACACACACACACACACACACACACACACACACACACACACACACACAAACAGACCCGCACTGCAATCCGTTTCCATGCCACGACAGCATCCATGTATGATGTGGTGAAAGCACAACCAGGCACTGTACCCACCACATCTGCAGGCTCACTGGGAAACAATAGGGGTGTGAAAATGAGCGACAGACATCTTACCACACACACCGCAGCCACCTATAAATGGAAAAAAATATTGTACTGCACACACAGATACTTACACAATACATGCACGCCCTCTCTCTGACACAGCACGCACATGCACACACACACACACACACACAGATGCACACACACTAGAGATGGTCATAAAATAGGGACACAGAAACCCCAGTTCTAATTGTGAACCTCCCATACACTGCAGAGCCTGCAAAATCTTTAAGCACCCTCTTTCTCATTTCTTTTGCGGCCGTTTATTTGCGCTGAAAATATCTGCACGTCACAGCGCCAGCCGACACAATGCACATGTGGTAGTCATCAATCATAATTATCATGGTTTAAAAAAGCCACAGCTGTTATTTGATTTTAAAAACAAGCCATAGCGCAGTGCCTTCCAACGATACGTCAAGTTGTCAGCGGAGGCCTTGGCCTGCACAGCAGAAATGTCTCTCTCTCTCTCTCTCTCTTTAGCTTCCCAATGAGCTTATTGGAGAGCACAGCCAAGCTGAGCTGCATTCAACCTTTCCCCATGACTCACCAATGTGTGTCTTTATTTTTAAACATTTTCTCTCTCCATCGCTGTGTGTTTATTCTGTCTGAGTGAGGCCGCTGTTATGGACTTCACACAACGTTTGTTTATGGCTTCTTTAATCAGGACCAGATAATGGAGAGCTGTCTCCATCTGTGGGCGCATCCCCAGAAGCCGCGTGTGTGTCTGCGTGTTGCTGCGCTTTAATGATCGCTCCACAATGTTCCAAAAACTATTTTTCTCAGCAGAACATTAGAACACAGCCAATGAATAGGATTAAGGTGTGTGTGTGTATTGTTCATGGGGCCCCACACGCTTCCTGTGTCGTACGTGATATCACCCAGTCTTGATTACGTCAAGTGGTTTTCTGTTACTGCTTTCTGTGTCATCTCCATGGCAACTTTGTTATCACTTATATTTACCTCTGACTTTAATCAAGCAGTAATGTACTACACTTGTTGTATTCATTTGAAAATTACTGCCTGGAGCCTGAGCAGACTGTGTAAGAAAAATGGGACAAACTTTAAGCATGTGATAAAATAAGTACATCGCATGGGAATAGTTTTTTATATATATATATATTTGCACAAGCAATCATTTGATCTTCATTGAAATCAGTCTTTGTAATCATTTATTTGAAAAAACAAGAAAAAAAAAAAAAACCCACTAATGAATAAACATTCTTTGTGGAAAAAGTAAGTACATCCTGGGCATCAGAAGCTAGCACTGGCCTCTTCAGCAGAAATAACTTCTTCTAGGTGTTTTACATAATTGTCCACCAGTTTCTGACATCTGATTGCTTACATTTTTGACAACTCTTCTATGCGAAATTTCTTTAATTAGTTTGAGGGGTTGTCTTGCATGTGCTTCCCTTTACATCCACACACAACATGTCATTTATATCTGGGTGTATTTTTTTTAAACTATGCCTTTCAGTACCTCTCCATTTCTTCTTCTTGAGCCATTCCTTGGTGGATTTGATTGTGTGCTGAGGATCACAATTCTGTTGAAAGGTTCAGCTCTAACTTTTGAACAGATGGTCTCACGTTATGTTCAAGCGCTCTTTGATATGATGCACAATTTATAGTTGAATCAATGACTGCTAGCCAAGTGCCTGAGGCAGTGAAGGAACCCCGAACCATAACATTTCCACCACCATGCTGTACAGTTCAAAGTGGTTCTTCTGAAGAGACTGAACATGTCTTCTGTTACTGTGGTCAACAACTCTGTCTTTGACTGGTCTGTCCAGAGCACATCATTTCAAAAGGTCTCTGCCTACACGTTCATCGGCAAACTGTAGTTTAATGGTTTTCTTGGACAGTAAAGGTTTTTTCCTGGCACTGCTCCCATGCAGGTCACATTTATGTAATCTCTTTGTGATTGTGAATGCATGAACTTTGACAACAGTTTAAATCATTTCCTGAAGATTCTGTGTCAATCGTAGCATATTTTCCTTACAGTGGAATGATTTATTTGAAATAATTTGGAGATCATTTTAAATCCCTTGCCAGACTCATAGGCATCCACAACCTGTTTTTTGAAGGCCTTAGAGAGTTATTTAGATCTTGGCATGATGACACCACACACTTCAATAGAAAAAAGTACAGCAGACCCCAGATGTCAGAGGTTTAAATAAGGATCAAGTGTTTTCTTGTTCAAATATGATGAAAAACTCAATAGTTTCCATGGGGTGGACTTATTTTTTCACATGAAGGGATCATCAAAGCATTTTTGCGGATCCCATCCCAAGCATGAAATGTTACACATAAAATGTAGTGTTGCTTAAATTCTGAATTATTTTACTATTATTTAAAATAAGTAATGAATTAGTCTGTCTGACATTTTAAGGGTCTAATATGCACTTTTCAAATGTTGTATTTACTATATCTACTCATTTGTTAGTTCATTTGTTCAGTCATTCACTTGCAACTGCGATGTTTTCAATACAATCTGAAGACTGGATAAGTTTGTAATCAACATGTAATGAGGTTATGACAAATAAAGGTGCCCGGTTTTCACTGTGAGAAAACACAGCGTGGATTACACAAACATATTGAATGAATATCCTATTCCTCTTTAAACATTTACAAAACCTTTACAAATGTTTTTGATACCTGCATTATATACTCTGGCTTACAGCCTCTTTCTTCTCCTATTTTTTGGCCCCATTCTTTCTTATGACACATTACCACCAGCTGTCAATATGCATCACTCTCCGCAGCATACATGTGTTTAAAGCCACTCTGAGAACATAACATCCAAACAATACAAGGTCCTTCTGATCAAGAAGAATGAAACGCTAATAATTACCAAGATTAGGTCAGGAAGACTAATGTGATACTGAAACAGAAAAGATTAATAGCCTAATTAGTTCTCTTCCAGAATGTCGTTATGGAGTCAGCCATTTTCCCCTCATAACTGATCGAAAGCATCCGCCCTGCGTGTCCTTGAGTAACACCTTGAACCTCTCTCTCTGCAGTCAGACCTCCCGAGAGTGGTTCAATCGTAACAGGAAATTCCCAAACAAAGGAAACTAACTTGCCATTATTACACTTTCATAAGAAAATATTCAGTGTTAGTAGGTGCTGTGAAAAGGCGAGAGGAAACAGTTAACTTTGTGAGCTCATCACACTGTGAGAACCCACCTCCGTGCTCCAAGTGACAGTTGGAGTCCACGTCCCATGGCCTGATGTCAAATGTTATCCTTGACATGGTACCAAACTCGTGGTGTACTGAATTTGTCTCATCTGCTAATTATGACAGGCTACTCAAATACCCACATTTTTGAACCAGAGTATTGCCTTGCAGTGTTTTTTCCATGTCACCCCTGAAGCTGGATACAGATCACGCCTGAGGACAGATCAATCCAGCCCCTCTGTCAGCTTGGCTGACTCGACAAACAAACAGCCAGTGTCAAAACTCCCAACTGCGAAGGGCTTCTGAGAGCACAGTTTACACTTGCAAGCCCGGTGGTCTAGCTTTATGAGCAATGGTTAGTGTCACACACACACACACACACACACACACACACACACACACACACACACACACACACACACACACACACACACACACACACACACACACACACACACACACACACACACACACACACACACATACGAGCCTGACTCTTGAAGACTCATGCAAGATCCCAAGGGCTGTGAAAGCAAAGAAGGGGTGACGTAACACCTCCTTGCTTTCATTGTGTTTATCAAAGAGATGACCTTACATGACTGGGCCAACAAGGTTATATATGTTTTCTACCAGAGGCTGACACACGAGTTGTACCTAAGTGTTACAATAAGTAAATGTGTGTGTGTTTAACATGTGTGTGTGTGTGTGTGTGCACGCATGTATCAGAGCATCCTGCGCCTCTCCTCCATTTCACTCCAACGCAGCTGCGTCAACATTCACCCCCCAACACACCCTCTCACGTCAGAGTGTGTGTCAGAGAGGCAGAGAAATGGAGTGTGTCTATGTTAAAGCGATGAACAAAGAGAGAAGGAGGTGGTCTCCTGAGAAACCTGAGGAATGAAAGAAGAAGACGAGAGACCGAGAAAGGGAAGGAGAAGGAGAGGGAGAAAGATATGAAAGGAGACTGAGGGGTCAGATCTGAGAGAAAGTAGAGTGAGACATCTGGAAAAGAGAAAGAGTCACTCGGACAAGGAGGAAATTACAGCTGCCCAGCCGTGATTCATTGGGGAAAATTCTCCTCTGCATCTCCCTTTTGTCCTCCAACCTCTTTACCTAACTCTCTCTCTGTCCTACTCCCTTCTCCCGATGATTGATAGCCATTCGAAAAACGCTTTCCAAACATTTGTAATTTTACGTGTCCCGAGTACCTTCAAAGAACATTGATGAGGTATGCATTGATTGATACTTTGATACTGATGATCCCCATTTTCTCCCTCCAGGGACCTGAGTATGAACAACATCAGTGAGATCCAGCCCAGAGCCTTCCACCGACTGCACCTGTTATCAGAACTGTGAGTGCGAAGCCATCAGACTCACACTCACAACCCACACACGACAAGAAACAGCAATTCCCTGGACTGCTGATGTGCGCAGAGCTCAGCGATGGAGTTGACGATTCTGGCCTTTCTCTGATCTCTCCTACCAAGAAACTGCCTGCAGCAATTTGCGAGTAGATCCTGCGATGGCTGCACAAAAGAGGAAACCTGATATTTACTCAGAGAGTGAATATATGGTCCTTAAAGTATTTAAAGAGCAGGTTCTGTGCTCAGCATCCAAGCCGCTGCTTTCTTGTCCTGCTTGACTTTGTTTCAGCTGGACAGCTCAGCAGGAGCAGAATACACGTGGACACGAGTCCTCGCCAAGACAAACACACACTATAGGAGAACTTCAGGACAGCCGGGGGGAAACAAAAAAATGCACAAAGATTCAGTTTTTTACTTCTTTTATAGAATTAAGTGGGGGTATCATTAGACATTTTTTTTGATATTGGTGCCATATGACAACATTTTTAATTTACTTTTCTTGGCTGGTAATAAATATAATTTTATTTGACAAAATAAAACCAAATAAACCACATATAAAGATATAAAACTATCCCACAAGAAGAAAATCTTCTACTCTATGTGCGACAGATGTAGTTTGGTCAGTGCTCCACAAAGCAGAAAGGATTGGTTTCATTCTCACAGGGCTGATGAAAGAATACACGGCGTAGCAAATTTGCAAAACATTTTGAACACATTCTCAGTCACCCTCGCTGACATCTGATCTGACCACTCAGCAGAATTCTGGGTTTGACAAAAGCTGCCCACAAATTTGCCCTCGGGGCGTGAATGTGTGCGTAAGTGTGTAGTGTGTTGTAATTCAAGGGGGCTTATGTGTGTATGTCAGCCTTCACATGATTATTCCACCTCAGAGTCCTGCACTGTGTGTGCCGGCACTGGGTGTTTGAAGAGTCCGCGGTTTTCTTTGCTAATTCTTGCAGCTGCAGCCTATGATGCATGAGCTAATGATGATGAAAGTAAAAAAAAAAAAAAGGTGAGCTGGATAACCGCACAGTTCCCTCGGAGCCACAGCCAAACTGTATCTGAATAGCAGAACCAAGCTGAGCAATGACATTTTGTGACATCTTGAAGTCTGAATATTGAATTCAAGATTTTGATTTATTGTAGTTTATTGAATTGTTGAACTTGAACTGTCGTAAAAACAATAAAGGTCAGAGATTGCTGTTGACGTAATAATGAGAACCACACTGTACGGAGTGATGCTGAACACTGAGGCTGACATTTGCCTACATTGGGGAAATGGGGGTGGGGGTCTTGGATGCAGCTCCACCTGCAGCGTTTGTCCAGAGACTATCCTCCCAGTGTTTTACGGCCCCACTGATCTTGCTTCGTCTCCATCGCTCTCAAGTTCTGACACTTTATGGAGACATTCTGTTGCTTTGTAACTCTTCCAAGGAGGATGTTCCTGCCCCAAAGCCAACTTTTTTTTGTAGCCTGCTGACCGTTTCTGGATATATGCTGGGATGATGATGACGTTTCAAGGCAGGCAAAAGCAAATTTTTGACATCCACTTCTGTCTAGAAGGGTTTAGAGATGGAGCAGAGCAGGTTATGGTAAACAGATTATAATCACAACAACTTATAGCGCCTAGAAAAACAAACCGAAGCTCTGAACACAAACACGGTTGGTTTGAGAGAGACAGCTTTTGATGTGGGTCCACAGCAGTGGTTGGTAGCACAGGGAGAGGCAAGGGCCAGGCATGTTGTGACTGGTAGAGTGATAAATTGTTTGATGTTGGGCTCTACCTCGCTGCCTGCCCTCCCTCACTCTGACTCCCTCCCTTTCCAGTTCATTTCTACAGCCCCCCATCTCCATTTTACTGCAGGCAATTGCCAACTGCAGTCACAGCCTTTGTTAGCTGCTCTACTTCCCCCCCCCCCCTTTTTGGCACTCGCCACGTTCTTACAAACCAAAACAAATCTGGTTTTGGCAAGATGTCCACGTTTCACCCTGTTTTAAACGAAGAGGAGGAGCGGGAATAAACTCTTATGAGCGCCAGAGTGTCCCTGAGAAGGACTGCTCTCAAATGTAAATTGTATCATGCAGCCTCTTATCTCTTCGCTCAGCTCTCACCTCTGAGCATCAAAGTGCAAACATTGAATCCCTTTGGGCCTCAAGTGAGTGATTAAATTAACATAAAGCAGGTAGCAAATCACGCCAGACTGAACTTCCCTTTGATTGACTGCGGCATTAATGACCATAATAAGATGTAGGTATAATCATCGCACCCTGCAGCCCTTTTTCTACGTGTAGCTCTCGATTTCTAAACCGTATCCTATTGATCTCAGAAGCCTTTTAATTATCCTTCATTTAACACTTTGATCAGTGAATTGCGTTTTAATTCAAACACACCAACCTGCACGCAACTGTCAGTCAGATGCAGCAAAAACAGAGGCGACTAAGAGGCAGACTGCATGTCTATGGCATAATGAAAGGGCAACGATGCCCACATTGGTGTATGCTCCATGACTGGTTACTCATCGACCTGACATATCAAAGACATCCCCTCTTTTCAGATGTTCCGCTCTAATATCAAAGATACACTATCTATTTCAGGTTCAAATTGCAACCTGGAAGTAGCAGAGGATGTTTTTAGGTGAAACTGGCCCATGAGAAGAACCACTTTAGAAGTCGACAGTGCTTCCAGCCTGTCATCATTATCAAAGTCCACGCTGTTCGTACCTCCATTTCACTATGCCGTTTGACTTTGACTCCTTCATAATCTGCCGTTCGGGTTGAGTCTCTCATCCTCATCTTATCATTATCTGCAGCCATTAATCAAATCCTAATTACAGGGGAAAAATAAGACCATTCAAAGTGGCCTGACAGGTGAAACAATCTGACCCCTTATAACTGCTGGCTTTGCCTCTTTTCACTCATGATACTTTCATTGTAAGTGTATGTGGGTCAAATATGGTGCGAGCCCCTGTTATCAGGTCATGATACTGTTCCGTGTTTAGTATATCCCCCAACTCTGCAATATCCATCTCGAGTTCTGCACCTCTGATCATCACAAATATGAAATCCAAACCAAAGAGGAGAGAAGTGGTGAGTGGAGGCCAGCGCTGCCCTGACTGTCTTCCCTTTGGTGATAAGATTGTCTAGTGATAGGCCTCGAGTATGACGTAGGTGAGGGTTAAGAGGTTACAATATTGGCTGTCGTGATGCTCCAGGTGCACCACACAGCTGGGACTATCTAGGTCAATTAAAACTTTTCCTTTTAGTGTTGCCAACACTTGGTCTTTTTCTACCACAATCATGCAGCCACACACAGACACTCCACATGTCTATATTTTACCCCTGTAATTTCAGAGGTTAACGGCAGGTTAAGTGCTTGACCCTGAGGTCGGACATTGGGGTCAGCCACCAATCACCAACCAATCACATCTCTATTGATGGACCGAATGGTGTAAAAGTTCACTCATGCATATGTACCTACAGAAAATACCCACGCACACATCGTCCTCTCTCTGATAAGACCTGTTTATCAGTCTCCTTTCATCTCCTATCAACCAGCCGGGGCCTGCTGCCACTATGACTATCACTACCTGAGATTATATTCCAGAAATGATGCTGTCTTTGCCCTGTCTTCAATCTGTCATTTTATTTTGTTTGAAGGCAATAGGACATGGTGTTACATAGGATAATCAGCAGCTGCTAAACTTCAGTAAAGCCCTCACTTATCAGCACTGACAGCAAGGTGGCCTCACCTACGTTACCAGCAGCACCTCTACCATTTCTCTGCTATGTATTTGAACTACACTGGCCTCTGTTCTTATACCTATGAATCATTTCAAAAAGAGCTGATTTATGTTGAGGTGGAATTTTTATCTATACAGTACACGGGCCAAGAACAATTCGAACAATCCCCAAATCAAATTATGAGAAAAATATGTTGGAGCCACAGTTTGACAAGAGCTAGGCGCCGTTCATTAGATAGAGATTGATGTGGAACGACCAGGCAGCAAAGTGTGGAACACTCACTCATACGTACAATCATTTACACACACGCGTACACACATAAACACACACACTGATATCATGGAAACAGTTGGTCAATGGCAACTGCCGGTGTTCTGTTGGTGTCTATCAAGAACGTCTGAACATTTATTTCCTTTTTTAATATCCATCTTCACTTTCCACATTATTATCCATTTGACAAATGAAGCTGGCAAAAAACAACAACCAAACCATTCCACGCTAATGCTGTTTTGGCTCAAAAGGTGCAGCGAATAGAGAAAGGCTGAGTTGGCAGTAGGACATGCACATCATACCATGGCCTTAACTACAATGTTTGTTTTCTAAAACGTTAAATTACTGGCATAACCATAGAAAAGACATTTATTTTTCTTTGGTGCTACCTATTTCTTTTTTTTTTTTTTTTTCCATCCAGGTCATCTGTAACTAATCATTAAGTTTGAACAGGAACCAATAGAAGGCACTTGGGGTTCTTTGCAGAAAATCAATTTGGATGTGTTTTACTGGTGTCAGGACCTCAGCAGAGCCTCCTGAAACAGTTACCTCTGGAAATGTAGCTTTTGAAATTGTCCCCAGTGACCAGCTTGTTCAACGGCAGAAACATGAAGTAAATGGGCACAAACCTCTCAATGAATAAAAATCCAATCTAAGGGCAAGACTGAACTTAATTATTTGCAGGGCCGCAGTCACTGCAGATCAGCTGTCTGTCATATGTCTTTCATTTTTGTGAAATCTATATTAAGACATCATGTGGTGCATTTAATGTCTGTTCGAATGAGTTTTGACTGTGGTTTGAGAGCCATGACTAAGTGGCACCACAATAGCTTGGATGACGATCAGTAGGTTTTGTATCCCAGTTTGCTGTTGTGGGTGTTCATCTATGTGTGTTTGTGTTGATAAATACAGAATTTCTAAACTGAGCTGAGTGTGAGATTTGGAAGGCATGGGTGGGGTTGTGTGGTTTGCCACTGCACAACAATACTACTGAGACATGTTGACATGAGTATAAGATGTCAGAGGGAGTTTGCCGGGAGCCCCTGTCCATTACCATCTGGATGATAGGGGCTTAGAAATGAGACGGCTCTACTTCAATATTTCAATAACCTGGCACGGATGGTCCAACTTCGCCAGGAGGCAGACTGTTTAGCATAAAGCTGAAATGTCAGGCAAATGTCACCTAGAGCGCAACAGTGTGCAGTGGAGGAAGGGGGAGGAGGGTGCCAATGACTACCTTTTAACTGTGTGTGTGTGTGTGTGTGTGTGTGTGTGTGTGTGTGTGTGTGTGTGTGTGTGTGTGTGTGTGTGTGTGTGTGTGTGTGTGTTTAATAAAAGTGGGTGGTCTTGAATTGTGAAGACCAAATCTGTGTTTAAACTGGGCTTCCATCTTGTGACCTTGAGAGTTACTCTGTTGGACTGAATGTTATTTATTTGGACATCTTATACACACTCACAAATGACCATTAGGTGCTGCGTTTGATAAACAAACTGATTGGATTGCTTGTGTGAATGTGTGTGGTTTCTCTCCCTTGCTGTCCTCAAGGCCCCTCAAAATGGGCCCAATTTACCTCAAGGACATGGAAATGAGCGCACGCATTCACACTGCACACATGTGTTTGTGTGCACACGTATGGTATAAGCCTCGCTATACACATAACACACATAAACACACTCACATGTGCACGTGAACTTCCACACTGCACTTGCTGACCCAGTCTCAGTCTTATTCAATTCAGTCTTTACTCACTCATCAGAGCTCCCAGGATTGGTTAAGGTTTCAGGGTGTGCTTTAGGCCAATAGAAACCACACTGAGGGGAATAGAATATTGTTATTTGCATACTGCCCCAACAGTAACCCCAAAGCAGTAACTCTAGGATGAAGTCACATCACAGCTTAATCCAAAAACGTTGAATAAAACTTCTCTTGTGAGACTTGTACATTTTTTGTGTTTGTGATTATATTTCATTTTTTTACTTTTATATTTTGCTTTGTCCTTTTTTGAAGTCCATTTTTCTCTTCTAGGCGTATCTCAGGGAATCAGCTGAGGTATATCTCAGGCCAAGCTCTCCAGGGTCTCCACAACCTCAAAGTCCTGTAAGTAACCTCCTCCTCCCTTTCACCTATCCTACTCAGGTGGTTTAGTCCCCCAACCATGATGGGTTGTTCCACTCCAATCTGTCAGTGGGGGGGTTGGGATTGAGTTGTTCTCCTGCCTTGAATAAAACACACAGGCCACGCATCATTAACTGCAGTTAAAGTTTATGGGCTGGGGGAGCCCTGCCCTGCTTGCAGCTCCTTCATTCCTAAACAAGCCCCGTCTCAGTTGCAAGCATCCACGCGCGCGCGCACGCACGCACGCACGCACGCACGCACGCACGCACGCACGCACACACACACACACACACACACACACACACACACACACGCGCGCGCGCGCATACCCTCACAGGTGTAATGTAGGGACCTCCCAGTCACACCACCCACCAAGATTACAGCAAGTGACAAAAAATTCACTGAGGAACTTTATTCAAAGCAGTTCCCTTAACACCCCATTTCTTACGCTGTGTTCATAGCCTTATGATCCATGGCCACCAACTGTTAGAGCTGCTGTGAAGTACTAAATCACAAAAAAGCGCAAACCAGCCATAAAAACCATAGTACCTTCTGACTTGTGAGTGCGGCATCTAATGAGTTGCAGCCATATTTCTAGTGGGTGCATGACAAGGATTTTAAGGAGGTTTTCATGAGCAACTGGCAACCGACTCAATTCCTTTTGGACCCTGGCTGAGAAACATTTAAGAAGCAATGCCACAGAATATAAACTTAGCTAGCAAACTGTGGTTTGTAATTTGAGGGAATATGGGGAATTACCAGGCACACAAGTTGATCTTCTTTCACCTTGTGTTGTGAAACTCATTGAGACAGACTGAGTGGAACGGCCATGAATCCTAGGATATTATGTCATTACTGCGGAAGGACACACATATCTTAGATTAATACGATTCTGAAAGCATTCGTGCTTCACACTATAACACCGTATAGCTTTGGAGGGTCTCTGACCTCAGAGCAGCTGAGCTTTAGTTTCCTTTCCTAATATGTTAGTGAAAGGCAGGCCGTGTCAAACACAAACATACCGCTGACCTTGTGCAGGGTAACCGCAAGGTCCCTGCTGACTCTCAGGCAGACTGACACTCACACACTCACACACAGGAGGTTATGAACCAACAATGTAATGCAGCAAAGCTCCCTGTGGAGAATTTCTTTGAAACAGGAAAAGACTCAATTCAGTGTATTTATCATGGCATCATCATCCCAGTGGAAACATTCCCCTGTTCCTCTCAAAACTTTTTTTTATTTTGCACTGAAGCTATTACTGTATCATAGAGGTTTATTGTGAAATACAATACACGGCAAATGTATGTGACACGTTAAGTTATATTAATTAATCTAGAAAAGTATGCTCTTTACCTCCCGAGACATCAAGAATACAAAGTATTCTCGCTTCAGGTACAGCTGAAGGAATATGATTTTTTTTAGGGCTGGATACCAAACTTAGATGCTTTTATGGCAAAGACAAAATTGGCTTTGCTGGTATCTATTGAAAAATGCCTGGCACATCATTTTGATGCGTTAAGGGGACATCTGTAAATTGTACCTACAGAAAACCACCTTGGTTACACTTGCCCCTCTAAAGCGCATGAAAACTACATATTTGTACCACAATGTGTAATGTAACTTTGTTTAAATTACACTAGATATTTTTTTCCTTTTTTTTTTTAAATGGTATAAAATAATTTTAATCAGGAATCAGTATAGCAGTCAAGGTATCGGTACCAGTATCGGAAGTTTTTGAACAGCACCCAGCCCAACAATAGAGCCATCATTGTAATTTTATAATCACAAAGAAAAAAGACCCAGTTATTATATGATGTAAACATGATTGTAAGGTCAGATATGTCACTGTTGTTGTGACGAAAAGGCCTTGTACTTCCAGACTTGGACTGACAGACTATGGTGGCAGGATAAAAGCGTACTGGCGCAGCTGAGCGACACAATGGAGACTATATATATATATGCCTTGCGAGCTAATTTCAGTCGACTGGTCTCGATAAAAACTTTAAAGAAATAGTGAGAGAAAGATAGAGAAAGCAAGGGAGCACGAGGAAAGAGAGAGGACTATTGTTTGCTCCCCACTTCCTCTTCGTTTTTGCTCCATTCTTCTGAGAATGACATCAGCAGCCCACCCAAGGAGGTTCTCTTTCTCTTTTCCTCTACCCTTCACTCTCTGCTTCTCTTTCATTGGCCCTTTGCTTCTTGTGTCAGATTTCCTCACCATGGAATTATTTGTTCCCCCTGATGTGCACTCACACACACCACATGCCCTAAATAAACTGTAGACCTGATACCTATAACTGAACAATCTGCTTTTCAGGATGCTACAGAACAACCAGCTGGAGAGACTTCCTGATGATGCTCCATGGGACCTACCCAACCTCCTGTCCTTGTGAGTTTCCCTCTCACACACACATACACACTAATCATGCTACTCTACCTCATCCAGCAAGGAATGAAACATCCCCCGGCCACCCACACATCTCAGCTCCAACCGCAACGCAGGTATAGAGTACCACTGACAAATTACAGACCATAACCCAGCGCTGGCTGCAATGCTTCTGCGTTCAGTGCTGTGCTGCCTGACGGTAGGAGTCACAGCCTCATTGTGTCAGTGCAGTTCATGGGTAGCATCTGGAAGCCATGAGGGAACCAGCAGACACTGCAGGCCAGGGAGAGCATCTCCAATGAGCTGTGAAACAACCCCATTTTCCATCAATTCCCCCTCTCTTCCTCCTCCACTCCTACTCCTCGGTTCCTCTCCCACCACCCACACTGCTATCCCCCCGGCTAATGAGAGTGTTTGGTGGCTTAATTGTCTGATCTGTGGGGTCAGTGTGTGTGTGTGTGTGTGTGTGTGTGTGTGTGTGTGTGTGTGTGTGTGTGTGTGTGTGTGTATGTGTGTGTGTGTGTCAGTGTGCACGTTTGGGCGGATGCATGTGAACCACCTCATCTATAATTCCTCACCCCTCACCCGTCTCTCCCAACTTTGTACCGCACACACACTCCACATATCTGCTTTCCAAATTAATAATTCTTTGTAAATATCCACAAAGCCATTTCCTTCATCACACAGACACACAAGCACACGTTTAAATTGCTGGAGCTGTAACATAGGAGGGGTGCGCACATGTAACTCCTCTACCACCTACAGCGTTTTCCTGTCTGGTAAAAAGCAGGCCTGCTCTCCCGCAATACAGCCTCAACACACACATCTGTACACACACACTGTACACAGAGGGCAGGCACTCCAGCTCAGGCTGTCCATGTGTGCGTATGTATTAACAATTTGCTGTCATGATGATGTCTGTCTGTCTTCAGCCTGTGTGTGTGTGTGTGTGTGTGTGTGTGTGTGTGTGTGTGTGCGTGCGTGCGTGCGTGCGTGCGTGCGTGTGTGTGAGAGAGAGCACAAGCACGTGTGTGTGTGGTCTTTCCATTATTTCAGATAGAGATTGTCTCAAGTAATGAAAAACACACACTCACACACAGAGCCAGTGTATAGAGACGCACCTTGTCATTATAGTAATGATAAGCTCAGCGGAGAAAGATTAGTGGAAAGGCTTTGGAGAGTGAAGCTTGTCGGCGCCTCTCACTGACATAAAACACACCAGGTAAAAAGAGAGAAAGAGGGCGACTGAGTCAGCACATGGATTTTAAATTGGTGTAAATGTATCAAGGCTTTCATCCAACACAAATCATGACTTAATCTCAGAAAAGAATCAGGGAAACTGATACTAGAAATTTGTCTCGCCATTTGGAACGGGATAATTACAACAAACGGTGTGAGTGCTGTTGCTTACTTCGGTGCCATCATAAGCAGACAGATGTGTTGTTTTGGGTCCCAACCCACAGGCTGACCAGGGTAATCACCACTGATGAGTTCCACACGCAGCTTTAAATCAGCGTAACCCTGCTTTTTAGAGATTTGACTCAATGGCACTGAAACGTGCTCCTTAAAGTTCACGTTGTATAAAACTTTGGCCATCTGGAGAATTGAACCAGGTCCCCAGGTCTCCTGGATCATTTAAAATATATTTCTCTTTCTGTCTCTACTTCTCACTCCGGTAATGGTACGTCAAACTTTGATGTGACGAACAGGAAATAGTCTGCTTTATTGGCTTCTGTGGAACATTCCTGGTTCTGTCTGGACCTTCTAGAGACCTGGCAGGTCCACCCAAAGGAGTAATTATTATTTTGCCCTGGAGAACAACTCAGAGAGTTGAAGGGCCTTCCGCAGCTTTCATCCTGTGTTTTGGGTCAGGGACAAACAATGTCCAGAGTTGGAGCACACAGGATGCAACAAGACGATATTTAGGACTATAAAAAAAATGAGTGCTTCGGAAGTAGACACGATGAAAACGCCTTGAAGCTGTTTGTGTGTGTGTGCGTATGCACCTTCCCAAGTATTTACTTGTGTGCTGGCATTTGCATGTATGCTCTCTGTGTGCGAGCATCTGCCCGCGTATACAGTTGCTCTCCTGATGGAAAATTTCCCTGGGGAGAAAAGTCTCGAGTTCAGAGTTCAAGTTCAGATTTCACTTTGATGATGCTCTTTGTTTGGTGAAGCCTCACAGGGGTGAGGAGGGTGAGAAGGCGCTCTAGCGCGAGAATCAAAGAACCTCGGTAGAAGATTGATAAGGGAGGATGTTTGAAAGACGAATAAGAGTTAAGGACTGAGATGCAAAGGAGTTCGCTGCGGCTGGGAGTGCATCAGTGAAGATGGAAGAAACAAAATGCGAGTGTGCGATGGGCCAGAGGGAGGAAAAGGAGATTAATGAATGAGTGGGAAGGGCCAAAGAAAGAAGAATAGCAGGAGGAAGTGGTCTCAGCTTGTCAACTCTGCCCTGAGGGGATCATTCATCACTATCGACAGAGTGTATGCATGTGTGTATTTACGTCCACACTCGTTGCCTGTGGGTTTAGGGCAGCGAGGCAGAGAAGGGACAAAGGTTTGTTAGGTTTTGTATGGATAAAGAGATGAAAGTGCATGTGTTTGAGCATATGTGTGCGTGTGTGTGTGGTGTGTGTGTGTGTGTGTGTGTGTGTGTGTGTGTCCACGGTCATAACTTAATTAGTTGAAAGAAGTTGTGTTTGTGTCTGAAGTGGTGGAGACGTCAGGGACTGATAGCGAGACTCCAATGGAAAGAATGATGGAGGGAGGAACAGCTGAAGCTGCATCTTTAACTGTTCCTCCTTTCTGTCTTTCCCTTTTTGCAGACAGTGATGCTAAAAACGTTTTACAAAACATAAATAAAACGAGGACGAATACAACAGACTACCACAATTGGTCCTACAATTTTACGTCGGTGTTTTTCTCATCCTACATTTCATACGTGTCTGTGCTGGTGAAGCTCAACATGGCTTATTTAGCATGGGAATAAATCACAATGAGGAACTTCTGAGAAGCTGCAGCAAAGATGAAAGAAGGAGAATAAAGGACATGTAATTCTCATAATAACCTTCCTGTAAGCCAAAGTGTCTTAATGCCATGACACACAACCAGTAATGAACACATATACGTGCACACAAGCAATACTAGACTCGGTGATTATCTCGCTTAAGCTCAGTTCCTCTCTCACTCCACAGGCGTCTTGACGCTAACCTTTTGTCTGACGTTCCGGCTGAGGCATTCAGAGGTGTTCGCTCTCTACGTCACCTGTGGTTGGACGACAACTCCCTCACAGAGATCCCAGTGACGGCCCTGGACTCGCTGCCTTCCCTGCAGGCCATGACGCTGGCTCTCAATCAGATCACACACATCCCAGATTACGCATTTACCAACCTTTCCGCCCTTGTCGTACTGTGAGTGACATCTTAATCTGTTTGTTAAAACTTTCCTGAGTGTGGCTTTTCAAATCTTCCCAGAGAAATGATTTGTTCCATTGACTTTGAACAGGGCGGTGATGATTGCAGTGTGGAAAAGTTTTAGAGAAAGTAATATTTGGTTTGTTGAAAAATATCTCTGGCGTTTTTCCAGGCATCTCCATAACAACCACATCCATAGCATGGGCTCGAGATGTTTTGAAGGTTTACACAGTCTGGAGACACTGTGAGTATATCTCTCTCTCTCTCCCTCTCACACACACACACACACACACACACACACACACACACACACACACACACACACACACACACACACACACACACACACACACACACACACACACACACACACACACACACACACACACACACACACACAGACAGACAGACAGACAGACACACATGCTTTCGGACAGTGGCTACAAGGCAAAATTATACATAGGAGTTTTTCACAATCTACACGTACACAAACTCACATGCACGGCCCCTGAAGTGATTTCATTTCATCAGCCTAAATGACTACCTCCTTGTTTCCCCAAACACTGATGAAGGCTTTGTGATGACAAAGTATCAGCAAGTATCAACATACATTTGGTATGGTAGTGTTTACAGCAATCACATTGCCTTAGAATAACCCGAAGATATTTGAAGAACTCCCTGAAATATAACCTCAAAGAGAGGAGCCATCAATTTACTCACTTTGTGTGCCTGAATACCACCTTGTTTTTTCATGGGTGTAAAAGTGGTTGGTGTTACTTGGAGGACTTGAAATGAATGTGTTTTTATAAATCATATGTAACAAGTGTGCCAAAGAATAATGAAAATGAAGTGTAGCACTAAATTGTAAAGTCATAATGATTAATGGCCTGGTAATTTCAGCAGGTGCTTCAACATTTCTCAAAACCACAACCAACAATAAACGACAGGAATGTGAAGATGAAAAGATCCTCTTGATTATTTTGAATTATCGTCAATAGATTCCTCTGTGTTTTGTATAAGTAATTGCTAAGCAGTGCTCAGGTCAAGTACAGCGCAGTGTGGCTACGGTAGAGTTTTTTGCGAGTACGTGCCGTAGCTTTGATAACGAGATCCTAGCCACACACCGACATGGAAACCGCAGAGAACTGACATGGTCTTATGAAAGCGGTGGGGAAAGAAAGCGAGAGAAATGGAGACCATTGCAACTGTGTCTCCTGCAAAAATTCATGGTGGTCTGATGAAAACACGGTTTCTGGCATGCCGCTTAACAACCTGTTGAAGTGTAAAAAATTATGTGTTCCCTTTTATGAGCATGTGTGTGGGCACATGGAAGTGTGTGCAGATAGGCAAGTACCTCAGCCTGCGCAATCGCATGGCCAACTTTACACTCAACTTAAAAGCCATTGTGCATGCTGGGAAATGTGAGGGAACAGGGTGTAAGTCAGGGAAGCCGTGCTTAAGGGGATGAAAGGAAACTAGAGAATGTGAAAAAGAGGGATGCAGCTCTCTGGACCAGAATAGTGTGTGTTAAAGTGTTTGGGCCGTCAGTGGTGGGGAGAGACAGATGATTCAGCGGCATCAGATGACAGGTGTCATTGACGTGGGGATTGTGCTGGTATGAGGGGTTAATCTCTCAATAGCGGCCGTGCTTATGAGAAATATGAGAGATCATCTGCATCACCACCACCCTCCCCAACCCCGTGTGTGTGTGTTATAAAATCATTACTGCGAGGAGCCGTCTAGGGGCCTGCTGGAAAACGCAAGAGCATATGCAAACAAGACAGAACAGAGACAGACGGACAAACATTTCACAACGGCATCTCCCAAACATATACATACATGTCTCAAAGCACTTCATCAAAGGCATTTGGCTATTTGAATAGAATAAAAGTAAATCTAGTTGAGCAGGACTTGAAGATATCTTTTGATCTGGATGGCTGAAAATCTTCAAAGAAGGCACATATGTGCACAAGTGCCCTGGCATATATTTAAATATGGCAAAGTGCATACTTGTACACAAGCAGACACGGGTACACTATACTTTTCCCATGCGCATGCACGCACGCACGCACGCACACACACACACACACACACACATCTGCAGTACAGTGTGCAAACAAGAAATACAGTAAAACTCCCCGTCCTGCCACACTGCATCATGAACCGTCTCCGCTATAGCAACGGTTGTTTTGATCCAGTGTTTTCTGGGACACTAATGAGACAAAGACCTAAATAATCAGTTCAGAGCAGCAAAGGTCAAAGGTCACACCCAAACTTCACACTCCACAGCTGTCAGCCTCTCCGACCGGAGAGGAAATGGCCACATTCAATCAGACAGACGTTCTCACACACAGAAACGTGGAATGCAACATTTGGATGAATTATGATTTCCATCGCGGGGACATAAAACCTCTGTCATGACTTGGACTTGATGTTTTAATGTATTATTTAATCATGACTATTTATCTTTCTGTTTCTCTTGCAGGGATTTAAACTACAACGATCTGCAGGAGTTCCCTGTGGCCATCAGGACACTGAGCAAACTTCAGGAACTGTGAGTAAATGCACGCGCATACACGAAAGCACACCTGCCTGACATGACTATCATGGTTGCGTTATCCCAAGTAATCCCGTTAAGTGATTTTAATGTGGCACTCGGATACAATCTCTCTCGCCCTAAGCAGGTGGTGGCTACACACCCACGCAGCCACTTGCCTGCACGTACACACAGATGCGCACGCACATACACACAAAGCAATGTTTTCCCTCTGCTTCAGCAGATGTTCCGCAGCGTGCATATGTGTCACAGATACAGCGTATGTGTGCGTGCTTACATCTCATGTATCCAAAAATGTTTTTCAGCTGTGCAGTGGCAGGTGCAACATGAGGACATATGACTTGCCTCTCGCTCGCAAACACACTCTGTCGCTCCTCCAAACATACACACACAAAATCAGAAACATATTGATAAGACTGTCTGACTAACGGTATGTTTTTATATTTGCAGGGGCTTCCATAACAACAATATCAAAGCCATCCCCGAGAGGGCCTTTGTGGGAAACCCTCAGCTCCAAACCATGTGAGCTGAATGCTTATCCTTAACGCTACATTCTGCACATATCACATCAACTCATAATTGAAATTTCATGTCAACATCATGTACAAGACAACTCATTTCCAAAAACAAATCATCTGCGTATGTCTGAATCATTTTCTCCTCCTTTTTCTTGCAGACATTTTTACGAGAACCCCATCCAGTTTGTGGGAAAATCCGCTTTCCAGTTCTTACCCAAGTTGCACACGCTGTAAGTATGCGGTCAGTAGAAACCATTCCAGTGACTTAGCCCAAACCCTGTTTAAATCATCCTCTGTCCCTTGCAGTGAGAGTTGAGTGGACATGTGTAATGGTCTACTGAATGATGTTGTGTTAGCGTATTGCTGTGCTGTGTGCTGATGTGGTAAGAGAGAGTGTGTTGTAAGAACATGTTGAATGGTGTGACTTATGATGTCTAGTGAGACAGCCAAAACAGCCGGTGTTGATGTTGGAGGAAGAGTTTGATGGCTGAAATGAGCTGTTAGACAAAGTCTGTGTACACGCGTGTGTGGGTGGGTGCATGTGTGCGTGCCTGCGTGCGCGTGTGTGTGTGTGCGTGTGTGCGTGCGTGCGTGCGTGCGTGCGTGCGTGTGTGCGTGCGTGTGTGTGTCTGTGAGGGAAAGAGAGAGGGAAAGAAAGAGGAAGACAGCGGTCTGATGCTTTTTTCCTTGTTTGACTGCAGTTCACTTAACGGGGCAACCCAGATTCGAGAGTTCCCTGATCTCAAAGGAACCACCAGCCTGGAAATTTTGTGAGTGTCTCCTTTATGCCCCCAACCCACCACACACACACACACACACACACACACACACACACACACACCATGGTATTATTTCACTTAGTAAGGCCTCACTGTATGCAATAACAAGAAATGTGAAAAGACACTGAGGTTGAGGAAAGAGAAACAATCCCAGGAATCGCCATACATGACAGGAGAAGAGTGAGGAGGGATGAGACTCAGCAGGAGAGACACACATACAGCCAGCTGAAAGAAAAAGCGAGAGAACATGTGTGTTTTAGGATTCTCGGAGAGACAGGGCATGAACAGGAGACTCACAGAAGGATAGGGAGGAGTAGGCTAGTTATGCCAGCTGGTGACAGGTTTGTTGAAACCTACACAGCTGCCTGTCTGACCATGTTAGACTCACAGGACTGTGGGGATCCTTTCGCTTGCTTGCACTCCGACAATGATCAGAGGATCCTCTTCTTCTCTACAGGACGCTGACTCGGGCCGGTCTCTCGGCTCTGCCTCTGGATCTCTGTGAGCAGCTGCCTCGGCTCAGAGTGCTGTGAGTACATACGCAGAGTGGGGGGAGGAAGAGTGAGAGGTAGAAATACTGATACACAAAAACTCAACTGTGGGGAGGTTTGCCCCCAAGCAATCACTCATATAATCGCTTCGCAATGAAATCCAATCACCCCCCCGACCCCCGAAAAAAAAAAAAAAATTGTCCTGCTGTATCGCCTTGCTTTCAGAGCCGGCTCCCAAATAATCCTGTCACCCCCATAATTTCCCACACTATAAATCCCCAGCTGGTCACTGTGTTTATGTGTGCTGTGTGTGAGTGTGTTTGTTTTGTGTACTGTTGTAGGGAACTATCTTACAACCAAATAGAGGATCTGCCCAGCTTTTACCACTGCTCTGCACTGCAAGAGATGTGAGTATTTTGACAGCCAAAACAATCAAACACACAAAGTATGAATCAGAATCAAAAATTTTCCCTGCTCACCTCTGGCCTTTTAGCATTGTAAGCCTATATATATTTTTTCCTAACAGAGGGCTACAGCATAATCAAATCAGGAGGATAGAGTCAAGCATCTTCCAGCAGCTCACCTCTCTAAGATCACTGTGAGTCTAACTGTTCAATTATTTTTTTTTATTCATGTCTGGATCAGTGGTTCCCAACCTCTGGCTAAGGACCCCACCAAGGAATCACAAGATATATTAGGTTTCATTAACTGGATAGCTGGAAACTAAAACAAAACATAATTCTGCTCTACAAAATGTATTTATCTTTTTGCTTTTTTTGCTTGTGAAATAGCACACAGTTTAACCTCTTTGCGGCTCTGAAAATATTTAACTGAAACAAACTGTGGAGGGAAAATCACTCATAGCATGAGGAGTTGTCACACATTGACACTGGTTCATTTCAAGGAATTGTAAGCCAAGAAGGTTGGGAAGCATTAGTGAGGCTCAAACTGTGTAGACTTTTGACATATTACTGACATCTAGTGGTGACATGCAACAGAGACCTACAAAAGTCAGCGTGTAATTGTCCAATTTGATTCTTTTTTTCTGACAGTGATCTGAGCTGGAACATGATTGAGTGGATCCACCCAGATGCCTTTGCCTGGCTTCACTCTCTAATCAAACTGTGAGTAAACATAGACACCAAGACTCTTCTACATTTTGTCTGGTGCTTCAGCAGTGTCACTCCTCTCCCCCCAAAAAGCAATGCTGAATTTGTGTATCTTTAATTAAGGTTAAGCGGAGTGTCGGAGCCTTGGGCTTACACAAACACTTCATACTTGGCTGAGTGTGCCGCAGAAAATCTTTTATCTTTATGTAGAGAACATTAAACTGCATTTATTGTGTGGCCCGTAGTCTCATCTCAGGTCGTGCCAATACAAAATTGCTTCATTCTGTGTTTGCCTAGCTAAAGAAGCAGATACTTTACATCTGACAGGAAGTATTGTCTGGAGGGAAACATAATAGAGAGCCTTGTCTGAACAGTTTATAATATCTAACACGCAAAGCATTTTTGTTACCAAGGATGACCCTCAGCAATTTACCCAATACACCCAAGTAAAAACCCAGTTTTTAAACTTGAGCTTGGCCTGATCTGACACCCACCACTTTCTTTATCTCATAGGGACCTGTCTGACAACCATCTCAGCTCACTGCCGGTTGCAGGTTTGGGGGTTCTCACCCATCTCAAGCTGAGGGGGAACACAGAATTGTATGAGGCCTTCAGTCCTGATCACTTCCCCAACATGAGGTAACGAAAAAATACACCCATCAGAATCAATCAACTCTTTCGTAATTAATGTAGTCTCCAATATGAAGTTTTATATTTCGCTTTCTCAAAACAAACTGCTTTGAGACGGTAACATAAAGGATATACACCTGGCTCGTAACTGTTCCAGGTGTATATCCCGTGGCTGTAATGAACAATGCATCTCTTCCCATCCCTTAAATTATCCTTCCTCTCACAATTTTCTAATAATATCATCAATTTACCGAAAGTTTGACAATTGACTAATTACAGTGTATCCCTGCAAGCCATTTCTGAGTTGACTCTCCACAATGAGGAAACGTTTGTTAGCAGCAAGTTCATTCTTGTCACAAAGATCCGTGAAGGCCTGGAAAGGTGCGGTGAAGTAAAAGTGAAGAGTGAGTTTCAAAGACTTTGGCATGTGATCTAGTTGCAATGTCAGCATTACTGTAGAACATCATCCAGAACACAAGGGAGGCAGGGAACCGCTTCAAAAACATTATTCAGGTACAGCAAATGTCTGCACCAAAGGCATGATCCCGACTTCAAATGTATTCCAGTTTCTACTACATTTTCTCTAAAGATCAATTTCTGTATGTACTTAAAGAAGAGGTTAAAACAAAATTATTTTTTATTTTTGTGTGAACATTCTCTCTGTCTGCATGGGCCATTTTCACCATGTCTCTTCCTAATGTGCTTCCAGTTAAAGTAAAAATCCAGTCCTTATTACAGTTATTATTACAGTTTAAAAAGAAAGGATCTTACAAAATTAAGTCTTTTTAGTACAAAATTCCCTTTTTCTTAAAACATAAACAGTCGATTTTGTCCCCATCACATTAAGACGAACTATTAAGAACAGAAGGAATTTGTACAAGCAAAAAGTGTTTCAATTTACAAACCGCCTGTTTCAAGACAGACTTGAAAAGACTCGTCAACCTATCCTTTAGGTGCTACAGAAACAAAAGCACCTGAAGTTGCTTTGAAACAGTCCAAGATTGAACTTAAAAGCCGTGTCGACAACGCTCACAACAAAAGGAGCATCATGTCTTACAGTTTTGTTACTACTTTCTTGTGTTTCATACCAACCAATAGTGTATTTTCCCGGTCTCTTATCCATGCCGTTCCCATTTGTTTGCTTCAGGGTGATAGAGATGCCTTATGCCTACCAGTGCTGCGTCTATGGCTCCTGTGAAAGCTACAAGCCAGCCAGTCAGTGGGACACCGAGCAGAGCAGCACGAACGAAGACCTACGCAAGAGGACCGTGGCCATGTACCCCATCCATGCAGACACACACTGTAAGACAGCACACAACATCTGATATCTGTGGAAGCACATATACAGTATGCAACAAACATAGTGCACGCCTGCGTTGTAATCTGAACTCCATATGTCTGTGCTCAGTGTATCACTGAAACCACAGTTACCTGGCACCTGACGCACACCTCGACTTCCATGTTGACCCGGCCATGCATTCCTCTGGCTGGCACACAATATAATCACAGATAAACCTCACAAATTAAGCTGAAATTAAAACATTAAAATCGAAAACATGAACGTCCAAAGGTAGAGATGAAAATAAGCAATTGCTCGGTCAACCAAAAGATGATTATACCGTGACATATTGCTGATGAAAATGTATTTAACTTGAATTGTTATAAAACATGTCATAATAATAAAATTGATAGCAAGCGCCATTTGTCTTCCACAAATATTTTTTTTCTGCTACTGCCAAGGAATGATAAATCACCTCACTTTATTATTATTACAAAAACTCCCCTCTGCTGATGGCACACGCTATCTACCATCCATATACTGTGTATTCACACGCAGCGTAAACAAGCCTGATAGTCCTTGTACAACAGTTTGATCCAAAGAATTAAACCTCTGAATTTGACCCTAACAATGCCTTCTTCCAGATGACCCAGATCTGGAGGAGTTCCAGCTAGAAATAGAAGAATCCAAACTACAGACCAGTGTCCAGTGCACGCCCACGCCAGGTAACGCATATTACACCTTTAGTGAGGTGGTAAGGGCATTCATTGACACTTTGTTGATTTTCAGCAAATGAGTTGTGCGTTTGTTGTGTTTGCAGGTCCTTTCCGTCCCTGTGACTCTCTGCTGGGTAGCTGGCTGGTTCGTGTCGGCCTGTGGTCCATCTCCCTGGTTTCCCTGCTGGGGAACTCCATCCTGCTTCTGTCCCTCTTTGGCTCGCCCGGCTACTTGTCGCCACTTCGCTTCACTGTGGCTTGCATGGGTGCTACCAATCTGCTGACGGGTGTGTGCACATGCACCCTGTCCCTTGTGGACGCGCTCACGCTGGGAGAATTCGGCCACTACGGAGCCCGCTGGGAGGGGGGTCCTGGTTGTCAGGCGACGGGGTGGGTCTGGGTGTTTGCGTCTGAGGCGAGTGTGTTGCTGCTGACTCTTGCAGCAGTGCAGTGCGGCGTGAGCGTGACGTGCGCCCGCGCCTACGGGAAATCCCCATCCCTTAGGAGTGTGCGCACATGTGCACTTTTCTGCCTCACTCTTTCCCTCACACTGGCTTCTCTCCCGCTGGTTGGAGTCGGGGAGTATGGGTCCTCGCCTTTCTGCCTGCCCTCGCCTTTGCCGCCCCCTTCCTCTCGACCGCCATCCTCCCTGGGCTTTCCCTTAGCACTTATTATGATGAACACCCTGTGCTTGCTTATAGTCACAGGTTCATACATCCGCCTTTACTGGGAGTTACTAAGGGGGGAGTGTGAGGGCCTGTGGGACTGCGCTATGATTAAACACGTTGCCTGGTTAATATTCACCAATGGCCTCCTCTACGTACCGGTAGCTTTCCTCTCCCTTTGTTCCCTTCTGGGTCTCCTCTCTCTGGGCGAGGAGGTGCTAAAATCGGTCCTTCTGCTGCTGCAGCCCTTGCCCGCCTGCCTCAACCCTCTCCTCTTCCTCCTTTTCACACGAGACCACGCTCACTTTTTCTTCTGGCCTCGCCCCAAAGCACGTCCACAGTTACGCCGGGACCGCACCCTAGACTCACTAGTTTCTGTGGAGACAGAGAAGAGCTCTTGCTCCGATTCGTCAACACAGGTGTCACTGACTGATGCTGATGCCATGTACAGCGGGGGCTCATCTCCCCAACCCCACCTGGATCCAATCAGATTTTCCCATTGCTCCTCCACTTCCTCTGTTCCTCTCATCCCTTGCCAAATACCCACTCCCACTGCCAGAGATAGAGAAAGGGCGACAGAATGACGGCGCCTGAGCGACGATGAATGTCTCGAGAGTTTGGATCAAAAGGTGGATCACAACACCTGCCCTCTCTATCACGCTACCGTGGCTCCTTCTCTCATCTCTCACCCACGAGCCTCCAAGCTAGCTGTCTGAAAGCTGGGACATTATGGACTTTCAAGGACCATCATCATACTGCAGCAGCAAGACCACCTCTGGGTTATTAATATTTAAGGTCCTCAGAATGAGTCAAAACACAAACTGTTGAGGACTATAGAGAAGTTGATGAGAAAACAACAAAGAGCCTCTGAAAATGGAGGGTGGAACTAAAAGTTCCTTTCACAGAAAAGACTATTTAAGGAAATGCCATTACTGTTGAAATAAAGGACAATTTCAGACACTATCCAGTGGACTGTGTCAATCATGGACTTGGAACGACAAAGAGAAAAAGTTACAGGACATTTCAAAATAAAAGCTGTTAACTACACAGAAAAATCAAAGCATCAGACAAATCAGTGGTTTTAGCTGGGAGGGGGGGGGATTTAGGTAGCATAAGTAGAATTTTACGTGTAAATGTTTATACTGAAATGTGATCATAAGAAGTGCAACTTACAAGTTTGCAACTTAGAAGATTGTTTGGTAATATTTTAAGTGACGTTATTATTTGTTTTTAAATATACCTATTGCTAAAGTCTGTTTTAAAAAAGGGACTAATTGTCAGACACACCAGGCCATTTTACCAGTGTAAGCTAACATTTTTCATCCATAGACATTTCATTGTCAGATATACTACTCTACAACTGTGTAACACAATAGCTTTTATAAGAATGTTATGCTTTATGTAGCTGCAAAATGCAACAGGAAGTGGGCCACAAATATAGTTTTATATGGTTTACATGGTTTGGTCTCAAATATGCAACTCTGCCCAACAAGAGGCAAGCACTCATACAGACGTAATGGGATGTAGCTATCTTTCTACAGACTTTAGAGTAGGCTAGCGATGTGTACATACAATGTAACTACCTCTGAACTAGCATGGTATTGACTCACTACAGCCTTATGATGTTTGTCTCTCTTTTTATATACAGCAAATATATAATTTTATATATTAAGAAATAAATCCTTAGTTTGTAAAAAAAAAAAAAAAAAAAAAAAAAAAAAACTTGTACTATTTAGGATGTACATACTTTGTATGCAACTGGTAAACATGTGTTTGAATAAAATCATCATCTTTATTCTGAATATATACATCAAGTATGCGGATTACTATGTTGAAACACGCATACAGCACAGTAAGTCAAGGCCTTGTATGTAAGACGTTGATAACATTAAACTTTAATATCAAAAGACTAATATAGACAGTACACATATAAAACTGCAGATCTGTATATTCATCTTTCCACTTTTGTAGATCATAAATGGAAGATGGTTAATTACTAAATGAAAACTATTCAAAAGTTGACAGGTGTATAAGGCTTAGTGCTTCATGAGATGAGATACATGTGGCTCTAATGAGGGAGGTGGAAACTACACACACGTTCTTTTCGCTGGCTCTTCTCCTTTCTGCTGTGCACCGAGCGCGTCTCTTTTTCGGGACGATGCTTTCTGGTCTGGAGTATTGTCCTCGTTGCCCTCTACAACTCCCTGAACAAAGACAGAGAGAAACTCTGTTGGCACAACATACCGGCACTTCTCCAGATTCTAAAAGTATGAAATGTGGAAGTCCCATTTAAATGTAACACACATGTTGCATTACTTTGTTGCAAGTGAGCGCTGAATTAGGAGACAAAATTCAAATCGAAGGAGCGCAGCACAACCTTGTGGGTCAAATGAGCAACTACACAGAACTATTACGATGACAGAAAGCATAGTGCTGTGGAGTAAGCCACAATAATCATGTCACAAACAAAGAATGATGCAGCCTTTCCTAGAAATCAGTGCACAGAAAATTAAAAAGCTTAAAGAAGAAAACTTACAGTGTTCTTCTGAACAGCATGTTCCTGTGTCCACTTCCTGGCCTTCTCCATGAAAAGGGGCTTGTTGTACTTGAATTCTGAAGACTACGTCAACAAAGTAAGCATCTTGTTACAGCAACTAGGGTGGCTTCTACAATAATTTACTGTTATATGCTACATCCTGTCTACTGACATTTTAATACTGTCAGGAGGCTGATTTTTTTTTGTGACAAAGGTTCTAAGGTGTCTCAGACTATTATCTACACAAGTTATTCTGCCGTTTAGCAAACATCTGGACTTCAAATAAAAAAAGTCATAATGGAAAGACTACTGAATTTTTTCCAAGTGCATATTTTAATCAACTTTAAGCATTTATTTTTCAGTCATTCTAAAGTTCCAAAAACTGTTTTTGATGAAGATCTATTGTCCCACATACATAATGGTATTACAAAATTCATTAAAAACAAACTAAACTGCCACAGTGTGATTGTGCATCTACGTTATGCAACTCAAACAGATAGATCTGTGAGGGAGAAAAGATGACATATGACTCACTATATCAGCCATAAGTGGGTCATCTGGATTGGGCTCAGCCATGAGCAGCTGAATGGAAGTGAGGACTGTGGAGATGTTTAGAGACGGCTTCCAGGCACCCTGAAATAAAATAAAAAGCAGGAAATATTAGATCTAATTTATGGAACCTTTTATATATCCTCATTTCTTTGGCCACAGACCCCCAAAAAAACAAAAACTAAAAAGGTTGTTTTGTGCTTGAACACAACCTTTGGGGGGAGTTTGAGAGCATCGTGGCAGATACGTCCTGAACTGTCAATGTTTGGGTGGTAGATTGGAGTCAAGAATCGTATATTGGGAGGCTCAAATGGGTACCTATGGGGGGAAAAAAAAAAAATCACGTCAATCGTACTCAGGTGCAGAAAGGAGTCAGACTTGTATCTGGTACCTAGTAGAGAGAAAACCATCAATGTTAAACTTCAGCGACAGGGTACCTCTCTGGAATCTTGACCTCCAAGGAGAAGAGTCCACCTTCATACGGAGTTCCTGTTCCACCCAAAATCTCTGCAAACAAGGGGGAAGAAGCAAAAAAAAAGCCTTATTAAGAGACAAAACAGACATTTCATTTGTGATATGCTACATGCCGTATGTTCATGAGAATAAAACATGGTTGGCAGTGGTCTGATGTGATTAAATGTTTTTTTGTTTGTTTGTTTTACATTACAACAACCAAATGGGGGGTTGCACAGTAGAACACTGTAATGCAGTAAAAAGTGGTAATGATTAAATTCTTTATAAAAAAAATATAAAAAAGGTTTGGTCCAAAATTAATTCTACAGTGCATGACAACAACCCAAAATACATAGCCAGGGTTATAGGGAAGTATCTTCAGCGATAACAAGAACACAGAGTCTCGCAACAGGGAGTCTGGCCCCCACAGAGTATTCATTTTCTTAATAATAACAACTTCAGATAGAGTAAACTGTAATCTATGCAGTGTGTAATCTATGCGTACAGTATGGTAGCATTGCAAAGGACTGCAGTCCTTTTGGTAATAGTGATACAATCTGTTATTACTTGACGAGTAGACTTTGAATGTTTACTTAATTGCCTGTTCATTGCGTACAATTTGCTAAAACTGATACCAGTTCTGCAGGAAGTCTTACCTGTATGATTACAGGTTACAATGTTCAGTCTTTGCTCTGAAGAGGTGTTCATTTCACTGTATGATCACTTTGGAGGATGTGTTTGTGGAGCAGATGAACTGTATTTCATTATATGAACAGGTGCTTCTGTTATTTAGCCACATATCATTGATATAAATAGGATGGAAACAAATAATAATGAATAAAATAGTCTTCAAAGTAACCACAAAGTTGACTTAGCATCCTGAATGTGTACCATATTATGCACATAATGTATATATTATACATATCAGGTATTGCACAATTTACAATTCTGAAACAGGAATGTTTTTGATGATCTCCGTCATTCCGGTTAAGATTGAATCAATCACCGGTGGGACATCCTGATACTTTGATCGGGGGAAAAGTAGGTTGGTTGTTTTAAACCTAGTGACGTAATACTTACGAGCCCGGAGCTCGTCTATCCGTTCCTCCTCGGTCTGCCAGCACGTTATCCCGGGGGGAGGCTCGGTGCTCAGCATCTGAAGTTCACGCTTCAAACGAGAAGCTTTCTGCATTCTGCATAGCAGAGAAAGGACCACAGTGACTCGATTTGTGCTTCATGAAAAGTGATATTGGTGAAAACAGGTGCTTCTGGTCCCACGCTGTACACGTCATCGCTTTAGCGTTACATTCAAATGCTCCATGAGGCCCAAACTGGGGACGGACAGCAGCCTCGATATTGACAAGTTCTTCTGAAACAGATGCAAATCTTTCTCAACTCGCTTGTTGACACTTCGGTGTTCGTGTTTATTCTTACGATATATTTAATGGGTTACCTCGTTTAACGTTAGCTGCCTTCGTATTGGACACAAACGCTACGGAGCTAACGGGTTTGTCTGCTAACGTTAATCCAGTAACCGCCGTAAAGTTAAATTAAGATAGTTTACTGAATATTAAATCCCATTCACTTACTTTGTGCCAGCTGTCGTCCACTTTATAATAGCTGTCGAGTTTAAAATGTAACTTCACAACATCTCAAAACACATCGACGTGTTTTGGATTTCCCTCTTCCTACGTCATCAACACCGCCCGCATACGTCACTTCCTCTTCCTCTTCTTCTTCTTTGGTTCTAGTTTTTTCGGAATCGCTGAAACACTAATTTCCGTTCTCTAGTCTAAACCAAACACTTAGCAGCGTGAATCCATTTATTGAATCACAAACTCTTTTGGCTAAACCATAAACTATTTTCACCTAGTTAGACACAATTTGCAGATCTCATCGAGTCTTTTTGCAAAACTCAAAACACACTCACTCACTAAAGCATATTTTTCACTGTGATGCACTTGTGGTGCATAATGGTGACCACAGGTAGCAAAAGTTGAACACAATTAAAGCAGAAGTGTCAGAGTTTAAACACAATGACTCGAAACTGATCACACTTGTTGCAAAAACCAATACAAATCAGGTCCAGTGCACAGGTTGTTCATATCAACAGGAGGGAAGGGCAGAGGAAAAGTAGGAGGCGGTTTAGGTGGAGGAAGAGGAGGTGGGGCAAGGAAGAGCAATTGCTTATGAAATATCTACTGTAATTATGTTCTTGTTCATGGAAAGACAGTGAGGGAAGCAGAACGCCAGCAGATTCTCTGTCCACCATAATCCAGAGATTTAGAGAAGAGAACAGGTCAAATTTGTTTCTGCCAAACATCCCTTTGCCAATATAAAGGAGACTGGGGGAAATGGATCACTGTTTGTGCGGTGCTGCATGAATGTTTTCATAACTGCACGTTCACCTTTTGTAGAATTTACAAGATTGCCGTGTGAGGGTGGAAAGACACCTGTGTTCTCCCAACAGTAAGATGACCTTAGAGTTGACATGGTCCTTCAAAACAACTCCATTAGACTGTGTAAAATACAACAGTTACTGTGTTGAAATTTGGAGGGAATGAATAGTGTCAGCCTTTGCATCATTGACTGTGTCCTCCAACGGAACATCTTTTCATTTATATTTTGTTTTTGTCCTTTTCCAAAACTGTAAAAAAAAAAAAAAATCAGAATCTGCAGGGTTATGAAATGTTTTCTAAAATATATAAAAATATAAAACCTCACAATCACAGCTGTAGGGAAGAATACACAGAATCTCATTTTAGGGCAGTGGCAAAGATTGCCTGAAAAGTAAGGTGTTTATGCTGTTTGTCTTCCATTCTGACATCAGTGAAGCCCGAGTCTTTCAGAGCTGCCATGTAGGCCTCTGGGCGCCAGTTCTCTCCTGGCATCACTCGCTTTGCTGCCAAAGTGGCAACATGGGAAAGCCTCAGTGTGGTCACCATCAGGCCTCCTGGATGTGGTCAAAAGGGGGAACATGACATCTGATCAGTACAGCAGGGCTAAAAGATAAGTAGTGGCAGGCTTAAATTTGGATGACAAATCCATCTCACTGTTACAACATTATATCCTACCTGGTTTCATTACCCGGTGTATCTCTGTGGCTCCCTTCCTGAGGTCAGGCCAGAAGTAGTAGCAGTTACAATGAAAGACTTTATCCACAGTGTTGCCTCCCAGAGGCATTGCTGCTACATCGCAGTGGTGTAGGGTCACTTTGCCACCGACCAAAAGTTCCTTCATTCGTTCCTTTGCCATCTGTCAGAGAGGACAAAAATTAATAATCAAGAGTAACAAAAGTGAGTACTGTTCCTTTTTCGAACGCATTTTTGTTGCAGACTTGTTGCTTTTCAATTCTGAGCTTTTGTTTGCCTGTTTGCCAGTTGTTTCTTCTAATTTGTCCTAATTACATAAGTTTATGCAGTGTGTGGCCAGTTTAGGTTGGTTAGGGCGGCTTGTTACAGCTACAAAAACGTTATGCTGTGTTCTTGGGCTTTGTATTTTTAAGACAGTCTTTGTAACACTTTGTAACAAACTCTAAATGTGCATATAATAAACAAACTTCAATTTGAGTGCTTTATTTTACTCCTCAAGTATTCGTAACTCACCTGATGCATGTAGTCTGAGTAATCCACCCCTATAAGCCTGCCTGTGGGCTCTGTGAGCAGTTTGGCTGCCGACTGCAGACCCAGACCGGGACCGTGACCCAGCTCCAGCACCGTGTCCCCAGGCTGGATCCCACACAGTTGCACAGCATTCTCCTCGAGGACCTGGTTGCGAACTGTGAACAGCTTGCTGACCAGCCAGCCTGCCACTGATCGTGTTGGGCGGCCCAACTGTTTCCCCACTTTTTCAGTCCACATCACTGGAGAAATACGTCAGAAAGACATGCGGGCACTTTTATAGAGTCGGCTAAAAGCTGGGTGACCCCTGTCAGTTTGGGGATTACAAGAATCAAAAAGTGAACATGTGATGAGAAAATGTTGGCGGCAACCCTGACTACGGCTTTTGTGTAATTGAAATTTAATGATTTTTACATTATGAAACAAAAATGAAATACTTAATTTACCGTATGACCAAAAAGCCTGGTAGAAGCGATTATGATTTTTTTTTTTATTAGCCTACTATCATTAATCTATTATTATTTAATTGACAAGATGAAGGTGGCATTACGATGCGATAGCAGCAGCCTACTGGTATAGGCGTTTACATAAATAAAGTAAAGTAGGCCACGTTTTTTCTCCAGTTAGAGGGATCTTATTCTTAAAATAACTTCCGTAATATTCCAGCAGGTATGCTGACCATGTCGCAACACGTATTGCAGTAAACTTAATTCCCCACCAATGTGACTGTACCGTTGAGTGTTCTGTAGTGCTACTTGCCTGGATAAGATCTTTACTTACTTCCTTATCAAGTCTATTTACTCTTACCCGCAATGGTCTGTTTGGTCTTCCTGGTAAGAGGAGGAGGAAGAGGAGCTCCGAGGAAAGGCTATTTATGTTTTATCGGCGCACGCGCGCCTTACTTTTGGTGGATTCACTCACTTTTTCACACTCCCACAGCTTTTTAATCGCTCACTTCCTGCAATTGTCCTTTCTTTTGTCCCAACGACAGTTCTTAAATAGTAAATGTGCTCTTCCGTTGCTTCCAATCAGCCTATTTTGCGCGCACACACGCGCACGCACGCACACACACACACACACACACACACACACACACACACACACACACACACACACACACACACACACACCCCTGCGAGGATTACGCTTCTTTCGTTTTCATTTCCCGGAAGGATCGAATGTGAAAATAGTTCGTATTTCTTCAAGAGAAATGTTCAAACTTCTGCATTAAAAATGGAGTTCGGGGAGGTATGACCTGAAGTTTGTATCATTTATTGGACGAATTGTAAGTTTGCTTCGGAGGAAATCATCCTGTTTTTTGTGCAGTCGAAAATATAAAGGGCACTTCAATGGAGAGCATTTCCCCGTCACCTTTGATCAAGGTAAGTCGCTCCTAGGAGCAAAATCTTCAGCAGTTGTTTTAAAAAGCAAACAGAGGAGAAGCTACGATTTTAAAAATAAAGTTTTGGGAAATTAGGATCTTTACATTTTGGGCCATTGCCAGTTGCTGTGGTTTAAGTTGCCTTTGCTCTTCATTGCTGTGTCAACACTGCCACAAACTGAAGTGTGTGTATGTGTGTTGTATGTGTGTGGATGTTTTGTAGCAAGAAAACAGAACAAATAGTCCTTCATCCATAATGCGTGTAGGGCAAGTCACCGTTCCTCCCAGCCTGCAGCACTCCCAGGTTCCTCTAGTCAGTCCTCCCAGTCCAGAGGACCTGTGGCATCTACCTGGACGGTTAAGTGAGTCACATTCTCTCCTCTGTTTGACTTATGCTTCGTGCAGTTTCCACCACAAATAACATGCAGCAATACAGATGCAGCCCTCAATACGACCTCATATATGTTTAAGCAACAGATCTTAATGTAGCCTATGTGTTTTCCTAGGAATAAACCCCTCTCTTTGGGACAAGGATGACGTTGCCCACTGGCTTCACTGGGCTCAGAGGGAGTACTCACTGCGGCGGCCAGAGAAGGGACACTTTGAGATGAACGGCAGAGCCCTGTGCCTTCTCACGAAAGAAGATTTCAGACTCCGCTGCCCCAGCTCAGGTAGAATTGAGTGTGTGAAATGAGCATGCTGACTGGTTTAGTGTCTCTTTTTTCATATGCGTCATTCGTTTTCGACAGGTGATGTTCTGTATGAGATCCTTCAGTGTGTGAAACAACAAAGGAGGAGTGTTGTCTGTAACCAGCCGAATACATCTCCCTTTGTGACAACTGGACACAGTCAGGATCCGGTCAGCTGCCAAACACCCACTCACACTGTCAAAGAGCCACAGACTGTCACCGTCAATGATATCCCAGGTCAGTAACATCAAGGAGTAAATTTTTTAACATATGCTGCTTTATTGGTATGTTGACACATCTAGGGAAATAAATTTGTTTCTGACTAAAGCAACTTATTTGTATAGCACCTCTCAAGGATAGAAGTAGCTCACATTACTTTACACAAGGCAAAAAACTGCATTAGAAAATCATATAAAAATTCAATGAAAGGGAACCAAAAATAAAACAATCAAATAAGATAAAAAAAATTTTTTTTGAAATAATAACATTCAACAAATCCAAGAAAAAAAAAAAAAGAAGATTCAAAGAAATAAAAGTGCAACAGAGAAACCAATCAATCAAAGGCAAAGGAGAGCTGCAAGTTTTAGTTTAGATTTGAAAGAGACAGATGTCAGAGCACTTTGAACATCATCTGGTTCAGTCTGTGTGCTGAATAATAGCCAAAAGCAACTTCACTCTATTTGGTTCTGATTTGAGGCCCGATCACTTCGTTGGCTTTCGTTTGCTTTTAGCACAATAGAAATGTATTCAGACCCTATGTTGTTAAGTACAGATCATCTGCAATACTTGAAAATCTATTTCATAAAAAAATGGAAGCCACTGTAGAGATTAGCATAGGAGAAATGTGTACAGTTGTTCTGATTCTTGTTGGAACTTTTTGAGCAGTACTCTGAAGGTTCCTCAGTTTTCTTTTTGGGGAGACCAGACAATAGACTGTAACAACAGTCCACTCTGCATGAAAACATGAAAGAGTATCTCTCGAAATAATAATTAAAAAAAACAGCAGAGGAAAATTTTTAAATGATACAGATTTAGACAGACACCTTTAGAAATATACCAGCCTAGCAGTATCTGCAACAAACTACATACATTACCACACATATATTGTACATCATGCACCGTGTTGTGCTACATAGTGCACAGCCCTACAAGGAGCACACACATACACTACATAGAGTGTCCACACTTAGTTAATTATTAGTTACATATTAAATAAAATATCCTGGTTAGACTGTGGATGTGAATACTTCCTGATCAGCCACAAGTCCAAACACAACATGCAGGAATGCGCTCTCCTTCTTTTTTTTTCAATTTTTTTTTTTAATTGTATTAGTATGGACGCCCATCAACCTCTTATCCCAAAATTTATAAGCCACATATTTTTCTTTTCCTATAGTTTTTCTTCACAGGAGAAGTGACGTGGATGTTGTGGAATCTCACCACACTACATAACATGTTTGCGATGTTGGGGAGTTTAGATGATTAGAATGCATCATTTGAATGTGCTATGTTTTGTGAAAAGTTCATTCATTTGTTCATTCATTACAACGACATACATTGGTTAAATGTGTAGTAGCAAAAAGCACAACATTGCAATAAATAGAAATAATGAAGTACAATAACCATACAACCGAGCCATGGTACACTAAAAACATGCACATTACTCTTATGTCTCTTCCTTAAAGAAAGTTACTTTCCATTATAGAAAGTGAGATGTTTGCTAGTGAGTTGTGTTTTCCTGGATACTAGTGATCTTACAACTCCAGAGTCAGAACAATGACTTTGTTCTGTGCCTTCAAAGCAAGTTGTAAAATTGCCTCAGGTTAAACATTACATTACCCTTTTGTAAACCTGTTTATATAAAATGTTGAGGCTGCCCTAAAAGTACTTTTGCTTTCAGTTTAGCATTTTGTATTTCCTCAAATTTCTTTCTCACAGTTTCCTCTGCCTTCACCACTGTAGTTTCACTAGTTGTCATGACCACAGTGGGCTGCCAGCCAGAGCCCAATTCACCCTGCACAGATAGCCCCAATTTTTACACATACTCTGCCCCACTCACTCTTAAAAGTGGGTATAACAAACGGCTATAATAGAAAGACAGTGTCCTGCAGTTTTAATTATTTTATTTTTTATTATTCTATTCTTTGTTGCTTTCTGTATCTTTCTTTCTGTCTCTTCTAGACGGATCAGCAGCTGCCTCACCCCGAACAGAGAGAATCAACCAGGAGCCTCTCAACCTGTGCAGTCGAGAGAAGCCAAGGAATCCACTGCACAAAGCCAACGGTCACATCCCAGGTATTGTTACATACATCTTCTACCAGATTTGCTACTTACACAGAAACTAAAGAAAAACAAATGCCTTTTCAACAGACCCAACCATAACATACACATAGTTAAAGTCTACTTCCTTGCAACTAGAATTTGAAGTCCAACTTTCAAATAACCACTCTTAATGTAGACCTGGTTTTGGTATTTGAAAATAAATATTTGCATCTCTTTGGTGGTCCTCTGTTTTACTTTGGTTTTGTTTGTGAGGCAAAGATCAACACAAACTAAAAAAAAAAAAATCATAAAGCAATAAACTCAAAGTGGCTCTTAGATACAACTAGTCAGCCATATAGTCATTATATTTTCTTGTTACCTGAAACATATTGCTCAAAGGAACTTTAGAGCCAAGCTTACAAATGCACACGTGCTTAAATATAACCATGGCTTTGAGATGGGGTTATATTTAAAAAAGATTATAACAATTAATCCTTTGCATTATGACTTCTGCATAAAGCCTTAATACCTACATCTGATGAAGTTTTGTCAACATGTGTGTTATTGCTGTACTCTTCATGGCCAGAGTGCAGACTGCTGTGGGACTACGTATATCAGTTGCTGTGTGATGATCGTTACCAAGAATACATTCGCTGGGAAGACCAGGACAGCCTGGTATTTAGGGTGGTCGACCCAAATGGACTGGCTCGTCTCTGGGGAAACCACAAGGTAAGTTCCCACATCTGTGTGTTTTATCTGATGGGGAAAATGAACACGCAGGACAAAGGAGAAATCAGCAAAACCAGAGGACATGGGAGCATATTTAGTCACGTATCATTTCTCTTTTCACAGAATCGGAACAATATGACCTATGAGAAAATGTCCCGTGCTTTGCGGCACTACTACAAGCTCAACATCATCAAAAAAGAGCGAGGACAAAAACTCCTCTTCAGGTTTGTTCATTTCTCTCTGTCATTCACTTCTGTCTTCACCACACAACAACATGCATATTCATTTCTGCTTTTCTCAGGTTTCTGAAACTCCCACAGGACATCAGGAAACAGCAGGTTGACGCTGCCGGGACCCCGCAGCACATTCCACCTCAAGATGGGGACTATCCAGACACAAGTCCCATAAATGAGTTCAGTCAGGACCATTTTGAGGTTTCTCCTGATCGGGTTTCACCACAGCCTCTTCCAATGGGTGATCCTGTGAGATAGAAAAAAAAAAAACATATCAAAATGTTCTAGGTACTGCAATACCAACAGAATGATTAGGAGATTGTGGTGTATTAATCTTGTGGTTTCAGCTGCCAAAAATAATGCCTGTACAGGTTGAACAAAGTGCACTATAAGATGAATTGTTAGAAAAACTTTTCATGGAGCTTTTTATTTTGCTGTGAATCAATGTATGTATAACTGTAATCTGGGTGAACACTAACATTAAGGGACAAGGAAAACTGTGAAAGAAAGAAGGCATACATTTTCAACCAGATAAATAATCATCAGAACTTACATTTTTTGGGGGGCATTCTCAACATAATCGCAAAACAGATGATGGGACTTATTCTCAAAAACTAGACAAATATTGAAGGTTGTTTGTGTTCACACAAAAAACATTTGTATTGCAGTTTGAATTCCAGTTTTTGCAAGCAGTAATTTTACAAATAATTAGCATTATCGCCTTGCTTTGTAAAATAAATATATTATATGACACAGAAAACACGTGCATCCAATTGTACTTTTTATTTGAACATGCTAACATGTAAACACAATCAATTTGGTATCCCTCTCTACCTAAATTTGATAATGCATTAATGTGTAAAGTTTATTTGAACAGTGCAATATTCAAATTATTTCATATAACATGTACTCTAATATTATTTTGATGAAATCTACCCTTTCTTTGCACAAACAATCAAAAAGACAACAAAAGAAGAAAGTACACACATTCACAGTGCTCACTCTTGAAATGAAGTGTCAAAGCTGTACCTGCAGGGGGTGCTGTGGTAGCATGGTAACCTTTGTATGTACACGACAAGATGTTTACCAGCTGACCATAATAAACCTCTTTTATACATCATTAATTAGGAACCTGCACACTTAATTACAGACTGTGTGTTTGTCATATTAGGTTCAATTATATTTGTAAGACATCTCCTTGATTGTCTGCGTATCATATGATACAAAAAATGTCCCCTTGGCAGTAGTGGAGGACTTTGTGGAGTGGGCAGGAAGAAATTACCTGCTCCTGAACGTGGCCAAGACCAGAGAGATGGTGGTCGACTTCAGGAGGAAGACGACAGCTCCACAACCGCTGAGAGTTCTGGGAGAGGAGGTGGACATGGTTGAGGAGTACAAGTACCTGGGTGTGTCCATCGACAACAGACTGAACTGGAAGACCAACATCAACGCTGTCTACAAAAAGGGATGAGTCGACTCTTTTTCTTGAGGAAACTTCGATCCTTCAATGTGTGCAGCAAGATGTTGGAGATGTTCTACCAGTCTGTTGTGTCTATTGTACTTCGCTGTGGTCTGCTGGGGGAGCAGCATTGGAGCCGGTGACACCAACAGATTTAACAAACTGGTTAAGAAGGCCGGCTCCATCATCGGCTACAATCTGGATAGTCTGGAAAAGGTGGTGGAGAGGAGGATGCTGAACAAACTATTATCCATATTGGATAATGCTGACCACCCTCTCCACCACCTGCTGCAGGGACAGCGGAGCACTTTCTCCAAAAGATTCCTCCAGCTCCGCCGTCACAAGGACAGATACAGGAGATCATTCCTGCCGACCGCAATTAGACTGTACAATAACTCACCTCTGGCAAAATACATCACATAACAATAATACTGTTGACTGTGTTTCTTGGTTGTTTGTATATAATATATATAGATATATACTGTACTGTATATACTGTGCATTTTATATTTTTACTGCTACTTTACTGCTATTTTATTGCTTTTCTATTGTTCTATTATTATCTTATTGCTTCTGTATGCTGCTGTAGCGAAAAAAAATTCCCCTCGGGGATTAATAAAGTAACTACCTAACCTAACCTAACCTAATAAAGTATCTATCTATCTATCTATCTATCTATCTATCTATCTATCTATCTATCTATCTATCTATCTATCTATCTATCTATCTATCTATCTATCTATCTATCTATCTATCTATCTATCTATCTATCTGTCTGTCTGTCTGTCTGTCTGTCTGTCTGTCTGTCTGTCTGTCTGTCTGTCTGTCTATCTATCTATCTATCTATCTATCTATCTATCTATCTATCTATCTATCTATCTATCTATCTATCTATCTATCTATCTATCTATACAAGGGAAAGTGTATTAATGTAGAAGAACTATTTGTATTTTGTTTTAGTAAAAAAAAAAGAAGGCCATCAGAGCCTGTTGAAGATAACGATGTTTCCATGTCTGATTCCTCGATGAGGTAATTGGGGAGAAAAGATCTATTGAAACTATTAGGATGTATGAGTCAGTGTTTCATTAGTCACCCTCATAATTTGTCCGTTGCTGACTTCAGAAACAGTCAAAAAGCCATTTAGAGTGCTATATCACATGGGTATGACCAATACAGTTTAACACACATAGTACACACAAGTAAATTAGACTTGAGATAATTCATAAAATGGAACATTTGTGTTTTGAAGTGTCTCAAAGTTTTTGTGCCACATAATGGGATACAATAAAAAAAAAACTAACAAACATACCTGTCATTTTAAATAGACACTCTTTGCTTTACACATGTTTATGAATCAGTGTGAATAAAGGGACTGGCATCATTTTGCAACATTTAATTCTCTCTGTTGTTGTTCTTTTTCTCTGTGGACTCTGGAACAAGCCTGAGAGTCAAAACAAATACGCCATTCATTTCCATCGGACCGACGGTTGGTACATCGCAGAATTCTAGATACTATCAATTTTTGGTATTTTTACACTTAAAATATCTCTTTCTCTCATGCCCACATCTTGCCCTATATTTGACAATACAGAAAGTGTCTCAGGAGCCATTATGCTATAATCAAGCTGGAGGGATAAAAGATCTGTTATATCAAACAGGACTTATAAATCAATGATTTATTTGTCACACTCATATTTTCTTTGTAATTATCCTAAGAACTTGAGGCCTTTAGTTGGCCTTCCAATAGTCCATTTTAAGAAACAAACAAGAAGCCATTGAGGTTATTATATATTACATCACATGAGCATGACCAATATGGTATGTCTAATTGTGATGCACTTAAAAACACTGAATGTGAAACCCTCATCCAGTTTTCACTGGATCGTTCGTCTGAGCCTGCCTTAACTTGGTATACTTTTGAAAATATTTTTTGCCACAGCTTCAATGCTATTTACCATTTAAAGATCAAACAGATCATTGAACACTTTTTGAAAATGGCCCCCGGTGTTTCCAGTTGTCCCTACATTGAACCTCCTCAGTCTATCTCCTTCTCTGGATCTGGATTTCTGGTCACGTACCAGTTGGGAGTTGCCCAGTCTTTCCTGAATTATTCACCTGCGATACTGCGCTCTGCACCATGTGTCCTTGGAGCTTCTGCTGGATCTCTGGTAGCAGCTGCTGTGGTCTGTAAAATGAACCTGAGTAAGTGACTCTATCATTTAACCTAAATTTACTTTTGTTGGTTTCACTTATCCTTTCTGACTCTAAGTTCTCTATTTTGCAGTCGCCATTCTGGATGAGATATTACACTTTATTAAACAGATGGAAGCCGTTACACTGGGACCACTTAACCCCTCAATCAATGTCTTCCACTGGTTGGAGTCTGTTTTACAAAAACATGTTCCTTCTAATGCGCACCAACTGGCCAGTGGTCGCCTTGCTGTTGCAATGACCCGGCTGAGTGATGGCAAGCACATTATGGTATCTGAGTTCCAGTCCAAAGAAGATGTAGTGCAGGTATTTTTGCATCACTGCTTCTACTGGTTGATTCCTCTGTAAGACTGAGCAATGTACGTTGTATGCATCCTCATTACTAACAACTGTTGCATGTTGTTTTCAGGCTCTGCTCTGCAGCTGCTATGTGCCTGGGTACTGTGGTTTTCTGCCTCCATCCTTCAAAGGAGTTGTGAGTATTTGGTGGCCTTATCACAAACTTACTTGATTCAGGCAACTTGTTTGGTTGTGTAGCAATATATGTCATCTTATCTGACAGCGTTATTTGGATGGCGGTTTCAGCGGCATGCAGCCTGTATTCTCCAATTGTACACTGACGGTGTCTCCATTCTCGGGAGAGACTGACATCTGCCCTGCTGATACACCCAGCATGTGGGACATGGTAGTAAGTGGGAGCACTCTCAAGGGCAACGCGGCCAACAGCTTCAGGATCATCAATGCTCTTTACCCAAGAACTTTTGAGGTCAGCCCCCTGCTGCCAAACTGTCCTTATCTAGATTTGTGTTCTCATGCTATTGTGGTGTAATGGTAGCTGCCTAAGTGGGTAAAACAAAAGTTAATATCATTTAATATTTTGAGAAATATAACACTGTATATATGTAAATAAAACTTGAGTTGATTAAGAAAGTCATTTTTTATTTTGAAGAGTATTTAATAGTATTTGTGCAACATAACATGATACAATAACCAATAAATATACTAATCAATCTTTATCATTTACTGTCCAATACCTGTCCAACAATTACATCTACACCTAATTTAGTCATTTCATTTCATAACATTTAATTCTGTTTGTGCTGTTCTTCTTCTCTTCAGACTCTGGAAAAAGCATTTCACAGTGGCTACAAAGACGCCACTGATTTCCTTCTGAGCAACGGTGGGTTTGTTGCAGAAACCAAAACACTTTAAATTTTTGTTATATACATGAACTTAATGTGAACTAAAAAAAAGTTTCTCCTTAATGTCTTTCCCTCATGTGCAGATCTCACTCCATATTTGTTCAGTAACACAGTGTCCCAAGGGCCACTCAGCTACAACCAAATAAAAGCATGGAGTCATCAGGAAGCCCCCACAGAGAAAAAGGAGATGAAGGTGGAAAAGGAGACCACCACAAGGACATCTTTTACAGACAACAGATCCATGCAGATGCAAGGCAAATCTGCTGAGGAGGAACCCACTCGAAATCAACCAGTTAAAGAAACTTTTCCTTATTTCGACGTTGTCAAGAATGGTACGGGTGGCACACACAAACACGCACAGATGCAAATACTAAACAGTTTTTTCATAGTCTTCTCTACTTTCTTTATATTTATAGATCTAAATTTCAGAAACAAATCATTGAGATTACAGTAAGACTTTGCAAAAACTCTCTTTGTTCACATTTATATCTTTCAGTCCTGCTGGGAAATGTGATGACTTGTCTGAACATATTTGGACTTCCTGCGAGAATCTTGTTCACCCTACTCCTGTCTCTAATGCTGTTGTATTATGCCGTTCTCCAGACAAGGCAGAGGTAATAAATACATGCACCGAACACAAATAAATAAATACACTGAAAACAACACAGACAGGCCAAGAGAAATAAGAAAGAAGAAGAGCTTTGCTTAGAAGATCAACGCTAGAGTATGTACGTTTATTATGCAGATTAAACCAATAGCTTATCAGTTTATCAAAACAAAATAAGAAAACCCACTGACTAGCGCCTCTTTAGCTCCCTATTTAGCAGTAAATTCCTGAGGTTAAGAAAAAAACATAATGCTTTAATTGAGTCTAAAAAGATTTAGAGTTACTGCTATCACCAGCGTTTTTCCCACTGTTTTTAATCTGTATGCAGCACTAGACTCACTGGCTGCAGTTTCTTGTCTCATATTTTTTCATTTTTTAGAGCATGATTGCCCTCAACTCACCTAAATCTCAGCAGAAAATAGAACAAATAAGCCTACGATTATTTCCCAAATTATCAAAATTTCCCTGGCCGAACCAATCCACACCACATTTAACTTTGGCAAGTCTTTCAACTTTGGTATTTTTTCTGTTATTTTAAACATTATGTTATATGGTTAGAGATATGGTATTCTAAGTCCGTGGTAACAGAGACACTAATAAGTATGTTATTGTATGCTATATATATATATATATAAAAGTATAAGTATATGTTTATTGAAATGTTGTGTTTTAGTGCATCTTCTCTGTTTCCCTCAGACTGGAGCTGTGGTTCAAGCAGTTGCCTGAGATTTTTTTCTGGACTTGGCACAGCCTGAGAATTTTTAACCTTTTTTTTTTCAACATATATTTCTGTAGCCTCAAGAGGAACACAACGAACCGGTACGATGACATCCTTAGATGAATTATTTCTGTATGGTGCTTTGAGGATCACTACTTTCCTATTTTCCTACACATTTTGTAATTAAGTTCAACCTGTTCATACTCATTTCAATCTGATGTGTTTGGACTGGACTTGACTCGTCTCTGTTTTTTAGGCTTATGCCCATGATCCTGCTGTGGCAGTGGCTGAACGTTCAGGCAAAGTATGAGGTTCCACAAAAGAAAAATGCGCACACCACCTTGTGATGACCTTTCTTTCCATTCAAACGATGTCAGGTGTGGTAATCTGCAAAAACAACTAATGTCTCCATCTCCGGATTACAAGAAAACGAGAGTTTACCAAGCAGAAATGTGAACACTGTGGCTTTTGTCTCATTGGTCACATGCATTTTCTGAAACAAAGCTGTTTTAAGTGACAGTTTCATTGAACACACTGAAAAGTCTTGCAAAGACTATTCAAAGGGGGCTTAATTTTATGTAAGTTAGTACAAATGTATCTATTTTTTCACACTTATTTAACTGTATTACTGTATCAGTGGATTGCAGACCTCCACTAAAGCCTATTCTACATGTAAAGTTTCTTTTACAGTTAAAATTGTACTGCATGTATGATAAAATAGTTAAAGAATAGTTATGAATGCAACCGGACAGACAGAAAAGTAAAATTAGCAAGTGAAACTAGACCTATAAAAATAACTGGTGTTTAGTCTAAAGATGGCAAAAATCATTCATATTGAAAGCTTGATGTTTTGTGCTACTGGATAATTGGGCCTCTAAAATAATTTTTTTTATTCTTGATGTATTTAACGCCTTACTTAGGATGCTGAGTAATTATATGCCGAGTCCTGATATTATTTGAAATCTTTAAAATTATTTTATATCATGCCCAAAGAACAGAATAATACACAGTACTTTATTGTAATACATTAATCAGATGTTTTGTAGTTTGCAGTGATTGCTGTTACCAAAACAAAAAGCGGCTGCTGACAGAAATGTGGACGCCAGTGGTTCCTCAGCTGACTTGTGAATAGATAGAAAACAACTATCATGTATGCATCCATTTTTTAATTTTTTTTATTTTTGTACACTAATCAGTTAGCCAGAGTTTTAGTGGAACATTCTTGACAAAAACTTAGCTGCGTGTAATTTTTTCTACCGTGTCCCTAATTTCCTTTTCACAGGAAAGTGACAACTAGTCCTGTGATGTGTTATTTCAACACTGCACTCTTTCACTTCTGCTCCCTCTCAGTGCAATCAGTTGATTCCTCACTATGACTGTGCACTAATTCACTGTCCTCTGGCATTTCCTTATTTCCATTTTAGAAGTAGCTGCCAAAAGATGTAGGAATTCTGACAAATAACTCCAATGCATATGACACTTTTGAAATCAATGTACTTTTGGAATCGTGATTGTGACTGCGAATCAATAAATAGTGCTGCTGTTATGTCGTTTTGTGTAGTGCATTTTTATTATAGTATAAAAGCATTGATTACCTTCTAGCCTATGCTAGCTGTTACTGTTTAAATTTGAGAAACATGACAGTAGTGTAAAGAATCTATGTATTTACTTAAGTATAATTTCGAGGTACTTATACTTTACATGAGTATTCTAATTTGATGTTACTTTATATCAGTCTACACCACTCCATTTCAGAGGGAAATATTGTACGACACATTGTTAAAGATTAAACCAGGGGTTTCAAACCTATTTGTCTTGTGACATCTTACAGAAAACAGTGTGTAGTCCGGGTCACATTTCAAATGCCTATGAGTTGTTAGCAGCTCCACAAAATAAATACTTTTTTCCTCTTCTGACTTAATTTCAACAATGTTCAAATGATCCAATAGCGCACCAAAAAATTAAAGATCAGAGAAAAAAACTCCAAAAGCTGACATTTGTGAATCAGAACTGTCCCAGTAACCATCTGACGACCCCTCAGATTCAACAACTGCCCCTGTTTACAAAACTGGATATAAAGTAGTTCAAACAAGCCTCAGTTGCAGCAGTTACAACTGCAATATTTTTTCAGTCATTCCACACAACCCATGTTGGCCAACAAACAGAAGGGTTGACCATGATATTAGTTTGATCATAAAAGTCTGATCAAATACATAAGGCATTATCAGCAGCCCAAAAGAGTACTGACCTTGAAGCTGTCACCTGTGATATAGCAGCTTTTAATACAAGGGAAGTGTTTAGATAATTTAAACAACAGTGATATTGTTTCTTCCCATATCATTTTTACAAACTCATTTTCCCTTTCCTGTATTTTGTGCTTGTAATGGATGAACTGATTTTAGGATGAAAACACAGATTTTTTTGGACAGATTGTTATTCATGTTGTACCCACAAGTTTTAAAACTCACCAAAGGCTATGAGGCCTTTTAGATGAAGAATCTTAGTTTAAAAAAAAAAAAACAGTGTTAATTTAAATTACATTTTTGTGTATATTAACTTTTTGTATGCTGTACCTGCTGTCTCCAGTTAGTGCAGTATACATTTCAGATTTATAAAATGTGGAATACTGACATTGAAAAACATTTATTTTACAAAAGCAACAATTTATTTGAGATTATGAGGAATTCCAACACCTCATGTTGAACCCACCAGGGTTTATAATCCTAGTGTGTTCACTGTTCCTGGATGGGTAAAATGCAGAGGTCAAATTCCTGTTTGTACCCGAGTGTAGCCTAACACACACAAATAAAGTGTTTCTTCTTCTTTATTGAAAAGAGAATAGTTCATCTATTGACTACAGTCCCACTACAGGTACACATTTTCAAAGTATTTTTAAGCCTTTTTATAATTCTATAACAGACAGCACAGAGGTGACAAAACGAAACTGCTAGACTGTGCCTAGACAGGCTTTTACCAGGGATGTAGCTGTTCACTGTCAATTTCTTCACCCCCGATTTACACCACACACTCACTTGAACAGCTCTTCCACCTTTCACACTCGTGTCTGAATACTAACATGTGTTGGCGCAGACCTGGAACAGATGATTTTGATCTCCGTTCCCTATGTCCTTTTTTTGTTGTTACAGATGGCCTGTTACCTGCAGAGAAATGGTCTTATATAATGAGTGTGGATGGATCATAAGGATAACACACACATCTGCTGCTGTTCTACATCAGCCAATGATCCAGCCAGTCAGCCGGCAACCAGATGGCTTTGTAAATACAGAGCTGAGACACATGGTGGTGTCTGTTTTACTGAAACTCGGATTCATACAATCAGGACATGCAGAAAAAGATGTGCTTATTAAAAAAAACACATGTAAATGAAAGCTCCTTTCCTCCTGACTATCAAAAGCCTTCAAATTTTGATTCGACAAAATGATGCAGCACAGACTGCTCTCTATATCTCTTTAGGGACAAAACCTCTAAAAGTGCATAACCTTTTCACCAATCTGTCTGGCAACACAGTGAATATTTGTAATGGCAGATGGACAATCTTTTTTTTGTGGTTTCAGATAAAAAGGAATGGCTTGTTTTGCGTGAAAGAGAGCAGAGGAGAACAGATAAGGGGGTTGCTGGTTTTCTTATCAATGGTGTCATTGCGGAACTGCTCCTTGAGATGATGCAAATGGGCTGTGGCACACACTGCCTGACAAACTGAGATTGTCTCCATCTCTGTCATGCTCTTAAACCCCACCCACATATAAATGAATAAAATATAAGGTTAAAGCAAAACTAACCAACAAAAACAAGGAAAAAAAAATTCTCCCACGGTAAGATTTGATATTGTGTGTCTGTGTGTGAGAGTTTATATCTGAATGGCAATCAGTTCAAAATTAATGAAACACAATAAAAAAGAAGAAACGTTTTTTAAATTTTTTTTTCACAAAATGATAAAGCAGCAAGACGGAGGACTGCTTGTTCCTTTGGATGAATGCAGCTCATTTTACAGCACTTTCACAAGTTAAGAAGGAAAACTGATTCACTGAAGAAAAAGCAGAAATGCTTCTGTACAGAGGGTGAGGCATGTAGTCTTTGAAGTCATTGAGTCTCACCCCAAATGACCACAGTGAGAGAATGTCTCGTGAAGGTGTTCTGGTGGAACATTATCTTATTATGAGTGTGAATGCTGCTGCTGCAGCAGTAGATAGTAGTTTGAATCTGCTGCAGTATATTACTCTGGCGCTGCCATGCAGGTACAACAACCCGGGCGACCACACAGCTGAAGCAAGTTTACCAATTACCTCCACTCTGCTTCCTCTGTCTTGTCACTGTCATGCCATGGAGACTTAACCAACCCCAAACAATAACTATTCCTCAGCAGAATAGCGTGTGATATATTCTTTGCGACAACATTTTGACTGTTAAGAGTGCTTTCAGTTTTGTTTTTGTTTTTTTCTTTTACCAATCCCCTGTTACTTTTTGGAAAATATAGATTTTTTTGTTTTTCTATTTTTCAAACCTTCGGTGCTGTAAATTCAATTGAAGCATCTCTATAAATTATGTTGAGCTACATACACAGTGAAGACTCTTTACACTTGAGTTTTACAGGAATTGACCCTGGAGCAGGGAACAGCAGCTTTAGAGTTTCTTCACATCAGTTTGTCACTTCAGGCAAGCTCTAGTAAGCTTCTGGCCTGCTCTTGAAACATTCACACTGCATTTTCTTCAGGAAATGCACATTATGGTATTTTGTTTTCTTCAGTTTGTCATAAAATTTGTTGTTGATTGAGACTGGTTCAAAGTCATTATTGCAACTTCATATCACAAAAATGTTTGGTTGCTGGCCTCCATCATGCCCATTCTAGTGTGTTTCTGTACAAATGGTGACTGATTTACACTTGAGAGAGGGTTCAAGGTATTAGAGATTGTTTTGTGTCCAGCAGGGGCAAAGTCCTTGTAGTGTTTGTGTTTTCTTTCTCCTGCTTTTTTGTCTCTTTTCCATCTCCTGTGTTTCAGGGGCCGTATTCATTATGCCTGCTATACAAAGAGCTGCTTCTTGGGGAAAAATTCTTAGAATTATGATGCTATCTATAAATTTCTTGTTAAAGTCAAGACTAGTAAAGTAGTGAAGTAAAGATAGAACCATCATAGCCCCAAAAACTGTTGGGAGGAGGACGACTTTTAGGAGGTTTAAGGATTTCTTAACAGGAGAAAATGGTGTAAAGACAAAGACGTACATGAAATATTCCTCAAATGTTGAATGACAGTAAATTCATGCTACAGATTAGACCATGCAGTGGTGATGTTTGTGGTCTATTTCATCAAAAACTTGCTCACATATCAATCAATGCAATAACACAAAATCACAGCACAAACATATTTGGCAACTGAAAAAAAATGCAACAGGACAGCAGTGATGACTCAGATCTGTCGCAACTTTCTACCAGTTGAGCAAATTACAGCTCCTTCACAGCCATTCTTCTGGATGTCACGGCCCATTTTCTGCCCATTATCACAAAGAGGCTGTTTTCATGTGAGAATATCAATCTGGACTCATGCTTCCTGGCATGATCGGATCAAAAGATGTCTTGAGTGACCACTTGTGTTCAGATCTCACTTCCCTGCTCTTTATGCAAATGAACAAGTTCTACGCCACAGAAGTATACAAGTAAATAGGCACAAGAACATGAACAGAGAAGAGTTTAAGGAACAGGCATTTAACAAAACAGACGCTCACTGTTCCTCATTTTCATGCTTTGTCATTTAGAAATATACAACGAATTTCATGTTTGTAAATGTCTGTACACTCGAGTTTGTAAGTCTAATTCACAGCCTGAAACCTGAGGGCCTAAATTGGTTGTGTCTGATTAATTCATATGTTCCAGCGTGTCTCCACTGATGTGGATTAGTGAACTGCGTGAGGGGGCGCTGTCTGATCTGTGTTGGAAACTACACAAAATAAACAAAAAGAAAAGAAAAAGATAAACCTAAAACTATGGTGAAACGAGCGTCTCGTTTAGCCTGTGTTTTAATTTACTAATAAGCTGCTTCATAGCTGTGAGTTTGCAATAGATATCTTTCACTTTCTGTACAGTTTAACTCTGCTTGGCAGAATCACACTGGAGATAAAAATAAAAATACCAAAAAGAGCGGGCAAAGATCTTCAGGGGAACAGCTGAGTGGAGGAAAATAAACCTCCAAAACTAACGACCCTGATGGTAACACGTGAAAGCTCCAGGTCAGATACAAACACAGGAATGTGGAGCTGCACTTATTTTAATTTATTCAGAGGATGTCAGCTGCATAGGCTGTCTTCCAATGTGGCCACAGGGCAAAGAGAATGTGACCACATGCGTCTCAGACCACCCCCGAATGTGGCCTGGGCAGATCAGATCTCAATGTGTCATGGGTGTCAAAGTGCCTTTGCTGGCCACTTGTGATCTGATCACACCAGGATGCATTGATGCAAGCTGCAAACAGGAAAAAGAGTGCATCTTTGATCCACTGGTCACCTTTTAAAGGAATGTATCACCCAACAACAACACAAGGTCAACCACACCTCCTCACTAGCTGGTCCAGGCCAGTCCACCATAAGTGAGTCTGATCAATTCTTAATAGGCACCAAGTGCAGTTCATTTAGGCTCCTTTAGAAAACCCTCAGATCAGTTAGACATTTCATCCCTGTAATGATTTGATTTGAGCTGCGTTTGTGCATTGTTGTGTGCAATGAGGTTCTTTAAAAAAAAAAAAAAAAAAAAAATTGATTTAAAGATTGACAGATTGTTTTAATGTTGTAGGCCAGGTTTTCAGTAGACTGCCACTGACACCCTGGGTTTTTATGACAGATTCAGAGGGGACTGCCTGTTCCTGCCCCAAGTGAGAGCTGATTTATTTTGTTTTATTGAGATCATGGTCTATTGAACCTCTTTTTAAAATAACTATGTAGTGATTTTTGGTGATCGTTTTTCTTTTGCAGTGCTGACTGCAGTTTTGACGTGGTTTTTATCTTTAAGTATTTTTGTATGGTAAGAGTTCCAAAGTTTATTTTTTCTTATTTTTTTAATAAAAGTGTTTTTAATTTTCTATCCCCTTTCTGTGTTCTAGAAAGGGTGGTTGTTTCAGTCCAGGGCCTATAGCAAGTGTTATTTGGTCTGTTTTCACTTTGCACATTATTTTTTTTGGTGTAATCATGTCTCTGTGTGCGTGTGCAACTTTACCACGCCTTTTCATTGTTGCCTAGAGTGGGTTCTCCCCCTACATTATCCTGACTTGGTTGACAGCTAAGAAATGTTTAACAGGTTAGTGAATGGGGCTTCAGGAATCAGTGAGATGATTGGGCTTCACCTGTGAAGTTCTAGTTATGCTTATTGATTAGTTGCCTCAGACTCCAGTCTGGCCAATCAGGGCCCTCAATTAAAAAAAAAAAAAAAAAAAAACACACCTTAGATTTCCAATAAATAAAGTATTTGAATGACTTTTACTTTCATTTCCTGTGATAAGTGCATTGTTTTGGGCAAGCCTGATTAAAAAGAAGGTATGTGGTGAGACGATTTAGGACACGGGTAAGTTGGAGTAAAAAATGGAAGCTGAAAACCAGACTGAAACATCGCAACAGCTTTTAACCCCCATAAATTTGTACAGAAAACGGTCAAATTCAATTGTCGGGTTAATATTGCAGTTTTAAAGACACGCCCATAGGTGGCGCTGAGCGCCTGAAACAATAGTCAGTAGCCTACTCGGGGGGTCAAAGGGGAAAAATACGAGGGCGACAGAAACACTGAAGGAAAATGAGCAGGGACGCTGCTGACCGCGCATAGACGCAAAGAAGTTACTTTACTGCTTAAAAGTTGATGTAGAAGTTATTGAAGACGGAAGTGGCGTGTTTCGGGGTTTTATTGTTCACACGAAGATCGCGGAGGATCGGAATTTGAGGGTTAATCTGGCGAGTAAATGCTTTTTTCTTTGCTCGCTTAAACTGAACGTAGTTTGGCTTTGCCTTCAGTACGAGCGCTAAAGATTTTGCGGAAATGTTTGTCACGTGATCTTTTTTTTTTATTCATTGTTGCTGATGACATCTTTTTTTTTTTTTTTTTGGCGAGCATTTAAATTAGAAATGAGAGCGTGAAATGGGAGACTGCGAAAGAACTGAAAGCTCTCTGCGTGCGTGTGTGTGTGTGTGTGTATATATATATATATATATATATATATATATATATATATATATATATATAAAGAGAGAGAGAGGCTGGACATTAATTCAAATTTGAACTGTACCTGCAGGTTGGTTTTGTTGCACGATTGCTGCTGCTGCTGCTGCCTGTGGAGGACCAGAGGAGCCAGATTCTCCGCTTGGATTACAGATAAACTCTCACAGAAATACACAGTTGACTGGACAAAACGTTTTGACTTTACTGAGCTGCACTAAACTTCTTCAAGGGAAACCCCCCCCCCCCCAAAAAACAACAACAACAACAAAACAAACAACCTTGCACGTGAAGAGGGAATTAACGTCGACTAATTAAAATACATTGAACTCGGAATGTAACACGACCCAAATATTAAGACAATATTTAGTAGACAATTTAATTTCAGTTTATTTTGGATTGGCATCCGAGTTTAAGCATTGAATGAAAGGGGCAATTTGAAGTTATATGTTTTTATTTAAGGGGTCTTTATATTTTCATTTATTTAGACAATCCAAGTGAAACATCTGAAAAGGTTATTTTATTTTTATCTTGTGGGGGATTCATGAATTTTCAATTTTTTTTTTTTTTTACATATGTCTTTCTTGTTATCCTTCTGACAGATGGGTAGATTACCATTACATTTGGTTCAAACACTCACAGGAGGAAACCAATCACATCATTTTTCCTGTAGCTCCATCAGCAGGTGAATTTGATAATTTGTTATTTATTAAGAAAAATTGACTAAATTATTCTCATTATCTTCCGATGTTCTCTTCACTTAGTGCTAATTTGCCACTGTTATGCAATTTACAAAACTAAGATGGTGAGGATGGTAAATATTACATTTACTTAACATCAGTATATCAACTGGAGAATAATTCTTCGTCTTTAGATGCCAGGGAGGTATGCGAGTACCACGCTTTGTCTTGTCTTGAAGATGGGTAATCTGGGGGATCTGCAAGGGATAATTTAGATTAATTCAGTTCACTCAATCAACAGACCTAAACAGATGTTGTCAGGTTTCCACTAGGGAGAACTCGCGTGGTTTAATGACAGTCTGTTTGTGTGTGGCTGCCTCTGTGTTGCAACAGAGCGATAAACAGCAACAGATTGATAGGTTTTTTTTTTGGGTTTCTAATCTTTTCTTCTGTCTCTTCCAGCGTTGTATAAATTTAGATCAGTTTTTTTTATATTGAGAAGAGCTATTTTCCGATGCCTTGCGCTAAGGAGTGTCTGTTTGTGGTAAAACAGGCTGGCAGCGCTCCATTTGTCTTGGTTGTGACTGTTTCACCCTTTGCGTCGCTCCTCAGTTGACATTTTTATTAATCTAATCATGCTTTTAATTCAGGTTTTTCCTCGTGTGTGTGTGTGTGTGTGTGTGTGTGTGTGTGTGTGTGTGTGTGTGTGTGTGTGTGTGTGTGAGAGAGTGTGTGTGTGTGAGAGACACGTACAGGTTCCATATTAAAATCGTTTTAACTTTCATAGTCAAAATCTTTTTTTTTTCTTTTATTTTACAATGTATGCAATTGTTTATATTCGCGAGCAGAACATTTTCTGATCATATCTGTTTATTGCATCAAAACAAATTAAGTTATTTAACCACTCAAAATCTGTATCAACCCTGTTGAGACTTATCACAAAGAAGAATCCAATGAAACATAACCTTTTCTGGGTATAGCTGTTTCTCAGTAAGAAAAATACAAGAATTGTATCAATAATGACTCATCAATGTTTGTCCAATCTCTGGAGCAAAGAACACAGCTAGTCATCTCTAGTCTAGTGTGCCCTTATGTGTGAAATATAAATAAAAAGAGAATGAATCTCATTATTAGTTGCAATGAAACACAGTTTTGTTCTGAATTAGTCTCACAAGAAGATGGTTTAATCACCACTGCTATGGTATCCTCTCATGACTGGCAGATACGGGAGGAAACTGTTCCCGTGCTCAGTTGAGATGATTGTATCCATTCTATTTTTTTACTTTAAATCTTTTTTACCCAGGGTGAAAAGTTTCGTAAAGAGGAAACTTTGTTGTTTTCACACCTGCTTGCCTCCCACCTGTTCTCAGACGATCCAGTGGTGTTTTTTGGGTTGGGTTCCACTTGCAGATGTATTCTGTTGGTCCTTTAAGTGCCCCCTGCCACTTCTCAGTCACAACTTTGTGTTTAATACTTTGACTCAAGCCATATATGAGCCATTACGAGTAACTAAATATTCATACTGAGCCTTTCAATGTACTTTTAGTTTTAATAAATCTATGTTGCAGCTGGGAATAGGGCTGCACGATTAGTCGTAATTAAAACACTAACGATTCATACCTCTATGCGTTCTCATTTCTATATCTCATTTTCAGTAGAGCTATAAGCTGCGAACAAAACAAGCGCTCCTATTTACGCTCTCAACAAATACCAACTTTGCGTTACACCTTGTGATGCAGCGCAGTGGAAAACTGTCGTACCAAAAAGTGACCGTCTGCCATCCGTAAGAGCGTGTGCAGCCTGTTGAAGCTGTATTGCCCAGTTATATATGTCTAGAGCTGCTTTTATCTGGATCAAATGGTTATAACATGCAAATACAGGTAACTTTATGTCTGTGATGACAGCAACAGTGGGTTTTTGTGAAACTGTAAGGCTTCTTTTCACTGAATAATTACCATGGTAGCAGAAGAAGTGTTTGCAATATAGTGTAATCAGGGTTGCATTATAGCTGCAGAAGAACAACAGAGCTACTGGTACATCATTATGGTCATTTAATTATAACTCTGAATGGGCTATAATTTAGATTGGCTGTGATACGGTGGTGCCACAGGAACGGGGCCAATAGCTGCCCCCGGTCTCCCCATCTTGCAAAAGAAGAGAGGACAGATTTATTTGTAAAGCATGCCAGATTATATACAATCTTTCACATATAACCCTCATGAATAAAATCAAAGCATCTGGAGGCTGAGACAACCTTCCAGTCAACTGGGAGGAGCCGGAATCATTTTTTGGTAGGGGATGAACTGCATTCAATCAATTTTTGGTCTATTTTTGCTATAGAGATTTATAAACTAGTAAAAAGGATTGAATTGGTTATAATCTAGGACCCAGAGCAGGTCAAATAATGCAGAGTCGTAAGGAGAATTCGGAAAAAGATTACTTCGTCATTGTATTTGTAACCCACCTGCAAATCCTGTCAATAACAGTCTTAACTTTTTACGTTTAAAAAAAAAAAGAATACAGCATACCAAATACACATAAACATTATAAACAATACTATCATATTGTCTGTAATGTATGCCGCATTACACTGTATTGCAAACACCTTTTTGGCCACAATTGTGAAAATTTGGTTAAAAGAAGCCTTACAGTTTCACCAAGACATTTCTTTGCTATTGTCATGAACACAGTTACCTGTATTTGCACGTTATTACCGTTTGACCCAGACAAAAGCAGCTGGAGACATATGTAAACTGGGGGAAACGGCTGCGTGCGCTCCCTCGGACAGCAATCAGTTTCTGGCAGGCAATCACTTTTTGGTATGACACCGCCTGGAAGGACAACAGACAGTGAGGGTGACGGAGAGACACCAGAAAAAAAAAACAAGGTCGCGTAAGGAATAGACGAGACTGAAGTTCTTTTTATATTCGGTGTCAGATTTGCATTTAAATTGAAAAAAACAAAACTTTCCGTGCTGCTCCTGTAATCAGGCACTATCATAAACACTTCAATACACTTGAAAAAAAAAAAAATTGTGACCGAGAATCACAATTTCTGTTTTTTGTTCTTAAATCGGGCGACCCTAACTGGGAGTGTGAGAATACACCTATCAGACCAGGAATATCCCATTAGCAAAGTGGGAGGTTTTAGAGAGCTACGAGAAGTGGGTCGAAGTCAACTTGACATGGCAGTGTTGTGGCTATTTCACCTTATTTCCTGTTGAAATAAGCGAGACTTGGTTTGCCTAGTTAACCTTTTTTCTAGCTGTGTTGAATGTTAAAAACGGCAGTACATCAAAATGTGTACGACTGTAGTGTTGAAATAATGTTCAATAATTGACCTCCTGAGCACCATTTTGCACCTGTGTTGGTGTATATGGATGATGACAAGTTGTTTGTCTCTTTTCTGTATTCTGACAGCAGCACTAATAGAGCAGATTTCCTGAGGGCAGCCACATTGCCTGTTTGTATTCCTCGTGAACATTCTGAACCTTGGAAGTGGAACATTTTCAAACAGGAACTTTCCTCATCTCCCTGAACGCACGATTTATTTCAGTATAATGCTCTTTTTCAGATGAGGTGATTTAATGTTTCACGTTTGATAGTCATTCATCTCATTAAATAAGAGGTCCATTAACATCGGGAATATATTTTTACTTGTTTCAACTATAGTGTAAGTCTATCTGAATCGATCAATATCACTTTAATTCCGTTGCTGTTTGATCATCCTTCATGGTAGAACTTTCGGAGCCAGGCAGTCATTGTGACCAAAGATATGCAAATAATTATAATAATACAATTACGTAAAATAAGGCAATTTATTGTCATGGCATCGTGGACGAATTGCACTTTGAGTGCAGTATTAAATGTATTTCTTTCTACTCTTTGCTTTTCACACTGAAAACACTAAATTCAAACCAAAGCTGTGAAGACTTGGTAGAAGAAGAAGTATTTATAAAACAAAACTTTTTTGGGGGGGGTATTTTTCTCAATAGGCCATTTAAATCTATCCTGGTATTTCCCCTATGACGGAACCCTATTATCACCAGACACGTTTAATTATAGATGATCACACACGCACACAGCATGACGCTCAGAGGAGGGAGGCCCCAGCTGGAACAGAAATAAACAGTTTGCCAGTTCTTTCCTCTGTGTCACACAAACTGTCTCCAACCCACGCTTATTTTGCCCTCCACGGTCTTCTGTCATCTCACTTGCTCCCCATATATCTCCCTCAGTTGTGGAACTTTCCATCAAAGCATCTCGTTAATGATGGAGTAGTCTCATGCATCTTTAAGCACTTGACAGGGATCTTCCACTGTGCAGTCTCAGCCCGTTGATCACACAAACTCACACACTTTTTTTTTTTTTTTTTTTTTTAAAAGGCAACAGGGTAGCGAGTTCAATTCCTTGTGAATGATATAAAAAATTTTAAAAAAAAGAACCAAAAAGAGAATTTACTTTGACTTATATTGTCGGTAGGCTGTATAAGCAACAGCACACCATTTTTGGCCATTATCTGCCTTTATGTAATGTTTAAATGTGAGAAAGTCTACATTTTTGTGTGGTACTTCCTGTACATGTGGGCCTTTTTGGGAGGCCAAACAGTTTAAACTCATGTCTCCCAGCAGATTAACTTCACATACTGCGTGCAAAAGATAACACTTCTTCCGTCACCTCCACAGACATGATCATAAGTGTTTAGACAAAAAAAAATTGAAACCTGGAACCGTCCTGGGCCAATCACACTAAATGTTTGCACGTGCACCGGTTTATATTGATACCCGTGGCTCTAAATCTTTGTTTAAATGTTTAAATTCCAATCTTTTCTTTATTTTCTTTATTATATATATGTGTATATAAAATATATATATATATATATACATGTGTGTGTGTGTGTGTGTATATATATATATATGTGTGTGTGTAGCTCGGTGGAGTATTTATGAAAAAAGATGAATAGTCCCTTTAAAGTTAAGTAAAAGACAAACCTCATATCCAGGTAAGGTAAGGGCGATGGAGATTATGTTGCCTACAACAGATAAAATTATAGTCAGGTTATAAAGATCATTATAGAAGAGATACTTTGGGGAATAGTTTTAGGGGGGGGACCATTATGTCTTTGTAAAATGCCAAAATTTACAATATACTTTTTGGTTTTCCCAGATTTAGAATATGTTTATGAATTTGTAATTGCAGATATAACTCAATATATTGTACACGATTTGTTTATATCAGAAATACTGAAAGTATCTAGAAGTATTTGTTACCGAGTTTGGGTAATCCCTTGGATTACATTACCAATTACAATTTTGATGAGGTATCTAGTAGGGATCGACCGATTATTGGCATGGTCGATTATCGGAGCCGATATTTAGCATTTTTCCGATTATCGGTATCTGTGTTTGTTTTTTGTTTTTTTCTTTTATTCAATCGCAGATAAAAATATATATTTATAAAAAAAAAAAAAAGGCGCTGCTTGGGCTGTGATGCCGCGTCTTTTCAGTCTGTAGTCACCACTCAGTGTTGAGCAATGTCCCGCCCACAACTTTATGTGATTGGTTGCATCTCATGACTAATAGCCAATCAACGATGGGAATTTCTCTGCTACAGAAGAAGCGCACTTCGTTTCAGTGGCAGAAGTCTTCAGCCCAGAGGACTGTGTTTCTAAGGTAAGACAGTAGACACGGCAGAAGTAAAAAAAAAAAAAAAACACAGTCCTCTATGCTTAAGTTGCAAAAACACCACAATCATGTCTTATTTGCTTTCTCTTTTTTTAATTTGTTTTATTTTTTTTTTAATTTTTTTATTTATAGTTTAACGACACACGTGTTTCATAAAAGTACGTCTCACACCGGAGCGACTCGTTATCCCGTGTTTCCCCCACCACTGTCTGGGGAGAGCAGCCCTGCAAACGGGTCGCTCATGCACTTTTCTGTCACTTAAAGTCGCGCTTATTTCTGTGCCGCTGCTCTTCTGTTTGCGCTCTGTGTATCATGAAGGGCGGAGCTGTCACACACGCACACACGCACACACACACACACACACACACACACACACACCAGAACAGAGAGGAGACAATATAAAGCCCAAATTGCAATATACCTTAATAATATTACGTAGTGGCAGCCTTTTTTTTATTTATTTTTTTTTAATTTAAAGTAATTTGAATTAAGTTTTGTGTTAGACTGTTATTCAAAATTTTGACAAAGATTTTAATTTTTACTGCAAATGTATATCGGTTTCACATCGGTTTATCGGTGTCCTTGATTACCAATAATCTGTATCATCCCTGAAGAAGCCATATTGGTCGATCTCTAGTATCTAGTGACTGTAATGGAATACAATTTTAGTGATCCACCCAACCTTGCCAAGGATAAGGTCGGATTGACTGGATTGTATTTAAAACTCCTCACTGCCATGAGAATATGGGACACACAAATACATGTGTCCACACACACACACACACACACACACACACACACACACACACACACACACACACACACACACACACACACACACACACACACACACACACACACACACACACACACACACACACACACACACACATATTCTCAATGAATAAACGGAAGGATTAGTGGGATTTACTCCTGGCAGATTTGATGGCTGATATTGTGATTTAGCATTTTTGGATGAGTATGTCCTTTTCAAATTCGACTTTGAATCCATGTTAAATAATAAGGCTCAACTGTGTGTTTAGTGAAAATACAGCTGTTATTAGAAGCTTAGAAACCTCAAATATCCTCATAGATAAACATCCTGTGAAGGAAAGAAGATCCTGTTGAAACAGTAAGGATTAAATAAACCGTTGAGTAGTCTGACATTTATGAATGCATAACGATGAAGACCATAAAAGCCATTTTTTATGAGGGTAAAGGATAAAGATGAGTACAAAGGCAGAGAGAGAAGGGGTTTGGAATAGATAAAAATACGCAAATTAAGCTTTGCTATTTTTGAATACTTTTGGATTTGGAGGGAATTTTCTGAAAGGTTTGAGTGACATGTTTGCTGATATTTTCAGGATGGCGGAGGCCATGGAAGTTTATTTGTTGTTAGATAGGACACTAATATATTGTCATCTTTATTCATGGAGCTTTTTTTTTTACAATTTTGTAATATATTTTAAGAAAATGTTGATGTTCCCAACAGCCTCATGTATTCTCTCTGTCCTTTGTATTTTCTGCATTACATTACTCGCCTGCTGGCTTCTAGATGCCTGTTGCCGTTGCCTAGCAGCGTTGTCTTCATGACTCAACCATTTGAACTCCAAGCAAAGCAATACTGACACCTATGATTGCAATTAACAAGCTTTCAGTTACACCTGTGTTTGAGAGTCAAGGTGACACTGAGATTTTCATATGTTCGTGTTGTGAATTTTAGTGACGGTATTTTGCTCTAAGAAAACCACAATTACTGACCACTGATGCTTGAAAACATGACAGAAGAACACGTTTTGCTTCTATGGCAGATGAGAGGGAAGTGGTGTGAGGCCAAAACTCTCTATACTGACAAAAATACTTTATCATAATAGCACGTGAAGTGGACAGTGTATCTAAATTCATACTTCTATTGATTCGAGCATGATATTTCTTCTTGTACATTAGAGAACACAAATTGCAATCAGAGCCCTACACGAGTCTGCTTTCCACTCTTTGTGTCTGCCACAGATCTATTTCACTTGTAACCTGTTTCCGCACCTGCTTGTAACCTATCTATGTGGCTGACAGTCCATTACCAACAACCAGGTAGCGTGTGAACGCTCCTGTCTCCTCCCAAGTGTCATTCATCTCCCCTTTCTCTCTTTTCATTTGCAGCTCTGTTTTCGTTCATTGTCCTTGGATGTCCCTCACAGTCATAATTGGGTTCCTATTAGATTGTATAGCAGGAAAAAACTATTTTACTACTGCAACTACAAAATAATTTAAAGAGCAAGAACTGTCAAACAATACTTGTCTGTTATCTGCAGCAATATCCATTTGAAATAGTGATTTTGTTAATACTGCCAGCCCTGCATGCTAACACAATAGTCGTGATGTAACATACAATTAAATTCAGCTCTAAAGTTGCCTGTGAAAATCGTTTCATCTGCATTGCTAATTAGACTTTACTTGCAAATCAAAATTTGGTATAATCATTTTATTGTACATCACCAAACACCCTCTAATTTACTGCAGAAAGAAGGAAAGACACACAATCACTTATGATGTATCAGGAACGTGGCAAATTTACTGTATTATCTGTGTTTAGGATTAGTTTTGCATATGTCTCTCAGAGCTACATGTTAATCAGTCACTACTGCACAAGCATTAAGTATCTCCGATTACTTATATTTCCGATATTTCTGCATAAATATGACCTAAAACATCATCAGATTTTTGCCCATGTTTTAAAAGTATATAAATGCAACCAATTTAAAACAAACGACACCACAATATTACACTTTGTCATTTATTTATTGCGGAAAATGATCCAATGCTACATGCAAAAATATTAAACTTGCTCTCAGTAACTGTTTTGACTTCTGTTTGCAGCTATATAACTGTAACTAAACGTTTGTGGTAATTGTCAATTAGTCCTGCACATCAGCTTGGAGAACACGGTTGGTAGGTGGTCCAACATAAACTGCTTGACTTTAAGTCCTCCCACTACATTTCTATTGAATGGTCAGTACTTTGACTTGGCTATTTCAAAACATTAACTTCATTTTAGATACTTAGTGATATCATTTTTCTCAAGGTTTACGCTTTAGATGCTTTATAAGCAATATTTTGTCATATTTAAAATGTAAATATTTTCTAATCGCATTCTGAATTTATTACTTTAAAATGGTTCACCATGGGAGAATGAGAAATCACAGTTCAAGTCCATTCCTTATAAGCACTGTACAGTCAATGTTTTGTGATAATCTTTTATGGCCGACAGGTAATTTTGTGAAATCAATTTTGTCATTATAATTATCTAAAGTTATATGGAAATGGTTATTTTTTGTCAAAATAACTGCCCACCACCACTACCATATGACCTAAGTCCTACAGGGGAAAACTTTGTTGCGTGAGATATTGTAAGTCTGAATATAATCGGGAGATTTCTTAATGCGGAAGTAGCATCTATATTTCCAGTAATTTCAACAAAAAGAGATGTTTAATTGGTTATTAATAGAAACGTTAAAAAATGATAGTAAAATATACATATTATGTATTTGCAAATAACAAAAACATTACACATTTTACTCCAGTTTTTACATCATAACTTGAAGTAAGCCGATTCTCATTTTAGAATCCTAAAATAAGAATTGTTTCGTTTGTATAAAATTGGGAACTTCAATTTTACAGAAGCATATAGAGTTCAAGAGAGAGAGATGTAGCACATATAATGTATCCATCCATTTAGCTGAGAGGCCTTCCTCAGTCTGAGATGAGGTGTTGTGTTGAGTCCAGAGAGAAGGGTATCAAGTGAAGCCAGCTAACATTAACCGATAGCAGACTACTCCATGTCAACCAGAGGCTGGCATCCTGTTGGTGTCTGAAAGACTTCCAGTGATACGGTGCCACACTTGCTTTGATGATGTGACCTCTAGCTTTGTGTGTGTGTCTGTATGGCACTAACATTACTGTGAAAGCAGAGATAGGTTAATGAAAGTAATGATGACATCTTATATAACATGGGGGATTTTCTTACCTGAAGGGGAACACCGATGGAATACAAGAACGCTGACTCCTCTCTCTCTCTCGATCTGTCTCACGCACGCACACACACACACACACACACACACACACACACACACACACTCTATAAACACATAATGGCACATAAAACATGAGAAGACACAATGTAAAATCTCAAATTGTATTGCATCTACATTACAGTAAATCCTATACTGAAATGTTGTCACACATACAAATACAGTGTATTGGTCTTGTTGGTTTAGCAAACCCTGGCCAGCTGTAGCCATAACGCTGGTAATCATTTCAGGCCAGACTACCTCAAAACTTATTGTACAGATGAACAGTGACTTTACAAACAAGGGAGTGACTTTATCAAAAACTGACCTCATATCGATTAGTCATTGTCATTATCGCCATGAAGCCATTACCCTATAAGAAAATCAATTTTAACTAGTAACACACAAATCACTGTATTTTAGTGTCAGGTGGGCTTGTCTGCCTGCTGAAGCTTAGTTGATGTTGGGTAATGCAGGAGGAAAATAATTATTAACATCTAAGTAAATATATTAGAGAAAGACTTCGATCAAGGAGAATCTGCCTTTTGGAGTGACTCACTCGGAGTCCAAACTTTAACCCAAAGGACATACTGTGGAATGAATACTGTGGAAGCGCTCGTTTGAGGTTATTGCTTCCAAGGGAGGTTCAGTAACTTTTTTTTCCAGCAGACCTGGGGTATGCTCAATAGAGACACAAAATATCAGAAGTGTTTGTGTGTTATTAGCTTAAGCACTTCGTGTTAGAGTCTGTACTCGTACCTTAGATGAGGAGCAGATCACATTGTATGGTCAATTACATGCATAAAATGGGGGTAATTTCAAAGGTTTGATATATTTATTCTTGCCAGTAAATGATTTTACTTTGATCATATGCTCAACCATATATGCAGACATTACACAAGCCTAAAGCTATTTAAACATAGTATACTCCTGGACTCAGATTAACACACCATTTACAGTCCAAAATGTCTTTTATGATAGGAAAACATCTTATAAAAGAAATACTCATAAAGCAGACCACTAGTATGTTACACTGATACAGCATAATTTACACTTACTCCTGCAAAATACGATGGATCATGGGACATTTTGGCCTAATGTTCCTTGGCCTTTTAGCAGGCTACTCCCCTTATTAAGCAATTATTTTTGGCTTCTTCCTTCTCTCTTTTACTTTTTCAATGTTTCATTTTTATTTTGAAGCATCTATTTCCGCAAAAAAGTTATCCACTAACTGGCAAATATGATGATGTTTATATGAAACCCAATTTTAAAGGATTGCATCTACCTTGAATAGATGGGATATTGTATTTCAGGTCAGAATGATTTTTTGAAAATAACTCTTGTTAACAAACTTCCCACTGGGGACAGAATGGTTACAACTTAGCATCATCAACTGAGCTGAAATCAAAAATACTGAACATATATGTATGATAAACACAGATTAGATATGGCAAATTCAACAGTATCTCAACATACATTCATACATAAATTAAGGCACTCCATTATAATACTACTATACTCTCTACTATAATAATGTGGAGTAGGTTAGACTTAGTGGAAAATTCTTCCCTGCGCTACTCATCAAGGAAACTGAATAAATACATTAGAATCATGATACATTTTAAAATAAATAAATACAGAAGGGCTATAATCTAGACACTATGTACAAGATACTCTTTCAAGACAATTACAGGAAAATTGTGATTGTTATAGATATTTTTTTATAACCTTGATCTTAATTGTCAAGAAGTGGCCATTATTACTTTTAGTTTCTTATCAGTTTTGCAGAACTATCTGCAGCATCTGTTGGAACCACAGAACATTCAACTTGAGCAATGTTTTTAAAAACGATGAAATACGATTTTACCGATATGTAACGGTCCAATATAATAGTTCCAGTGTTTCCTTGTTGAATAAATGTGTGCTGCACATGCTATGATGTTTTGACTTTGAATGGACTTAATTACCAATATTAAGATGATCATTTATTTCACAATACCTTTCTTTTTACCAATTAAGGCTGCTCACCTTTCCACAACCTTTAACTCATCATCAAAATCAGATAATTTAACAGTTTTCCAGCAGCAGAAAGCTCATGTACTGAATCTGAACCAGAAATTGGCTACGTGTTGCACTTTTAATCTTATAAACAATTTTGCTTGGGACATGTAGCTATTCTCTTTGCCTCTGATTAAATTTGACTTGTTCAAAGACTTTTAGTGAGTTGTGATAAAGGTTAAAGGTTTTTAAGGCCAAAATCACAACAGTAAAACTGGTGGGCAGAATGTGATAAACAATGGGATTAATGGCCATGGCAATGAAAGTAAAACCAAAGTTATACCAAACAATCTGTTAAACATACACACAGCTGAATATGACAATGAAGGATTTGATTCTGTGTCTACGCTACTAAAACTCCAGACATAAAGTAAACTGGAAAAACGTTGACATAAATTCCTGAACACAAATATGGTGAATTCTTCCACTTGTCCGTTATTGTCAAATCGTCATTTTCAAATTAGACACAAAAGAGGTAAATGCGGTACAACAATTTCATCACTATAAAACATTTTTTCCACAAGGTACTGTGAATATCTAATTGTCCCATCACATGTCTCTTTGATGGAAATCATAGCAGTAACATCCATATTATCTTCTCGTCTTTAAGATTTCCTTAATGCTTTGTGGCAAAGTTTCTCCTTCCCTTAAAAAGTGTTCTTCTACAGTTATTTTCCTTTCTTACTGCCAGATGCCATTGGCTTTATTGAGTGAGGTGTTGCTACCTTCTTTGTTACTTGCATCGGCCTTTACGGCTTGTTCAACAGCATCTGTCAACGGCAACTTGTCCTCTGCTTCTGTCTCTCTGTGGTAGAAGTAGTTGAAGTTGGAAACAATGACAGGAACAGGCAAAGCAATAGTCAGCACACCTGCAATGGCACACAGGGTGCCCACCATCTTACCCCCCATGGTAATTGGACACATGTCCCCATAACCTACAGTAGTCATGGTGACCACGGCCCACCAGAAGCCATCCGGTATGCTGACAAACTGTGTGTTCGGCTCGTCGACCTCAGCAAAGTAGATAGCACTGGAGAAGAGGATGACTCCGATGAAGAGGAAGAAGATGAGCAAACCAAGCTCGCGCATACTGGCCTTCAGAGTCTGTCCAAGAATCTGCAGCCCCTTAGAGTGACGGGAGAGTTTGAATATGCGAAACACCCTGACTAAGCGGATGATGCGCAGGATGGCCAGAGACATGTTCTGTCCTGAGTTTTCCTGTGGTGTCGTGGCTATTTCTGTAACCACAGTAACAAAATAGGGGATGATGGATATGATGTCAATTATGTTCATGAGGTTGTGGAAAAACTCACTTTTGCTCGGACAGACCAAAAATCTTACACACAGCTCAAAGAAGAACCAAGCAATGCAGGCAGTCTCAATGATGAAGAAGGGATCAGAAAAAGTTGTAGGCTTTCCATGAGGTGGAGTCACAGAACTGGAACCTGCGGACACGTTGAAAGGTTGTCCTACTGTGGGCACTACTGGGTCAGAGTCATCTCTGAATTCTGGCAGTGTTTCCACGCAGAAAATAATAATGGATATGACAATGACAAAAACAGACACTAGTGCTACACCTCGTGCTGCATTAGAGCTCTCTGGGTACTCAAACAGCAGCCAGAATTGCCTGTACACATCATTATTTGGAAGAGGAATTTCCACATCTTTTATGAATCCTTCATCTTCTCTGAATTGCTCCAGTGCCTCGCTTCCAAGCTCATAGAACAGAATTTCATCCGCAAACACATCAAGGGGAACATTGGCTGGTCGTCTGATTTTGCCCCCTGACTGATAGTAATACAAGATCCCGTCAAAGCTCGGTCGGTTCCGATCAAAGAAATACTCATTCCTCATCGGGTCAAAGTAGTACATCCTCTTCAACGGGTCTCCAAGAAGTGTCTCAGGAAACTGGTCCAATGTTTTGAGTTGTGTCTCAAAGCGAAGACCTGCGATGTTGATAATGACTTTCTGGTCTCCATCATCCAGCCCTCCTTTATCTACAAAGAGATCCTCACAGCACTCCTTAGCAAGCCGGTTGAAGATCATCTCACTATCCTTGGTGCCCTCAGTGTTTAGCAGCAGTTTCCAGTTAGAGATCATGCTGGCACAGCTATTGCGCCCCTGTCTGCTTGGAGTTGGCATCTTTGGGGACTGGGGTACTTCTAGTGTGTGAGTCTGTGGAATAGGCGAAGATGAGGTGGATTCCCGAATGCAGGAGGGCACAGGGCTGCAGTGGGAGGGGGTAGCGGATAAGTGAGGGGCCGGCAGAAGGTAGTTGCTGCCTGGGCTGTTGTGCTCTGGGGGTATGTCCACCGTGAGAGCTGTGGTCTCATCAGTGTAGGCGTCCACCTCATCCTCAAGGCTGCCATCAAGGTCATCCAGGCTCTCAAAGTCTACCAGGGCCACCTCCATGGCTGCGGTTCAGCCAGTGCAAAGCCTTTGCACACCAGGATAAGATAATCGCACACACAGACTGACAGATGGAGGGCTCAGTCACCAGAATCAGCCGCAGCGTACCAGAACATCCAGTTTCCAGCAAGACTCACAGGGCAAGCTGAAAGTCCCCTCTACACTTATTTCCCTCCAAAACCTATAGAGGTAGAGCCAGACAGAGAAAGAGAGTCAGTGTGCTTCTAAGCTTGTTCTGTGTTAACTGCCATCAGGTGACAAGAATATGACGTCTAAAAGCACATATTTTATCATGACTGTTTGTTTCTTAGATACCCATCTTTGGAAACAGACAGTAAGAGAGATTCATGTGAGAGAAACAGAGATGAGGGAAGAAATAGAAGGAAATGAGCATAGCTGAAGAAGGAGAGAAAGAAATTCAAATTTTTATTTATTTTTTATTTTTTTTGTTATAGGAGAAACTTTTACTCTTTTTGACCGAAAACAAATGTGGTCAAGTTGTTGCTACTTTGTTTCCACTGTCTGTTATTATGAGTCATGTAACTGTGAAACAGGAAAACAGAAGACATCAAAACAAACAGCAACTTAGTATTGTGTTATAACTAGCTACAGTTTATCTGTTACTTATTAAAATATTTCCAATCGATCAAATCACTTTGTCAGTTTATCATAAACACGTTTGCCCAAACAATGACGCATACTCTACTCTTGATTTACATACAGTCTCTTAGTTCAAACACCCACTAGTTTACATGAGAACAAAGATGATTTATTTTCAACACTTATTCACAAACTTGCTATAAAAAAAAAAAAAAAAAAAAAAAAAAAGGAATCAAGATGCACACTCTGTAATGACCCTATAATTCAGGAGGGGAGGAACGTGCTGGGTAACTGGGGCTGTGCATACATTAGTGCATAATTAACTGACTGTGCAGTGATAGCATGGGACTAGCTTCTTCCAGACACCAGGGCTCACATTTAAACTGCACTGTGCCACATTACTTGTATTAGCACTGAGCTGAGCAACTTCTCGGTTCCTCTTTTGCCATTTGTGCTTGCATTTTAATTGCCCTGATCTTGCGTGACTTTTCATCGGCGTAAAGATCGTAGGATATAGTAAACTGAACTGTGAGGTGCGCGTGCGTTAGTGTGTGCGTATTTGTCTGAATGTGCCTCTGTGTGTGTGCTTATACTGTACGTGTGTGACCGAGTGCTGACGTCTGCAGATGTTTAATTAAAGACTCCAGAGATGAGTCACCACCTAAAACCAGTGCCAGTGATACCAATCCTGCTGGGAGAGAGCAAAGGAAGAGGGAAAGAGTGAATAGGGAGGATGACATGAAAATTGTTGGGAAGACGGATGTGGGTGGAAGTACTGGGTGGGATGAGGACAGCGTTGCAGAAGAAGGAAAGTGACACTGAGACAGAATGGGAGTTGATAGGTGGGTGGATAGATAGACAGGATAATGAGCAAGGACCCCTGACAAGTGAAGAGGGGTGATTTATCAAGAGCAGAAGGAACATGTGATGATTAGAAGATAAAAGGAAATGAGACATAGTGTCTATACAGGAAGTAGGTTCATTACAAAAAAATAATATTTAATGAGAGGAACTTGAAAAACAGAACAGACTCATAAACAGCTTTGAAAAAGGATGGCAACACTTTCATATATGCTAAAATCCTAAAAAAACATCTGCATGAAAAGTCAAATCTAAGGTCCCCTCCCCTCTTACACCGCATGACTAGAACAAGGTCATTTGACCCAATCAGAACTTTCTAATGATCCTAAAGAAACTAGAGTCCACTGTCAAGACACTTGCGCTTTGATCAGTGGCTGGAAATCATTGATATTGCTCTGCTTAACTAATTCCTAATGGTTTTTCAATAAGTCAATGTACTGTGAATATTTGGTTTTGCTTAATGCAAGAGAAGGAACAGCCAGGTGTTAATGGTTTGTCTCTGAAAGTATTGGAAAGACATACGACTGCTCTGACTCCAAAAAGACAAATGGTTTCAAAAACAGGTGGAGATTGTTGCGCTGCTTCAGCTTCTTATCTTTAATTACATTAGTGCCCAAGATCTATTGAGAGTGATGTACTTAGATTAACATCCTACTTACTCTTAAAACAGTGAAATCTGACTAAAGACATGAAATGAAGCCTCTTGCTTCATACTTTAATTTCTAAAACTGCAGTGTCAAATTTACTCTCTGGGACATTCGTGTTAAAGGCAATACAAACTTCCCAAACAGAGTTACAGACAGAATAAGCACACAATACACACCTTACCTTCTTTTGCTAGAGGTTTTCAGACCGTGTGTGTAAAATATGTAGTAAAAAGCAAACACCGGAGAAGGAGAAAAGGGTCCTCTGCAAGTTCTGCCACTGCTGCAACTTCCTGCTGCCTTCTCATTTGGGATCACAATGACTTATCTTTCATGGACTACATTGGGTAACCTTATGCTGGAGTAGAAACCAGAGCTGTGGCAAAGGCCACATGCGCAAACATGCACACCCATTAACACATGCAAACAAGCATGCACACAGGCCACACAAAAGCAGAGTAAAACAATGGCAGGCTATCTAATATTAAAGATTCTTCATTTTGTATACAAATGTGTGGGCGTGCATATTTGTGTGTGTCTAAGTATGTGTGTCAATAACTCTCAGTGATCTAAGTAGGGTACTCAATACCTTCTAGACTGGAACGGTGTGATTAGATCCTCAGATTTCTCCATGCTTGACTCACTTAGCCTACAAACACACACGCAAACACACACACACACACACACACACACACACACACACACACACACACACACACACACACACACACACACACACACACACACACACACACACACACACACACACACACACACACACACTGGCCGTATCCATATCTGACTTATTTACAGTATCATAATAAATAATTGATATTCAACAACTCTATTACCATGTTTAACACTGTGGGGTTAGAAGGAATGAGTGAGCAACATGGGCAGAGGAGCCAAAGCCTTCCACAGTCAACACAGACATTCACCTTTCACTTTCAACTCAGCAGAGCTCCTTTATTATCGCTTAGTTTAGCCCCTTCTTTAACTGGAAGCTCTGTCTTAGCTGCACACCTTTGGAACATGAATCTTTAATGACTGTGAGTTTAGATTACTGTCAAATATATTCAATTATCAGAGCAGAAAAAAGAGGATATTTAAGGCCCCCCAAGGTATTTATTTTCCAACGAAAGAGGTTATAGATGATCTTATGTCACATTCCACTAAGCGACACTCACACGCACTCGGCATACCTCTCTGTCAACACATTGTAAAATATATTTGCGCACATAGGCATTTCGGGAAGCGGTCGGTCTACTTTCACAAATCCACGAGTGTGTGTCAACAACTACTGTGGAGAGTCTTGTCAACGGTGTTTTATTAGCATGTTTTGTTCTGCTTTCATTCATGTTTGTGTAATTGTGCGACAGAATAAATATTGTTTTATACCCTTTACCTTGACTTGTAACTGCATTTAAAGTAGCTACTCCGGGTTATAAATAAGGACTTTAGCGCTCTTTAGTTTCTTTTCAAAGGATGATTAATATTTATTTTTAAGGTAGAGTGCCACATCACAAAATGATTGACGCAGTCAACCTTGCAGGAAGAAAACCATAGTAGTGTTGTTACTGCCACACTATGAGTCGTACACGGAGCAGAGAGAAGCTATTACCTTTGTGAGTGAGTATTCCAAGTTTCATTGCTTGATCAACAAAGGCGCCGATTTCCAGTGTTTGACACTGGATGATAAACACTGGGGAATGACAATGACCAAAATATGAACAAACTGTATATATGTGAATCAACACATATGTCTCAAAATGATACACAGGAGTGAGGATAAAATGCAGTGTGACCTTGACTTATGGTGGGACAGCGTAAAACGGAGGTGTCATATGGGGCCCATGCCAACCTACAGTGCTGTAACTATTCTTACAAACCTATTAATACACAGGGAGCCATGGTGAGAGAACCCCATGAGATAACAAAGCCTGCTACATGTGATGCTCTAACACTGGCAAGCACAGCACACAGCAGGGGGAAAAAATCCTGTATGCATGCCTTAATATAGGGATCTGCATCAGACACATGGTAAAGCATGCTGTGCTGAGCTGTATATTTCAGTAAGCCATCCCCTTTGATCGGCTATTTATAAATATAAACAGATTTTCAGGCTGATCTGGCGTAACTACAAGCCAATATTTAGCTAGCTGGGTGGTAAGACTTGCGTATATACTGTATGTCCATAACTCAACTCAGAGAGTTCAATAATTTGTTGCACCACTTTTAGTGAAAATGAACCTTTTCTGTTGTCATTACCACAGAGGATGGTGTAATAGTCACCGTAACACCGCTGCCGCTGTCTAAACATGCATCATGTACGTGCAACATTTCCACATCACAATATGAACTTATGTAGAAAAAGTAAGGCAATAGATAAATTCTTCTTCAGTAAAACAGCATATTGTGAACTACTAAAAAGTGAAAACACATAATCACAAACACGAAAAACACAGACACAGAATCCTTTTTTTGGGCCGAAGTCCCATTTCTGCCTCCACCCCTTTAGGAAACAACACATTATGTGTTAGTTGACTTAAAAATTATTTGTTGACAATGATAATTACAATTTATAGTTATTATGTTTCCTAAACCTTTAGCTCTGACATTAGCTACTAGGTTTTTATGGCTTATTTCTTGTGTTTATGTCGTTGTGTGGCTTCAGCCTTTCGAGGCTTTGTTGAAGGTTCAAGTGATATTTTGCTTTGCAGCTAAAAGGTGAATATTTCACATTTTAATCTAAATGGACCTCAGCTCTGCTTCTTATTTCTTTACTTCTTCAGTTTTTATGAATTTAATCCTTTTCATTTTTCTAAAATATCTAACTTACTATCCCATTATATACTGTTGTACTACACTGTACTGTGGCACATAGCATCAGACTATATTCATATCATCCTAATGTAGTGTCCAATATACTGTATAAAGTATTTGCGACCTGAAGCTACATCTCTGAGAGGGACTTAGGTGCAGACTAGATCGCAGACCTAAACCCTGGAGGTCACGTGGTCTCCAGTGTGGCTGTTGTTCTTTCTTATGGTTTTCCTGGGAGAGTAGTGACTCCAGCAGAGTAACACTGGGTACATCCAACTTAGGCTGACTGGGGCCAAGTATTTTACAGTATTATTAATTAAGTATTTAAAAAAAAAAAAAAAAAAAATGTATCGAGAGAAAACATTGTTTTACTTTTTGATCCTTTAGGTTACAGGTTAGGTTTAGGAAAATGTGGTTCATGCTGCATCCCATTAACGTCAAACCTGAGTTGACCATGTTCCAGTACCATCTGCAAAAGTCGTTTTAGCCATTAATAAAATGAATTATGCTGTAATTTGTGCATATAAACACTACAACAACATGCCCACTGATAGAAGTTGGACAGTGTGTATAACTTTTTCTTAAATGGGACACAAACAAGAGGTTATAAAGGTAACCTAATAATTTGTATTTTTAATTGAATGAATTCATCAAATTAGTCAAACCTTACTTTACTGAATAATATTCATGATTACAAGAATATATATAAGGCTGAGCTCAGTTGGGGTCTGCTCAGACAAGTGTGCAGCTGTTAGAGTTAACTTTTCACTCTGCGTAAAGAACTACATTGTAGGCATTTTCCGTGCTAGGTGCACGAAGCGCTGTATTGTCGACTGGATTGTTGGACTTTTTGTGATGCAGCGACGGGGTCTCCTGCTGTGTGAGTGCATTGCTTGGTATAGATGGTATTTTTGGATCCAAGATTTGACCCTATTAAACAGATTAATGCAGGCTGGGCAGCTCAGTGATATAAGCCGGGGGATCTCTTCTGTCAGATCAACACAGATACCAGCGAGTCATGACAGATCAACACACAATCACAAAATACACACACAAATATGCACACAGTAGAGAAATGTAATGTTGCCCGAGTCACATATTCCAGTCCCTATATTTCATGGTAAAACTAATATTTCCTCGGAATCTATGTGCGGAAACTAAAGTGTATTTTAGGTTTGTTAAAAGAGTAATCCGATTTAGCACTGCACTCCTGTAACACGGCCAGGCTCACAATGGACAATTCAAAGAAAAAATGCTCCAACTCAATGCAGCTAAACCAGCGATATTTGACTCTTATTCTAGGCTTTCGTCCTTGTCAAAGCTTGACACCTATATTACCTACTATGTAAATTGAGACCTGACAGTTTAGTGGGAGATTACATTATTAGTAGCCTCAACCCACTATCGTCAAGCAGAGATGAAACGCAGGTTACAGTGGTCTGTTAACCTCACGTCTTTGTATCGGTCTGTCATATATGAATAGTCACATATGTAAGTAAACTGAATATATTTGGTTTTGGAATATTTGAATACAGTTAGACAGAAGAAACTTAAAACGTATAATATTTTAAATTTTATAACAAAACTATCAATTAATTGTGTAAATACTGAGGATAATACTAAATTATTAAAATCACCATTAACTGCAGCGCCATTACAAATGTCTCTCGTTTCACTCCCTGACCTTGTGCTGCGTTTAAATGTTACTCTGCTTTGTGCACTCATGCTGTTTCTCTTGAGTGGAGACTAATTTGTTTATGAACATAATTCATAAGAGGCATAGGTCTTTTTCTCCAATAACATCATAAATCTTAAATTTACTGAAAAAGAATGAATTTACAAGCACACACACTATCGTGCAGATGTGTACAAGTACAAAAACACACCTACTGTACACAATGTGAGTTTTTTTTCTATTCAATACAAACAAGGTTTATACAAATAAAAAAATCAGACAGTAACACAGATGGCAACTGAGTATATATTAGTAATTATCAAACATCTATTATCTAAATAGATTTTTTTTTTTTAAACCCTCATCCCTCTCTTGAGCTTTTAAATCACTTACTGAAATATGAATTACAAATGTCCATTTGGTAATGCAGTTCTCATAACCATAGCCAAACACTGCCTCTCATTAACTGAGTCAAAAATAGATGCAAACTGGACCCTCAGTGAACTTTTGGCTACACTGTATCTACTGTATAAGCATGGGCATGTGTGTGTGTTTCTGTGTGCGCTTCAGCATTCTGAAAATGGGTGTGATGTGCTATTGTTTGCCAATTGGATTACTGATGATCAAACTGCAAACACACTCTTTTGACTTGAGGGTCATCCCAAGAGAAGAGTCAGCAAAAGATAAAACATATGCCAAGTTCTATATCAAACCACACAGTGTAGGAAACCATGTTCAGCACGGTTTAATAGGTTAATAAGCGACAAACGTGAAGGTTTGAATAAATGCACAGTGAAATAGCCATCAGAATTACTTTTTTTCATTAATGATGGCAACAGTATAGGAATACTGTGGTAAATGGTACACTTTTACTTATGATGTTGTGTATTCTGTCAGATGTGTGTCTTAAACGGAGTGTGATGTGATCACTGAGAGATAGAGCTTATGTGTCTTGTGTTGTGTGTCGTGCCATGTGGTCACTGATTAAAGAAGATTATTCCAAAAGAAACTATAGCTTTGACTATTGATTGTTTACCGACATGCAATTTTGGACATCCCATTAAATTAAAGAAATCTAAAACAAAATACTCCGACAAACAGCTAGAAAACATCCAAATAGGAATTTTTCCCATCCCTACTCCTTATGTCTGTGCGGAGCAGATTGGTAGTTTATGTGTAGTGTCCGCAAGGCATTCATAAGATGTAAGCTGCTGATGCTGACATGGATGTGTCTGCAGGCCAAGTCTCAGTGCACAGCAGCTGGGACCAAAATCCTCATTTGGCTTTTTGACAAGACACACACACACAAATACACAGGCATACTCAAAACAACAGCCGAGCACAGAAAGAAAAAAAAAAAATCACTTCCTTATAAATTAAAAACTTCCTGTGGAGCATTTAAAATAGGAGATAGTAGATAAAGTATCTCTGGGGGCTTGCAGGCTTTTCAACAGGTAGAGAGCAGACCGCTGTCATTCACTCAATTAAACAAACACATATATTGATTCATTTGATACTAGTAGTTATTATGGTTTATACAGTATGTGAAAACTTGGAGCATCCCTAAAATACAGTATTAACTATATTTCATATTTATTCCTGCCTCTCAAACAGTAAAACATTTTTTAACAATAACATTTAATGTTGCTGTTGGAGAGAGTTACAGCCTTAAACCTAGTGTCCTTGTTTTAGGAAAATGCAAAATTATGTCATTAAGCAATTTACTTTACACAGCATAAGTCAACTGCAGGTACATTGCATTTCATTACTTTTAAATACTGACAACCGCTAGTTGATGTGTCTCGGTGAAAAGAAGAAAAAAGAAAAAAAAAATCAGCCAAGTTAACTCTTTGACAGAACATCCTCAATTACTGGCACAGAGGTTGACAAAAGAGACTGATGTGCCAGCATGGATCTGTCTGTTACACACCCTCCCCACATGCGGACACTCGACCAGGGGCCAACCACTATCAAAACAAAATCAGACATGTCATAACTACAATCTCCACGACAGAGCCAGAATAAATTTAGGGCACTGACAAAAAGAAACAACCAACATGTCCTCCAACTCATATGACCATGTAGGTTGTTTGTTCTCACTCTTTAAATATGACCACAGGAGTGTTTTCTAAAATCATGATCTTGATTAGGTTTATGCACAATAACCACTTGGTTATGGTGAGGGAAAGATAATTGTTTGGTTTAAAATTATGACTTGACCCATGTTGTGCATCGAAGTTACTGCTTCCTGAAAGTTATGCAACCCTTTGTCGTCATGGCAACAGTAAACTTGGTTTTAAAAAACGATCGCTGCCGCATCAAACCATTCACTCAACTTGCCTGCTCCTATCAAGGAAAAAAAATTCAAACTTTTTAGATGTCATCTCTAGTTCTTGGGAGTACCAGATTGTTGTTATTTATGAGCGCCCGAGGTTGCTTAACTTTTAAATGTCATTTTGGGTGGTATGAGAATGCATTCACAAAGACCTACTGTGTGAGTTTGTTTTTTTGGAGGAGGACAGTCTCAAACAAACAACAAAATCTTAAGCTGTTTTTTCATTGTATATTTTATGTGCATTGTCTGCCTACATCTTAAGGACCTCTGAAGAGATATCAGACCATTTCTGAAACAAGAACCAGTGTTATTATCTCTCGTCATTTCCAGAGTTTATTCTATGAAGTAAATGATGGCCCACGTGTCATTTAACAGCTTTCATTGGATTATGTCAGTATCTCAGACATAAAACCAATGGAAAACTCTAAACCGTGTGAAATGTCCTCAGTAGTCCTCTGTGTGAACCCTGTTCCGCGAGCAATGTTGGGCCACACCTGCTTTACCTCACAAATGTCTTCTTTGACGCTCAGTATTTGTAGATACGTTCGTTGAAATCTTCTTGACTATTTCCTATCTCCCAACTGCAACACGTTCTTTGTTGTTGACCTAACAACAGTTCACTTTCAATCCTCCCACCATCCACCCAGGTCACCCACCTCCTCCACCCCCTGGCATTCTTCCTCCACAGTAGGGATTAAGCCTGTCTCATTTACAGAAATATTACGTTATTTTTTAGAAGCCTTTTATGTGCCAAATCCAGACGGGGAAAATATGGCCATCTGGTCTGACTCTCTATTACATACCACTAATCTCAAGTGGCATCCAAACACAGACACACACACACACACACACACACACACACACACACACACACACACACACACACACACACACACACACACACACACACACACAGACAGATTCTAAAATACACCATGCGTATTGAGTGAATTCCACATCTGCTTAAAAAAATTACCATATGACACTCCACTTTTGATCCTTTAAGACTTCTTTGCAACCAAATATGGACTCACTGTCCACTAGTATACTGTATGCATACCTGCTTAAACAAATATGACAGCTAATGTGGAATTTACACAATAAGGTAAATTTTTGCTTCTGGCTGGTGGTCATTATATTCTGTCTCCAGTGTTTAGCCACTAGCTGAAACTTCCCTTACACATAAATGCCTTTACTCAGAAACTAAAGCCTATGTGAAGCAATGTATGAAAGCCAGCACGAGAATGAGGTTAATGCAAATAGAAAATACAACAGGGGATTAGATGTGGTTGGAATTATTTATCTATAGTTCACATTTTTAAACAAGTGTGCTGGAGCACTTACACACTGACTGTAGACTAACACTCCTCTGCAGAGGGCAGCAATCTCCTCAGGCCCCACGCAGTAATGAGTGAAGTGCTCCACCTTCTATTTCATACATTTCCAAGTTAAACATTCTCTCTTTGAAAGCTTACTGCTCACTTTGTAGATCAGGATTTTAAGACACTACAGACTCATTTAGCACTATGTATATCCAAAAGTTATGATGACAAATCCTAAACATCTCTGACAATAATTGGATGGGAAGGAGGGAAGCTAATGCAACGTTCAGTCCGAAAGTAATGTGAGTTAGATACAAAATAGTAGTCCTACTGTGTCGCCTACACACATCTACTGCACGCCTGTCAACAAGTGAAGATACCTCCCCTCTCTGCTTCTCTTCCTGACATTTTTTTGTTGTTGTTGTTGTAGTTCCTCCCAAGTAAAGTTTTTATGAGAGTTGTTCCTTAATGCGAATCGAGGGACTGATGATAGAGGGTGTCGGATGTTGTGCAGCTGGTCCGAGTAAGCAGAGATTTGTCTGTTGTTAAGGCGACGGCAGGAGCGCCGCGCATGTATGTTGAATGAAAAAAGACGTAGAAAACCTGTAGAGCTTGATGTAACACGCTGCTGGAAGAGCGGAAAGTTGCCTTACCTTCAGTACCGTGACGATCCTACAAACGTCCGGGCGCCGTTGGTGAAAGTTTGGCACTCCGGGCCGTGCCGGAGGCATGGTTAGTGCGCACTGGGTCGACTGACCACAACGCGCTTCCTGTTACCCCCTGGTTGACCGCACCGACAGCTGGCACGGCTGAGGTGTCCCGGCCAATCACCCAGGGGCCAGATGTGAGAGTGATATAACGAGCACATGATTCCGTTTAATTTGGCCAATTCCCTAACCAGTACAAAATCCCCGTTTTTCTTCGTACTCCAACCAAACCTGTATCTTTATCTCGAAGGGAGGGGAGGAGAGAGAGAGAGAAAGAGAGAGAGAGAGAGAGAGAGAGAGAGCGAGATTAAAAAAAGATTGTCAGTCTGCTTTATGCTCTCTTGGCTGCAGTCTGTCTAAAAACAATACTGACATACCCATATGTACATAGAAAGTGTTTCTGGTTTCTCTCATGCCTCCGCCTTGGCCTCAAAACCATGCAGAAGTTAATATGCGGCTTCAGTCGCACTTGGACAAGTTCAGTTAGCATCTTGAAAAGGGTTTACTTGCTGAGACGCATTTGGAGCTGTAACACAAAATGGAAAATACGTCCAAATTTACCATTGTACTCCTATTACTGGACTCGTGATTTCTAAGCGCTCTGTGTGTCTCTGCTGCTCTGTAGCAACGCTTCCTTTAGTGCTTTATAGTCATGCATCCCTTTTGCTTTCCTTTTAATTCCACTTGCACCAGTTGCATATTCATTCAATAAAGCATTTTATTTGAGCGGGTCAAACGAGTGCTCCCCGTGGTTGAATTCGATTGATTCACCACCGTGTCTTTAATGTTGCTCGCCTGTCATCACTAAATAGATGCGTCCGCCTCAGACACACCCACAGGCTGACTCCTGGACCTGCACACTGCCTCGGGCTGGGGAGGGGAAGCTACTGTCTGGCCGACAGTCACATAGGGAGTACTCGGCTACCCTCTGCAGGCTGCTGGTGGGACTGCTCTTTGGCAAACGCACGAGTGCAAAGTAATTGCATTCCTTTGTAAATGTCACCAATGTAATCCCTATAATTTTGACCAAACGAATTTTTCCTGATCCGCTTCTAAAAGATAAACCCTGTGTGTTTCCCCACTGCTATGGCGGCCCCTGTTTTCTAATGTTTTTTTGGAGAGCATAGTTAATACCCTTTTTGATTGTTTCCACCACTCGAGAAGCATGATGTTATTTTTTTTCTACTTTGAGTGTTATGTATAGTTTATTCAACTTTTAAATCTGTAAATATTTGGGATATGCCCTCAAATTTATCAGACATAGTCCACAACATGTATCTTGCCGTTCTCTTACTATCCAGGCACAGCTGCAGAAGTCTGAATATTTGTGATTATTTATTTCATCCATATCTATCCATATTCACGAGCAGTGCTGTCTTCAGGACTGCATGTTTCAACAGGTTGGTCTACTGCTCCTCTCTCACTTATTCACCCTGCTTTGTTTTCCCTATTCATAAGCTGCTACTACCAGTGCTCTGTTTCTGTTCTGCTTTCCATTAGAATAACAAAAATAGCTTAAAGGGAGTCGGGGTAGCCAACTATTAAGACAAAACTGTAGACAGGATGAGGGGAAAGAAAGGAAAGGAAAACTTTATTTATGTCTGCTAAGTCTTCTGGATGAAAATGTAACGCATTAATGTAAAATGAATGGGGACAGAGGACCAGGAGGGATTGCAAAGGATGGCTTTTGAGCTTATGAATTATTTATGCAGGTGGGATATTTTAAGCCCCCATATCATGTCTGTGAACCATGAGTGGGTGGAGGTACTAGGAGAATGAGAGGAAGTGGAAATCATTTGTGTTTTTTCTCAGTGGTGACTATTATTGTACTTTGCAACACTCTCAAAAGCACACACATACACAACTCTACTTCCCCACGTCAACACATTTTAACATCAGAGAACATATCTCAGCCCTCTTGTGAATGGGTTTGTTTCGGCATGTGGGAAGTGAGATTTTTTGGGGAGTGATGTGTCCAATCTGTCAGTGGTTTTTACAATCTTACTTTCTGTTGCTGAACTGTTGGCTTCTTTCAGCAATACAACCAGCAAGAAAAGTATTCGTGAAATTGCTTTTACTAAAATGCAAGCAAAATAAGAAATATGTCTCATTTAATTCCTTTGTCTTTTGTTATTTTTTTCAGTCTTCATTCAATATAATCATATTTTTAATGGCCGGCTTTCCTCAGAAAGATAATGTGTTTTGGATGTTATATCATCCTTTGTTTTAACAGTATTTAATGCAGTTTGATGCATAAACATTTAAAATGTGAAACAATTAGTTTGTACAGTGGGTACGGAAAGTATTCAGACCCCTTTACATTTTTCACTCTTTGTTTCATTGCAGCCATTTGCTAAAATCAAAAAAGTTCATTTTATTTCTCATTAATGTACACTCAGCACCCTATCTCGAAAGAAAAAAACAGAAATGTAGAAATTTGTGCAAATTTATTAAAAAAGAAAAACTGAAATATCACATGGTCATAAGTATTCAGACCCTTTGCTCAGTATTGAGTAGAAGCACCCTTTTGAGCTAGTACAGCCATGAGTCTTCTTGGGAATGATGCAACAAGCTTTTCACACCTGGATTTGGGGATCCTCTGCCATTCTTCCTTGCAGATACTCTCCAGTTCTGTCAGGTTGGATGGTGAACATTGGTGGACAGCCATTTTCAGGTCTCTCCAGAAATGCTCAATTGGGTTTAGGTCAGGGCTCTGGCTGGGCCAGTCAAGAATGGTCACAGAGTTGTTCCGAAGCCACTCCTTTGTTATTTTAGCTGTGTGCTTAGGGTCATTGTCTTGTTGGAAGGTGAACCTTCGGCCCAGTCTGAGGTCCAGAGCACTCTGGAAGAGGTTTTCTTCCAGGATATCTCTGTACTTGGCCGCATTCATCTTTCCTTCAATTGCAACCAGTCGTCCTGTCTCTGCAGCTGAAAAACACCCCCATAGCATGATGCTGCCACCACCATGTTTCACTGTTGGGATTGTATTGGGCAGGTGATGAGCAGTGCCTGGTTTTCTCCACACATACCGCTTAGAATTAATGCCAAAAGTTCAATCTTGGTCTCATCAGACCAGAGAATCTTATTTCTCATAGTCTGGGAGTCCTTCATGTGTTTTTTGGCAAACTCTATGTGGGCTTTCATATGTCTTGCACTGAGGAGAGGCTTCCGTCGGGCCACTCTGCCATAAAGCCCAGACTGGTGGAGGGCTGCAGTGATAGTTGACTTTGTGGAACTTTCTTCCATCTCCCTACTGCATCTCTGGAGCTCAGCCACAGTGATCTTTGGGTTCTTCTTTACCTCTCTCACTAAGGCTCTTCTTCCACGATTGCTCAGTTTGGCTGGACGACCAGGTCTAGGAAGAGTTCTGGCCGTCCCAAACTTCTTCCATTTAAGGATTATGGAGGCCACTGTGCTCTTAGGAACCTTGAGTGCTGCAGAAATTATTTTGTAACCGTGGCCAGATCTGTGCCTTGCCACAATTCTGTCTCTGAGCTCCTTGGACAGTTCCTTCGACCTCATGATTCTCATTTGCTCTGACATGCACTGTGAGCTGTAAGGTCTTATATAGACAGGTGTGTGCCTTTCCTAATCAAGTCCAATCAGTTTAATTAAACACAGCTGGACTCCAATGAAGGAGTAGAACCATCTCAAGGAGGATCAGAAGAAATGGACAGCATGTGAGTTAAATATGAGTGTCACAGCAAAGGGTCTGAATACTTATGACCATGTGATATTTCAGTTTTTCTTTTTTAATAAATTTGCACAAATTTCTACATTTCTGTTTTTTTCTGTCAACATGGGGTGCTTAGTGTACATTAATGAGAAATCAAATGAACTTTTTTGATTTTAGCAAATGGCTGCAATGAAACAAAGAGTGAAAAATGTAAAGGGGTCTGAATACTTTCCGTACCTACTGTATGTAATACTGCGAATACATTGAAAGTAAATATAATTTCATTGATTTGTTTTTGTAAGGAAACACAGATGCATTGTAGCAAAGGTGCCAAGCTTTCTATACAGCTCTTCAGTAGTTCACAAATAAACAGAATTATGAGGTCAGTATGTGAAGAGATTGTTAAGCGTCCATATGGACAGCAGGGGGCAGAAAGGATAATCTTAAAGTACAGAATGACTGAGAGTGAGGCTTTGTAAACTATTGTCTGTCCATTCTGCCAATAGAAATCCACATTTAAGTGATTATTGAAGTGTCCTGCAGTCAGACTTAGTTCAAACCTTTCAAAACTAGTGTTAAGCAGAAAAAGTCCTGATGAGTGTGTTCTTACTTTGAAGTACAGTCACGACCCCCACTCGGTTTTACTTCTTCAGGTTATTATGGAAGCAGTAAGGTTTCCAGATGTGGAGCTATCTGACACATAGTGGAGTTCTGTTAAACCTTTATTTATTTCTCTTTTTACTAAGATACGAGTGTCTTCTTTTGTCAAACTCTCACTCGTAGGTGACAGAGAGGGATTTTATTCTGCCGTCTTCGCAGAAGTTGTCTCAAGTATTGTTTCTGTATTTTCGACAGTGCTGGTTGCCTGTTTATGCAGTAGTGTGTATTAGATGTATTCCTTTACTCCTTTACAACTCTCATTGTGTACTTAGTGCTTCATGTTTGTTTTGCATCCACAAATGTAATTTTGTTTGTGGCTGATATAAAGGCAGATGGAATGCAGAAAGAGACATCATGGCTGAAAATATTAGTATAATGTTTAATTTATGCTCATAGGGAATATGTCCTTCTCCATATACAACTCTATGTCATAAATGGAGCTAATTACTATTTCATGAAAGCCAACTGCAGAAATGAGATTCAATAAAGAATTCAATACAAAAATTCTACATAAGTCTTGAAATTACTCACTCTTCTCAAATAAATGTATACTTTATGTGTACATCTTCAAATAATGTGAAAGGTCAGTCATTTTAAATAGTGAATATTAACACATTAAGTAATCTAAAAATCAACTTGCTATAAGGTAGGTAGGTAGGTAGGTAGGTATATACTTTATTAATCCCCGAGGGGAAATTTTTTCGCCACAGCAGCATACATACAGGAGCAATAATAGAAACAATAGAATAAAATAATAATAGAATAGAATAATATAATAGAAAAGCTAGTAAATAATAAATAAATTATTTTAAAAAAAATAAAAAAAAATGCTAGTAATTACTATAGATATGGAGTACTATATACAATATATACAGTATAGGATATAAATGTATCGTAAATAAAATGCATTTTAACAGACAATATTGAAGATCAGCGCCTTGCTGTGTTAGACTATAAGTGTAGGTAAATGATGGAGCGCAGCCTTTAGAATGTAGGCCAAATTCATAAATCTATTCAGCTCATTAAACACATTGACAGGCTGAAGCTCCCCAGTGGCGCTCTTTTTTTTCTTCTCATGTCCACCTTCTCCTCTCTCAAAATCGAACCCTTCTCTCATTCCCCCCCCCCTCCATTATTCACTCCTTATTTCAACCCTTCATCATCCCTGCATCTGATCTTGTAACTTTTTTGACATGTTTAAATATATATGTCTTTTTTACCCTCCATTGTTGAAATAATATTATCAATTTAAATTTGTTCTGAGTGTCCAACAAAAACATCTTGGTCCTTCCTATTATGAATATAAAATGCACAGTTCAGTGCTCTGACTGTTTAACTAGAGCAGGGGTGTCAAACTCATTTTAGTTAAGGGGCCACATACTACCCACTTTCATCTCAAGTGGGCCAGACCACTAAATTCATAGCATAATAACGACAATATTTCTCTATGTTTAAATCATTGGTGAATGTTTTTGGATGATAAACCCTATTTTAAGGTCTTTCTACAATAAACTAGAAACATAAAGACCAAAAACTCAGACATCAGCCCCCTGTTTATCTACCTGGGCTCTCCTCTGCAGATTCCCTAACAGCAAGCACTGCTGCCTGTGGCAATGAGCGCTTCTGCCTCCAGAGCAGACATCACATTTACGCTGTTTTTGAAGCAATTACTGGATCGATTAAAAAAAATTACAAAATGTTTGTACTCATAAACCTCCATATTCTCATAGAAATGCAATTTATGTCTTTCTGTAATTTTCACACTTAGCAAAGTCATCCGGCGGGCCGAGCTGGACCTCCTGGCGGGCCGGATCCGGCCCGCGGGCCGTATGTTTGACACCCCTGAAACCTACTGCTATTAATAGGGGAGGTAAATATAGGGGGCTTACACTACTGGGACCAGAGTGATGAAAAAAGGGCTTCCCCTCCTACACAAACACACACACACACACACACACACACACACACACACACACACACACACACACACACACACACACACACACACACACACACACACACACACACACACACACACACACACACACAAATGTACACCTGAGCCCAGAGTACGTACACAGGCTTTCTCTTTGGAAGCCGATGTGCTATAAAGAAAGTTCAAGTTGACAGTTTATTAAGTGAGCTGTGTATTAGGTTATAAATCAGCTCATACTGCAATGGGTAAATGTTCCCAGCATGTAAGGCATTCCCATGGCATGTTGTATATTGCCTCATACAACATACAAACACAAGTGCACTTGTGTCCATTAGAATGACAACCTAATGGAAAGAGCAAACGGGAAAACTTATCAGGAATATAGTGTATAAATGTTATTATTTTTCTAGCGGGGACTAAATCAAATGTTAATCAAATTGGACTTAAGAGAGAACAACCTCACACACATTGTTCGATGAGATAAACCACAGATGTGTGATGTGATTAGAATATTGGGCTCAAAGTTAACTTGATAAAAGCTCTTTTTTTGTTGTTGTACAGAGCTGACCAAAAAATGATATGTGGAACAATACCCATCAGTTTTCTAGAAGGCAGCTTGCTGTCCTTTGCTGACATACGGGAACCCAGACAACTGACACGTGCAGAGGGAGCATTATACTCCTCCCAATATATGTCTGGGAGGAGAATCAGATCACCCAATGCGCATTACTTTGGTGCTTAGAGCTGCTGGAGAGGGAGAGAGACGAACACAAGGGAAGATGTGTGGGAAATGAAATGTGAGAGGGGGAAGTGATAGAGAGGGAAAGCGCGAAAAAAAAAAAAAGAAAAAAAAAAAAAGACTCAGTTATGAGAGCAGAAGGGTAAGACAACACAAGGAGAGACAAACCAGTGTCACACTATACTAAATGGCAATGATACAGAGAAATGTTTGTTCTTGTCCCCACTATGTGTTGAACCAGGAGTCAAGAGCCTTTTGCTCTCCACGCTCTCTTCCTCGCTCTCTTTGCCTCACTTCCGTCCTGGCTGGTTTTATAAATAGGTCACTTTGCTTTCCCAGTAATCCAGAGAGAGCATAAGATTCACTTAAGGGGAGAAGTGGGACACAAAACCATTTAGGAGGTGAGGGTTGATAGTTGATTCTAATATACCTTCTGTAATGGACATGAGAGCAGCCGTTCCAGTGGTGCTTTCATCAGTTTAAACTGCATATTAATCGTATTTGTTTTCTTTCTCGTAGCTTTATTCTTGTTGCATTAAGAGCACCAAAGAAGGACGTAACCTGTTGTATACTGTATGCTTGACTGCGCTAGGTTTTAACAGAGTGAGTTGTTGGAATTCATGTAAACAGTCACAGACTTCGTATTTGAGCAATCAATATAAAGTATATTGTTATGGTGAAAAACATCAAAAATAGACTACCAGCTGGAGGTTATCATAAAGACGTTATTATTGATATTATCAGACCATTATTATTCATAACAGCTTTATAATTTACAGTCATTTTAATTAATTAAAGTAACTCACCATATAGTTTTTTATTTACTGGTTAGTTTATATTGATTGGACATTATTGTGAAGGGCATGGCAGGCATTCAGATCCATATTTCCTTTGTGTAATACACAGTTTGCTTCTTGGTTCAGACTTTTCCGTACAATGGTCGAGAATAACAATCATCATACATATAGCTGAAAATAGACTACCTTAAGTAGGGACAGCAAGACAGTCAAGGACCTGAGGATGATTTTAGTTTTAATGAACTCATATTTGCGATTGGCAAATAGTCAAATGTTGTTGTGGGGGTAAATAAGACATTTATGACAGAGTCAATCTGACCAAGGCCTGCATGTGTGTTTTCATCAAACCTCAGTTCCTGCACAGCGAGGCTCAAACACGAGCCAATGATGACATTCAAATATAAAAACATAGTGAAAAAAAACAAACAACAGATCTATTTTACAGTGTCTGATGACACAAATAAGTTAAAGTTCTCATAGAAATTATATATCTATAGATATATATCTATATATATATATTGAATTCTTAATATGCTTCCTTTCTTAATTCACACATCTTATAAACCATAAGAGATAATTCATCTACTATGCAATGTTAGATGCATGGGTTAGTTCAGCAAGCATACACCACAATTCCCTACTACAAAGGAATCTGTACATGGCAGAAGCTTGTTTTAAAGCTGAAGCTTTAGGCATTTTAAGACATCATTGAAAGCAGCTCAAACTCTTAAATACATTTACATGACGACAGGTGTATAAACCCAGCAGCAGCAGGTTTAAGTCCATTGCGGCCTTGATGTTTGATAAAGCCACAGGTAAGCTGTCTGTCCTGACAGCAGACGTGTCCATAAAGATTACTGTTCCCAGGCAGTGTACGTGTACACGTGTTCGTACACATGCTGTATGTGTTCAAATGCCTGGCGTGTTTGTGTTGCTGAATATGGCAAAGATGTGGTTTCCATGGTTCAGATCCTGATGCGGCATCCTGTTGGTTTCTCCTGGAGAGTGTTTTTATCTAGACAGAGTGTCACTTCAATTATGTGCTTGGTAACGAGAGCAGAAAAGACGTCAGTCCAGGCCAAACTTACAGTGACATAGGTGTTCCAGTACACGAGAACATTTGAGAGAAATACAAGTACACATCGGAGTAAAAAGCATAGATGGGTGTGGGCAGTGTTATCTTACTTTCATGATCACTTTTTCCTTCACAACCTTTTCTCTCCTTCCTTCTATTTCCTCCCTTTGATTTCCGGTAACTGCTCTGAAGTCAACACATGCTCGTATCTTTCATCACAAAAGAGTGTGGCACGACATTCCTTTCATTTTTCTTTGTTTGGTATACTATATGATTGTGTTGAATCTTATACACAGTGCACAGGCTGTAAACAGTGTGCTAAGATGAGTTAGAAACACAGAGCACCATTGTCCGTCTGGCCTGGATTCAAGAAGAGCAGTGTTTGAGAAAACCGCTACCACCTTTATGTCTAAAAGCTACACACTCAGCCTGTGTGCATCTAAAAGCTCTCCATTTCTTTTACAAACTTTCTCATTTTTACTCTCTCTCTCTCTCTCTCTCTCTCTCTCTCTCTCTCTCTCAGACACACACTTGTACAGACAACACTACACATTGAGCGTGATGGACCTGTATATCAGAGATAGCGGTACTCAGACAGTTCCTTGGAGCATTATGATGCACTTGGCTGAGCAAAAACTCAGCCAAGCTGACTGACCAACCATAAGTCTCTGCATCCGTTGGGCTGGCAGCAGATAGTGGCTGTTGTTGTGCTTTCATTATGAGATACAGTTACTGGGTTGTGACTCCAAAAAACTGTAAAGACTATAAAAATCAAGGGAGCGGGACAAGTTAACATCTGAACTGTGGTTGGTAGGTTTAGGAATCCCTGATCTGGAGCAAGCATGACTTTTAACTCGCATCTCACCACGCTATGTTTTCTATACCTTCCCTGTGTTCTCTCATGTTTAACCTGCTTACTCTTCCTTACTCTAATGATGGCTAACCAGCCCCTCCAGGATTTCGCTGAGTTCTTTTGTGATTGTTGCAGTCGAAAATGCTCGATTTTGTGGCGGATTTTCACAAAAATTGTGCTGGAATTTGTGGCATTTTCTTTTTTTTTTTTCATAAAATTGCGGGAATTAGAAACATTTGTATTTTATTTTTAACTACCTGATAGAGGAATACATATGTATTCACTTCCTTTGATAATAATTTTGCTGCAAATCACATTTATTGAACTTAGAGAACCATGGGGCTCAAAGTTACAAAAAAACCCTCCTAAAAGTGCCAAAGCTTTAGTCTGTGACTGTAATATAGAATACAAGGACTGCATCAGGTGTCAAAATAAGAGCTTTAGATGCTGTTAAATAAATGTTAATTCAACACATAGGCCTACTGAGTGCACAAAAACAAAGTGCAGTCTCTTACAACTTGATGTGTTTATAATTTTTTGTAGCATACAGTAATATGTAATCACTTAATTCAAAAATTTTATTGTGAAGGCCACACTTTCCGCAAACCCGGCTAGTTCCTTTTTTTCCGGTTTGCTCTGGTGCGCAGTGTTTTGTGAGGAGTTATTTGTGTTAATAATGGACGTTTTGTCTGAAAAGACCTATTTTATGCCGTAATACTTTCAGCACACCTTGTGCTGACGACATTTTTTGTGGAGAAAACGCGGGAATTAAAAAAAAATTGCTCCTGCAAATATTGCAGCGTTTGCTTGAATCTGCGCTAATTATTGCGATCGCAAGATCGCGTTTTCCTGGTGGGACCTGCTAACAAATCTCATGGACACACAACCCTCTCTTGGTAATACCACATTGTTTGCAACACATGCCATATAGTTCAGTTTGCTTCTTAAAATGTTATTCATACCATGCTACGATGATTACTTTAAAGGACATGCAGCTCTACAAAAGCGGAATAGCATCTGTTTGATTCCAAGGACACGTAGCCGAGGAACCGCTTTATAAAGGTCAAATGGATTGTTGAAATGACAGCTGAAATTGCTTCAGTACAAAAGCTTCAAATATTACTGAGACAAAATGAATGTCTTTAGAAAAGAAAACATTATAATATGTGGTGGCACAAAGCAAAATGACCGGAGAATATTTTGTTGTTTTGAACTTGTTTAAGTGGCAAGCAAAGTTTCCTATTTTTGTTATATTGTTTAAGAGGAGGAGATATAAGGGGAAGTAGGCTTAAATGATGTAGCAGTTGGATCAAATTCATCATATTTACCACTATTGCTAATGAACTCCTGGTTGTCACAAACAAGCTTATCGTAGGCTTAAAGTTTGACATGGCTACGTATCACTTCACCAGCAAGCCTTAAGAATACACAGCTCACATTGCTGGTATGACAATAGAAGGACCTTAAAAGTCATGGTTTATCACTGAGCTCTTTCTTTGGTTAAATCATTTTTTTTTTTAAATCTGTAATTTTGAGCTTTCAGGGTTAATACCAAAACAGACATTACCTGTACATCAGACGAGCTAACTTTGCTGCCGCAAGTCCTAAACTGAGTGGACGTTCACTTGAAACAAAACTAGAAACAAAATCTCACCTATTTGCCCTTTAATCTCATGTTATCTACTTCTACAAACATGGAATGCTATGAAGTCAAGAACAGCAACTTGTATGCTGGGCAGTGGTGTCAAACTGAACACTTCTAATTGTATGTCTGTGTCAGACCCGAGCGGCAGCTGAAGACACTTAAAAGTACACTTAAGAAGACGGAGAAATAGGCACTCATTCAAGATACTACAAAAAAAACCATTCCCTCTTTCCTTCCTTCTACATTTGGCGTTTAAACCATAAAAAATATGTGAGAAGCACACAATCATCATACATTAATCATATTACTAAAATAAACATCCATTACAACAAATCAAAGGAACACATAAAAATAAACAAACAAGACATTCACTCTGTTTCGATAGACATTTCCTTTGTTCACCTGCCCGTCTGCATTGGTTAGAGACAAAAAAGGCAGAGTCTTGGCAAGTGTCTGCATACAGACTGTAAATCCACTTGAGCTTCATCAAGAAGAAATGGCAGGAAAAGAACGTGGTTTGCTGTTGTGGTCCAAAATTACAGCACAGCACAGTCGGTCTCTACAGAGCCCACGAGCTTGTGCTAGACAAGAGCTAGTGAGGGCAGAGGGGCGAACGCCAGAGCACTCAGGCTCTTTCTCGTGGCAGAGAAAGCAACAAATTACCATTTGGTCAAAAGCATATTAGCATCACTCGCTCTCTGTCCTTCTGTCTGTTGCTCAGTTCAGTGTTCCCCTGACAGAAGAGCTGTGATCTTGGTCATTTTGTGTTTCTCTGAGTCAGGACCTTGGCAGTTACAGCAGCAGATTATGAAGTTGTTCACGAATGCTGATAATATGGCCCGTTGTAATCACGTTAGTAAGTTACATTTTTAAGTTTGAGCAAGAAGGTAGAAACTAGTGGTCCCATTATGTTGTTAATATTGATTATTACCATTAAGGCTACTATTTGGCTACTGTTGCAAGCAGGACAACTACTGTCACAAAGGTAAGACTAACTCCATGCAGACAATAACAATGCCCTAAATAAGACAGATGGCAGTTCTATGATATGCACTGATAGGTCCATATTGGGAGGACATGAGATCCTCTCCATGTTAATCTCACTCCTCTGCTCTGTACTCCCATACTGGGTGCCATACGTTGGTCACAGGGAGTGACCTTCATCCTCCCGCTACGGTCTTTTTGATCCCAGCAGACGTTCACCGTCTACAGTAGCTCACATTATACATCTGTACGCATCTTAGTGATGTTAACATAGTTAGTGTTGGCCAGGGTGCAGTTTCCGGTTTTCACACCCTCTGGTCTGAAGTCCTCAGTGCTGTGGTTCACAGCCTCCTGGATCTCTACATAGTCAGACTTGCTGAGAGTGGATCCACTGCCGCTTCGACCGCTCTTCTTCAGGTCATCGCCTGAGCTGGCTTTAGGCACACTTGGGATATTCAAGTACTGTGCCTGTTCCTCACCCTCTGTCTCTCTGTGGTAGAAGTAGTTGAAGTTTGACACAATGACAGGTACAGGCAAGGCAATAGTCAGCACACCAGCAATCGCACAGAGAGACCCCACAATCTTGCCTCCAATAGTTGTCGGGACCATGTCTCCGTAGCCAACAGTGGTCATGGAAACTACTGCCCACCAAAAGGCCTCAGGGATGCTGCTGAACTGGGAATGTGGCTCGTCTGCTTCAGCGAAATAGACAGCGCTAGAGAAGAGGATAACACCGATAAACAGGAAGAAGATGAGGAGGCCCAGCTCCCGCATACTGGCCTTCAGAGTCTGCCCTAAGATCTGGAGCCCCTTAGAGTGACGTGAGAGTTTGAAGATACGAAACACCCGAACTAGACGAATGACGCGGAGAATGGCCAAAGACATGGCCTGTTGGCCTGCCTGGCTGTCCTCTGGCCTCTCTGCTAGCTCTGTGCCCAGGGTGATGAAGTAAGGGATGATCGCCACAATATCAATGATGTTCATGATGTTTCCAAAAAATCCAGCTTTGCTTGGGCAGGCAAAGAACCTTACCAGGAACTCAAAAGAGAACCAGATGATGCAGAGTGTCTCTACAATGAAGAAAGGATCAGTAAAATATGGTGAGGTGTGATAGGTAGAGGTGGTGTTCGACGTGGGCTGGAATGGATAATTGTACATCTCCTCATCTTCATTTCGGAAAACTGGCAGTGTCTCCAGACAGAAGCTTACAATAGATATAAGAATTACCATGACAGAGATGATGGCAATGACGCGAGCTGGACCTGAGCTCTCTGGGTACTCAAACAGAAGCCACACTTGTCTCTGAAACTCATTCTCTGGCAGTGGCCGCTCCTCTTCCTTTATGAAACCTTCGTCCTCCCTGAAGATCTCCATAGCCTCCTCACCCAATTCATAAAACCGGATCTCCTCAGAAAAAATGTCCAGGGTCACGTTAACAGGCCGTCGCAGTCTCCCTCCAGACTGGTAATAATACAGAATAGCATCAAAACTCGGTCGATTCCGGTCGAAAAAGTACTCATTCCGCAGAGGATCAAAATACCTCATCCGTTTTTTCGGATCGCCAAGAAGCGTCTCTGGAAACTGGGAGAGTGTCTTCAGCTGCGTTTCAAAGCGCAGGCCTGAGATGTTAATGACGACCCTTTCGCAGCACTCGTGGTCCGGCTCTGGGTCGTACTGGTCATGAGGCTGACCTGGATGTGCTGCTGCCTCATCGGCGGGGTCGCTGGTAGCAACCGTCATAGTGGAGGGAGACGGGACCTGCAGCTTTCAGACAGGGTGGGGCCACGTTGGGCCACGAGGAGGTAAAGGGTCCACACCCTTGTGGGTTCTGGTACAGGCGATCTGCCTGCTAAACCTGGAGGACAGGGACAGAAAGCAGAACGAGGCTGCAACATTAATGTGATTACCATTATTCTCCATATTGCACTTTGTATGAGTAAGAAAACTTCCACTTTCAAGCTGATTCATTCATTTGGATTTGAAGCATGCATGTACTTGTATTCTCTGGCATATATCTGATCCATTTATTTTTTATTACACGTAATATCTCATTAAAATTATCAGTATTTTCCAAAACGTATGTGTTATTTCAAGGCCTTCCAGCAAACAGACAAGAGCAGAGCTGTTGAAAATGACAAGTGGGATTGATGGGGGGGGGGGGGGGGGGGGGGCTGAACCATCTGAGCTCATTGGCTCCATTGTGTCTATGTGTATTAGGTTATGAGTTCTCTCTCATATGAGCACAGTGCAGGATCAATATGCCAGCCAGTAATACTGTATCCACTCTCACAGGGTGCAATTACAACCAACAAATCTTATTATAAGCTGAGTGCTCCATACATCTCTGAGATGATTTTTTTTTTTCTGTGTGATGTGACCAACATTCCATCCTAAAGCTGTGACAAAACTTCATCAAGTCACTCATCAAATTAATAGTTTACCAGTAGACTATTTTTAAGGATATTTGTCATTAAGTGCCAATTTGATAAGTATTTAGTGAACTTCATAGTCCACTGCAAAATATATTACACTGAGCCCATTTCAGGTCGCACTATTTTAGTTTAGAGACTCGGGTAGTAAAAGCAGCAGCATCTGAATAAAAATCAAACGCTCCTACCTATGTGCTCTGGCACTTAAGGCTTGTTTAGAGGCTGTGTCCTCTGGTGGTGATGCGTAACGGGCCCACAGAAGCAGAGGTGTCCGGTCCAAAGTCAGTGCCCTCGGTCAGAACAGCTCCTTTCTGTCAGTCATATATCACCCGAAGCTCCGGCTCTGCAGCAAAGGCGGCAGTGGGAGTGGTAGAGGGGACAACGCGTGAGGATGCAAGAGTGACCTCCCTCGCCTCAGTGACCGGCAGATAGGCTACATGTTGTGATGCAGCTACGTATAGCTACAGGTTGAGGCTGGCTGAGGGCGGCGATGGTGGGTGGGAAAGTGATTTTCGTTAAGGCTAATCTTACAATGCTGACGTCAGTAAAATTTGACACCCATTCTTAAGAACAATATGCCGCCGGCGGCAACAACAACAACAACAACAGCAAAGGTAATCCTTCTAGCCTGGTGTCTGCAGATACACTTATTGAGCAGGGGAGGGGGCTGGGGGCGCTCCTGACAGCATTTCTACACGGAGGCACCCATGCTTCAGCAGATCTCATCTCAGGCGAAATCACCTGTTTGATCCATAAACAGGTTCCGCCTTAAGGATTCGGCATCTGAGTGTTTTATCCCGTTGATTGTTATTTTTCAAATGCATAACAACGTAAATTCAACCATCGTCTTTTCCTGATAGGGAATATCCATACGAATACACCAATGATGCACAATAGTAACAAACGGAGGCTGATATTCAAAACCCATTCCATGGAATAACGCAGTCCTCTGATGGCGTTTCTAACAGGTGAAAAGCTGTTGGTCATGAATTTGAGACAAAGCAGCGAAGTTCATGCATTGGGATATTCAAACATTAAATGGAAATGTTGTAGCTGATTGGCAAGCGCGAGTGAGTTTGGAGGGGCAGGTGCCAGACATGCTCAAGCAATTAGCAGCCCTATCCTGCGTGGATCATAGATAACCACAACAGACTCCATGCACTAAACAAAGCAGCATAGCATTATCTGTCGGACTACAGCATTATTTCAGAAAGGCTCGTGGCATGCAGGAATTCACCGCGATTCTCTTGGTGCGCAGACGCGCGTATTTTTTTTTATCCAGTTTGTCTCTTCTTAAAAGGTGCCGTGAGGTCGTTCGTCTATTCCTTAATATCTGTCCTTCTTCCCCTTAATCTGTCCAGCGGCTGTCATCTCATCACGACTAACTGTTTTTGAGCTGCCGGCTCTCGCCGTGTCTGTCATATTTCACCATAATTCACCATAGTTGAGATGCGTGGGCTGCAGTTGGGCATTGCAGCGCATACTAAAAGCTTCTTGTGCGCCTCGCCCCATCCCTCTGCTCTCCCCCTTCCCCGACACTCCTGTCCTCACTGTTTCACATTAAAGAGGAAGCATCGCCCACCACAGGGAGAAAACGTCTTTCAACAAAACGAGCGCCAGAATAGCGAGACAAAACAGCATTTAGGGGTAGAAACTGACAAAAAAATTTAAGGAAAAATAAGGAATACATTTTCTTAAAATGTTTTAACTTAGCTGCACTAGATGTAACTTGACATACATGCCCACAAATTAAGCAAATTAGGTCTGACACAAAGATATAGAGAAAATAAATATAGCCTTAAGAATTCAATCATATGTTTTTCCTTTGGTCTGAGAGCATATCATGGAAAAACTACAAAAATATGAACAGCTGGGAACATCTTCCAAACTAAAAAAAAAAAAGGCTATAAATGTAGGGAATGAAGGATTAAGAGCTATCAACTGCAATATCTGTGACCCCTGTTAACAGAGCACTAGAATCAGTATGCCGGAGCCACTCTAGTAACCCAATGACTCCTTGTTATCATCATTTTCCATCTTATGGTTTGAGCACTTTACTGGGTGTGTACAGTCTTGAATTGCTGTTGGCAGTGCCCCTGTGCGTGTGTGAGAATAATTTATTTGTTTGTTTTCATACATTGTTTGTTTATACTATGTGCCCTAGTAGGTTTGAGCAGTGTGAGTAAAATGTCTGTGCCACCAGAGGTAACAGTGGCAGGTGCAAGAATAGTTTGCTAAGTTCTTCATTACGCCCCAATCATTTACAGAGCAGCATATTACATCACCGTCCACTAATTACTGCCCTGGACTACCAAGCACATGCAGAAACACACTCACACACACACAGAGGACCGACGCTAAAAGCTTTTAATGCACTCACAAAGTGGATGAAATTCATACCATTCCAACGATTATGATACAGTCAAATTAACTGGGGAGGCTTTCCTTCAGACAGTCTTCCCCTGCCTTCTTTCCTTAGCTGCTTGAAAGTGGGCCAGGTGAAAACCCAGATTTGTCTTCAGGTAGAGAGCAGGAACTGCACATAAAAGAAGAAGAGACAACTCCACAACTCCCGAGGGAACACATAAGAAATACTATATTTCCTCCATCCATGCATGTTTTCTCTTTGCTCTGCCATTCTCTATTCCACCCAAGGACAGGTTCAACGGGATGTGTAATCCTACTCCAATCAAAGTGTCAAAATACTGATTAAGATGATGACATGGGGCCACAGGGACTAAAGCAGTAGCACATTCTGCACAGAGCTGATAACAAGTTTGTGGCTCTGGTTGAAGGTCTCAATGAGGAGCTATTGACACTTTTACATAAGCAGTCTGATTGATGCGCAGGAACTATTAAATCCTCTTTGTCTGTGAATGTACATGAAGAGGGTCCATTTCTAAAAGCAGTGCAGTTGAGAGTCCAGTTACCAATAACCAGTGCTGGATGTCAGTAGCCTAATGATTTATCATCCACTACCACATTCACAGCAATTATCTTTAACAGTTTTACTTGCAGGATGGGGACGAGGGCACTTAAAGAAGGTCATGGGAAATGGGATTCAGTTGGTTGGGAATGAGAAAGGGTTGAGTCATGTCCTTTATTGATTGTAATGTTTAAACTATTTCACGTTTACATTTTTAATACACTGGCAATGTTTATTGTAAGAATTCAGTTTTGTAAACCACAATCACAATATTTTCTTTAACCAAATATAAGCAACTGATTTTACTTTACTAACCTAAATGATACTGTAACCTCCCAAATAAATGATCATCATTCATGACTGTCTGACTTCATATCCAGTATATACTTAATACACATGGTATAAATGCTTGTATATTACTGCCACACGGTTTACACAAGAGTTTTGACAGCCCAAAGCCCTTCCACATTTTAAATAGTCAGTCTTTTCTCCAGTTCCCTCTCACCTTCAGGTTGTGCCAAGTGTGAACAGAATAGGACCATTGATTCTGTTTTGTGTTCAGCCGAGCAGACCCAGTGGACCCTCACAGAGAAAGGCGTTTCAATTATTGACCCCACATGATTGCAATAACCATGTCAGAGCTTTTTTCACCATATGAAACATGTTTTAATCTGGCATTTTTTGGATTGTAAATCTTTGTGTAGTGAAGACATTCCTGCTGTCTTGTTTCGTTTGAGGTATACTGTAAGAAAACAACCCATGGAAATACGAGTAATGTCCTGACAGAAAATGAAGAGTCCCTTTTCCATAAAGTTTGAGGACATTTTCCTCAACCCGAAAATGGAAAAATTCTGGAAAGATTTACATTATATCCTCTGCAGCATTCAAGGACACTTCTGTTCATCCCATAATGGAAAATTACCGTTATATCCCTCTGCGTGGACATTTGAAAGTGTCTATGAAAAGAACTGAGAGTTCATATGTTTTATTGAAAATGTATAATTATTAAAATGTTAAACTAGAGTGCTGACAGACACATGGTTCCAGTTCCCTCTCTTACTTACACCCGAGTTGGCGAGGCTAACACCTAAGCTAGGTCAACACTAGTCAACCACAGCCTCACCTGACCGAGCAATTTCTCGGTTGAGATCATCCCATAAGAATAATGTGTCAGCACCACCGCTGCTGTTGACTGTTGAAGGCATAAAACTGACCTAGAAACACCAGCACTGCACTTTATATATTTGATCACAAATGTTCAACAACGCCACTTCAGCCATACGCCGCCTGCTTGAAACTATCTGCTCACCTTTCTGTAAACCGCATTGCCAAGAGTCATGTTTACCAAAGTGAGGACACAGTCGCATTTCCCTTAAGCGAATATCAACTAATCGTTTTGTGCAGTGTCTTCGGGATCAGAAAAGCCCAGTACAGATTTACAGTTGGTCAAAACAGTGCCAAACTTTATGTTAACTTGGTAGGAATGGGTTGTGTTTTACAAGAACTTGCCACGGTAGCCTGTCATGTCATAAACTGGTGTTCACCAGTTAGATGACTAGCAAGCCCAACTTTGGAAACCCAAAACAGAAGGCTAACTTTAGCATTTGTACTAATAGTCACTGGACAGACAGCCTCTGGCTAAAACTGGGGCGAGCATAACTCTGCCCGACATCCACTAAAGTCAAGTGTAAGTAATGGCAAAACGTAAATTACTGGGTTCTCACTCCCGCAATGCATTATGTATTCATAAAGAACAGATACAAATCTGTGAAAAATGTGTACATATAGTTCCTCCATATTAACACGGTACATTGGAGCGTATTTTTACGGGCTTTTTCAAAGTTTGTGGATAGAAAACCAAATCTTGTGGATGACATAATGTGGGTCAGGACAACAGCAGGGGCTGCCTAGAACTCCTGAATATGAATCTATTTCAACAATATAAGAACATTCAATTAATTTACTCCGAGAATACATTTCACTGCAATCCCACACACACACAGTGATGATCGGGTGTGTGACTCAGCAGATGTGCACACTTCCAATCCCCACCGTTTCCTGTGCAGCAGAACATGTGGAAGTAAGAGAGGGAAAGTGAGAAAGAGAGTGAAGGGTGTTGATTCAACTTATGACAGCAGACTGCAGGGGAGGAGCTTTTGTCCTGGGTGACCGCTGCTGGTGCTGCAGCAGGTGATCACTTACTGACAAGCTACATGACACACTTACACACAGCAATAAGCTACTGTATTGATGTGTGCATGAACAGAGTGGAACACACGCACTGAAAACCACATTTAGATAAAGTCCCTGTTCATTATTAGGTTCAGCACCACAAATCTGACTTCCCACACGAATACAACCCCTCATGTACGTTTAAAATCCATTTGCAAATATACACAAACACACTTACATATACGTTTTGGACAGTGTAACTCTCGCTGCAAGTGCTTCCTCATTTATCTCTTGTTGAACTGCACACACGTTCACGGTATGTCATTAATTTTGATATATACACACAATTCACAAATTTGTCCCTGCATACTCTTAAATGATTGAATAACAGATGTCATTATAATCTTTGAACATATTAACATCCTCCAATTCCTGATTCATTATGGCATGTAGGCTCTTTAAAACCAAACAACTAAATTGACCGCCTCAATTTATTTTGACTCTTCATCACTTTTTTTTTCTCCTCACTTGACCTGTATGCCTCTCTCTGGGATTCCTCTATATTTATTGACTGACCTGGTAAGTTCTCTACCTGCCTGTTGATGAAAGCAGCCAGGCTGATCATGAGCACTGCTTTCATGATGAGATATGTCCTTACTTTCAGAATAGAGTACTCCAGTATTGATTGTGGATGGGGTTTCACTTTCTGTTGTTTTCTCAAGCTTAGAAAAACAAGGAAAAATCAATGATCCAGTTGATCTGGAAGTGTGGCTTTGCTAAGTGAAGATTTTATAAATGATATCTATTTTGCATTAGTAGGTATTTATTGTCAAATATACACCATACGCTATATGCAGAGATCAACTTCACTAGAGGCTTGGCTTGTTTGCCATGAAAGAAAACTCCCCTGGTGAATGTTGTCTTCTGCCACTGCAAGCAGCGGCTAAGTGCTGCATGCTGCGTGACTGGACAGTTAAGTCAAATGTTAATGTATATAGCTCGCAGTGGAAATCCACAAGCATCAGCTACCATTCTGTCTGTCTGTAGTGTGTACGTGTTTTATTTGCCTGCAACATGTAGAAACACTGTCAGAGACAGCATACATCCCTGGGGAAAGACAACACCTCTCCCCAGACCAACGATAGTGAGTACACCAGAGGGGACATGACAGGAAAGAAAAGGAGGGAAATGATTGAAATTCAGTAAGGAAGAGCTGATCTGTATGACAGAGAAGAGAGAGTCAATCAAAGAAGGCAGTGACGATAGTAACATAGTCAGCAGGAAATGCCCTTAAAGGTGTGCAGAAAATGAAAGGGAGGGACGGAACAATAAAGGTGGAGAGGGGAGTAGATAAAGGTCATCATGACAGTGATGAGTCACCCAGTAGAGCACAGCCAAATGTCTTTCTCTGTTACACTGTCACCCTCTCCACCATCTGTCTTTTTGTTTTGACAGCCAAAAACTGAGATGACTGGCAGCAGATCACTTCTTCCAACACCTAGAACACAATCGAATGTGTCTTAACATCTGGATCTGAATATGCTGCACATCGTGTTTATGTTTGTGAGGGCCTGCGTGTGTTAGTGTGTCTCTGAGAGTGCGTATATGTGTATTTCTTAGACAGTTTTGGTTTGTGCCTTTGCATGGCATATGTCTGGATAGGTTGCGTGGCCTTGTCTGCTGTGCCTGTGGCTGAAAACTGGTGCCGATCAGCCAAACAGCATCCAGAAATAATCAGATTTTTGTGGAAGCACTAGCAACAGAATCATTACCCTTAGCAACCATCCTTCCCCTCACTGCCAATGGTGTGGCTCTGCTGGGTGAAGGTGGAAATATCACACTGAAAGTCACACAGAGATTCAAAAAAGAGCCATGCAGGTTAAAAAAAAAAAAAAGAAGTTTTATTTTAATGTATGTCATGTTGATTGTCAGGGAATATTTAAGGCCCTAAAAGGTTTGTAGATATCTAAGAATTTTAAAGAACCTTTATAACAACAGCTCAAGTTAAATCAATTTCCCTTTCATAAATTTGAAAATGGTCTCACCCTGACATCCTGTCATGATATCAGCGGATAATAATGAGCGTCCCTTTAAAGCGGTTATAACTGATTTCAAATATTAACAATATTCTGGAGGCATTCTTAAAGATGAATATTAGTTTTACTTTTGAAATAACGTGCTTTGGTGATCTGGAAGAGCTTCATTGTGAAAAATGTGAATAAGACTTATTGAGAGTGCTGTTAGCCAGTGACCAGGAAAAGGTTTAAGGAATTTGGAATAGACTGACCCAGTCTACAATTTACAGTTAATTTACTGAATAACAGAATCACAGAATAACATTCAAAATAAGAACTCAAATAGATGTATTTGAAGAAAATTGGTGAAAATATCTTTGTGTACACAATAAGGCGTGATTATGTATGTATCCTTCCACCATGGGCAAAACTTTATTTATTTTTTCTTTATTTTTCTGATTTGTGCGACTGTGCTGTGTCTGGTTCTCACCTTTTGCTCCTAGGTAGACCAACTACTTAAAAATATGGATACAGATGAAAAAAATAAAATGAGCATTGACAATATGAAAAGGCTTGTTCGTAGTGATGATTCTGTGGAGAATTGTAATCCAAATTTGCAGCAATTATGTTTTACAGAGCTTGTTATAGTGAGTTTGAGCTCATTATGTAGCTGTCTGCGCCTCACCTGTTCTGTTTTGATTTGTGTCTCACGAATCTAATTGCGTTGTTTTCAACCACAGCAGGCAACTGTTTTCAGTTATAGGAGTATTTAACTGCTAAAGAGATAGATTTTGCCTGAGTAGTTGGTAGAGACCAAACGAGCTTAAAGAGAGTGGATATTGAATTTACCTCATTCACTAGATGGTTAAAAACACATTGCCAATTGATAATGTTGCTCCATAACTGCTTTATGTGCACGTAAATGAGCAACTCTTTGCAAACAAATTTGCAACCTCTAATTTAAAAGGTAATGAACTGTCAATTTTGTGTCCACAACTTGTTTCCTTTGCCACCAGGTAACCAAAGAATCTGCTATTGCAGCTTCACAGTAATTTATAGTCATTCAATCTTCCTGGAAATGTTGGAATTTCCTTTCATCAACTGTTGGCAGTTCAATTTATAACAGCTTATGTTATTTGTGTGCACATGCAATGCGATGTTGGTTCAAAGTGTTGGCATTGTCTTAACTCAAATTACATTTGCTGTCCAAATGGAGTCCCTGCATGGCGAGACCCAATCTGCCCATGGGATAATGCACTGATCTTCTGCCAGAGACCCAAACACAAAGTATGCAATTCTCATAAACACAGACTCACAAAGTGACACACTGCCAGCCTCTTCTTTTCTCAGAAGCTGTACACATCGCAACAGTTGACGCTAACACACACAGCTTAAGTAGTGATTCCTCCAGTGCACCTGCAGAGGGCTGAATCTGCCATTCTCTTTATCTTACCAGCAACCCCCCCTTTGTTACTATGGAGATTTCCTACTATAGTGCCATGGCTGGTGGTGAGCCTTGATGACATCATAGGGTTTCTGGTGATAGTTACCTTTCACTAACCTATTCAAGAGTAAAGCTAAGGGATAGAGAAAGACAATGCCAGTCTAACAAATACACAAATAGACTATAGGGGGGATTTGTCTATACTTGTGCTGCACTGATTAACATGGGAAGCACCACTTTTCCAGTACGCCCTTACAAAAAGGTGCTTTGATACTCTTGGCCACACATAAACCAGGGGAGATGGCAAAGTTATTAATGAACTGGCAGGCTTACTGAAGCAATAAAGTACACTTTTTCATATACAGCATGACAGTATGATCGCTGTAAGCCTCTGTTACAATGTTAATATTTATCTCTTCGGCACGGAGATGTTTCCACTGTGCCCTTACACAGTTCAGCTCTAACCCTGCAGCTCAGGGAGCTGCCAAATATGTGGCAACATGAGATGCTGCTCTCAGAAAATGTAATTTGGAAATCACCATCTCTTTTCCAAGCCAAATATAAATCCTTAATGATTGTGCTGTTGTGATTCTGAAATCTCTCTGACAAATAGTACCTTATTATATTATATTATTTGATATTAGATTATATTTTCCTTCTTTGATGTTAGTAGATGGAGTATTCCCTCATGCGGGACTGGCCTGGTCTCCTTGTTAGAGAGGTTGCCTTGTTCAGTCTTTTGTTGTGTTAGTGTGTTTTTCTGTAACCAAAGGGCTGTGAGCCAAGCATGGTTGTTAACTACTAAAAGACTGTCACTGTGAAGCTCTGCAAGGGAAACACTTATTAAACAGTGATATTTTCTGTGTCAACAACATCTTTATAGACAGCAGTGGCCAGATTAACTCAGAAAATTAGAGCAACATTGAACCGTTAAACTGTTCTAAAACTGTCTCTGTTTTTTACCATTCAGAATTTATTTTTTATTTTTTTTAAAAGGCACTGTAATCACTGGATCGAGTGTTCTGCTGTAACAGAACAGGGATCTCTAGTGTTCTGCTGTAACAAATCCAGTTATAAATTTAGCGACATTAAAACTAGAGTATGTCTCCAATGTGTAATAAGGCCTGAAACTAGACCTAGATACTCTCCTAGAAATAAATGAGTACCATTCCCTCAGTAATTGAGTGAAAGCAGACTGCAGCTCCTCTCAAATAAAGACAGTACAACTCATAATCTCTTTATGTGGGTCATGTTTAAGACAGCACAAAATAACACAGAACAAATACTGACATACACAGCCTTCCCCTGACGACATTCTGCCCTACCCCAAAAAATTAAGAGTGCACTCTGGGATAGAAGAGAGCCATCCATCCAGGCGTGTGTATACATGTGTGTGCATGTTTATGTGTGTGTGTTTGCGTAAATGCCTCTGTATTGTTCTCCATGTATTCGTCAAGGGAATAGCAGCAACCAGCACACAGACATAATGTGTGTGTTTCACATATTAGCAATACAGAGCACACAGAGCTAACAAAGGCATATGGCTAACAGTCTTTGATTTGTATCACAGTTTAATATCAGTAAATCATGAACGGTCTTAGTTTTTGCCACTTTTGACTTGAAATTGTTTGTCAGTTATTGTCCATGATGAATCTCACTTCCCAGAGATATGAATACAGAATGTAGAAATCCTTGTACAATCCAGTAATGTGAAATGTGCTTTGCAAAATTGCTGGCTGTTTCCTGAATCTGTCTTTTTGAATTCTACACAGAAAGCAGTGTGGAGACATGTCAGGGTCCGTAACAGTTCCAGCTGAATTCTGTCACTGTCTGAATCACTTTTGATCCTATGATGGTTCCATTCACAGTGTCTTAAAGTCCAGAACAGAAGCAGTCATAAAACTGCAGCTACAAAATTGTATGTGGAATATTTCATACATCTGCTGTGATTGTATTTTGTTGCATTTTTTTAGTCCTGGTTAGAGGGTACCAGTCAAGAGCAAGAGGGTTGGGGAAGAAGAATTGATCCAGAGGAAGATCTGTATCAATCCCTAACTTTGGCCAATCTGACCCAACAGGAAGACCAGAGTCACTGCACTGCATTAGGAAAAAAGGGTCAGTGCAGGTTAATGGCTGATCTATAAGGCTTGAATTGAGAAAACCTTTCCATGTAATTATTGGTGCGTGTTATTCGAAGGCCATCCATGTCGTATCCACTCTCCTAATTAAATATAATCTATTTACCTCAATGGGAGGCAGTCTAATTGGGGTTGTCGGGGTTCCAGGAGGTTTGAGAAGAAAAAATGGAACGACGTTCACCTGAGAGAGAGAGGAAGGGGGCGGGGGTGGGGGAGAGAGAGAGAGAGAGAGAGAGAGAGAGAGAGAGAGAGAGAGAGAGAGAGAGAGAGAGAGAGAGAGAGAAAGAGAAAGAGAAAGAGAGAGAGAGAGAGGGGGGAAAGAAAAAGCAGAATTGTTAGAGCCACACAGCATGGCCATCGGTGATCTTATTAGAAATACAAGGCTGGTCCTCTCCTCCCTGCTGCCTCATTACCACTAATGCAAAAATCTAACTGTTAAATGTCAGTTCAGAATAAGAATAGAGGAGAGGAGCAGCTTTGCGACAAGAAAGACTGTCCTGTAACAAGAAGGTCAAAATTTACTATATTCTGTTCCCACTGACAACTGCATTTCCCGTTAAGCTGCCTGAGAGTGAAGCTGGTGGTCATGGGAACTGCCGGCTTACTGTAAGTTATCCTGTGTAAGAGCATCAACTAAGCCATCTACAATGTGGCAAACCTATAGAGAGACAAGCAGAGTTAAGGGGAGGTAATTACATTCTGACATAAACAACTGGGATTCACATCAGCAGAGGGGGACTGAATACGAATTAAAAAGATTAGTTCACAATAGTGTGTGATGTCTGTGTTTTTGTCTCTAACAATCCATCCTGCGTGTGCCCAGCAGAGTGTCTCCCAGACTGCTCAATCTAGTTAGATGATAAACAAGCAGCTCCCATCTCCTCTATAATATATCTCACTTACTGATCAATACACCCGTGTTTCTCCTCACTGGAGATTTTAGGAGACCTGAGAAATGAGCAGACCATTTAACCGATGACTGATATGGAGGTTTTCATAGAAAGAAATATCAAGCCAGTGTCAGGGGTCAAATTGGAAAGGAATAATCAATCAGTGGTCATTCTGCGGGACCTCCCATTTTGCCTTTAGGGCATGCCAGCAAATGAGACTGCCCTAATTATCACCCAGTCCTGACTGGAGAGGAATAAGTGTATTATTACTCACATGTGATCACAATCACATTTTCAAGGGCACACACACACACACACACACACACACACACACACACACACACACACACACACACACACACACACACACACACACACACACACACACACACACACACACACACACACACACACACACACACACACACACACACACACACACACACACACACACACACACACACACACACACACACACACACACACACAGCCACAGAGCATGGATACATTTCCCATCCTGCTTTTTGAAAATGTTGTTTCCTTCTCGCTCTCCTCACTGTTTCAGTTTAACCACATTGAGGGTACACACTGAACATAAATCTCGACATAAATCTGCAGGAATAGCAGTGCAGCAGTTTCAAACAGGAATATGGTAAAAGTGCAAGAAGCAATACCTTTTTCAATAGGCTTTTAAACCCAACTCACACACTTATATAAAAGGACAATATAATCAAAGGAGTTTAATTTTATATATATAATGAATTAACACCTTGTATCATACAACTTTTATTCACTTATACCGGTGTCAAAGAATCAACTCTCTTTTTCCTTTTGCTGTCTGGTATCTCATGGGTATTTGACCTCTGATATCAATGGCGAAGGGAGACATGTCACATGTAGCAGGTATGAGCCACCTGTTCTGTTATTAGGAGATGATGGCCACCAGGGGGCAGCACTTACACAAGCTGGGTGGGCATGTTGTTGTTGCTCGTATTCATTTCAGGGACAAAGTCAGCTGAAGGTGAAAGACACCCTGGGCACACTGCATGAGGATCACGCCCTTTTCACGAAATAGGAAATTCAACACACTCATACCGATGGAGGTCTGCACATGTAAAACATGTACACACCTGTAACTGGTGACTGTGGTTTAAAATGAAAGACAAATACCATACTCCTCTCACATTATGTTGTGATATTTACCATAAAACATTGTGAGAATTGCAAACAAATGTTTTGAACTTAACCTGTGAGGGGAGCTCATGTAATGTCAATAAGGTGTCCTCATCATGATGATAATTCTGTAGACTGAAGTGACCTACCTGAATTGACATCTAACCGTAAAATACTATACAAACATTTCAAACACTGGCCTTATAACTAAATGCAGAGAAATCATTTAAACGCAGACAGAGGTGTATGACAGTGCTCTGAACTTACCAGTTTGGTCAGTGGGAGAACAGCAGCCTCTGCTGAGCGCCCACAGTAGTGCACTCAGGACAGCCAGACAATGTGCTCCCAGTCCATTCATAATTCCTCACGCGCTGCCTCTCCTCTCGCTTCTCGCAGTTTAGCACCTTTCTGAGTTGTGCCGTTTTTTTTTTTTTTTTTTGTTTGTGTGTGGCAGTTCATGATGGCAATTCATGAACAGACCTCTTTACTCCAATTTCTTTGTGTGTCGATAATGAAGTCACTGAGTGAGCTTGCTGATTGGCTGTGGCGGCGCTGGGCATGTTTGGGTTTGTATTTTACGCACGCAAGGCGTGATGGCTAGAAAGTCTTATTAGACTCTGAAGACAAGCTATTTAGACAGATGATAATCTTCAATATAGCTTCCAAGCCATCTGGGAGGTTACTGTGGAAACAAGGGTGCTATGGCAACGGTAACTGGGGTTACCGAGGAAACGACCGTCGCCATGGAGACTGCATCACAGCGGGCTATATTTGAGGCATCCAAAGAAATATACACTCCATCTTTGATCACTGTTTGTGTGCGTGAAGGAGCTTGGCGTTTCTCCTCTCTCACGTGCGTGATGCACCGATAATGAGACACTGACAGTCGGCTGGCCCCTGTGTTTACATGGCGCCGTTTACGCATTAAATACCCTGCCGCAACAGCCCATATCAAGGAGGGAATTATGGTTTAAAGACAGTAGCATTGGACTAGACTTTAACGCACAAGAAAGGCATAGCACAAAACGGTCTAATTGAGATAATATATGCTGAACTGTGTTTTCCAGACATTACATGTGTTTGAACACACACACATATTTAAATGATTCAGAATATTATACGTAGGCTATGACTGACGGATCACGACATAACGCATGTTAATACAACGTGAGTGTCCTTCGAATAGCAAACATTTGTACTCATCTTTCACAGTTATAAAGACTCTATTTCTACCTGTTGTGATTATATACTTGCTATTGCACAACGCACAACAGGTCAATCCTCTCACTTAGAGAGAAATAGTGGGCTTAATACTTTAAGGAGCTCTTTCTTTCCATGCAAGCGGGAATGGAACCGTACAGAATTATGAATTCATATCACCTAAATGAAAAATCCTGATTCTTTGAATGGAGCACAAAGCAGCATCTCTGTACAGACAGGGTTTGCTCCTTCTCTCTCTTTCTTTGTCCCTTTCTTTCTTTAACTGATCTACCCTCTCCACACGCTGGTGCGCAACGACAGAACCGGCTGTGTGTTGACACAGCACCACGTCCTGTGTTCAGGGTCGTGACTCTAAATCTAGCTACACGTCGGTGAAAATCTTTTTGTTTATATTCACACAATTCTGCGAGTTGTTTTGCAGGGTGGTGGGGAAGTTGGGCTGCTGTTTGAACGCGCTGTTAATCCCATGTTCCTCTATCACCATATATTCGCTCTTGCTGAGTGAGGAAGACGAGCGAGTCTTCCTCAGCTCCTCTGTGTCGGCCAGAGGCTGACAGCTGCCCACGTGCAGGTACTGTGCCTGCTCCTCGCCCTCCGTTTCTCTGTGGTAGAAGTAGTTGAAGTTGGAGACGATAACAGGTACAGGCAGAGCAATAGTCAGCACACCAGCGATTGCGCACAAAGACCCTACAATCTTCCCTCCGATTGTAACGGGGTGCATGTCCCCATAGCCCACGGTAGTCATGGTGACGACAGCCCACCAGAATGCGTCCGGGATGCTGTTGAATCCCGAATCTGGGTCGTCTGCCTCGGCAAAGTAGACGGCACTGGAGAAGAGTATGACACCGATGAACAAGAAGAAGATGAGCAGGCCAAGTTCACGCATACTGGCCTTTAAAGTCTGTCCTAAAATCTGAAGCCCCTTGGAGTGACGTGAGAGTTTGAAGATGCGAAACACCCGAACAAGCCTAATTACGCGCAGAATTGCTAATGACATGGCCTGCTGACCGTTTCCTTGCCTCTCTGCCAGCTCCGTGCCCAGGGTGATGAAATAGGGAATGATGGCCACAATGTCAATAATGTTCATGATATTTTTGGAGAACGTGGCTTTGCTCGGGCATGCAAAGAAGCGCACCAGCAGCTCGAAGGAGAACCAGATAATACACAACGTTTCAATCACAAAGAACGGGTCTGAAAAGGGGCTGATGAAATATGGAAGTGTGCCATTTATCACAGGTGTAATGGTGATAGGATCCCTGTTGTCGTCCCTGAACTCTGGCAGTGTCTCTAAGCAGAAGATGACAATGGAGATGAGAATGACTAGGACAGACACTATTGCTATTCCCCGTGCGGGACCGGAGCTCTCTGGGTATTCAAAAAGCAGCCACACCTGTCTTTGAAATTCATTCTCGGGCAACGGTCGCTCCTCCTCCTTTATGAAGCCCTCATCCTCCCTGAACTTCTCCATAGCCTCCTCACCCAACTCATAGAAGCGTATCTCCTCAGAGAAAATGTCAATGGGCACATTAACGGGTCTTCTGATGCGCCCGCCAGACTGGTAGTAATACAGGATGGCATCAAAGCTGGGTCGGTTCCGATCGAAAAAGTATTCGTTCCTGAGAGGATCAAAGTACCTCATTCTCTTCTTTGGGTCCCCCAGCAGTGTCTCTGGAAACTGTGAGAGAGTCTTGAGTTGCGTCTCGAAGCGTAACCCTGAGATGTTGATGACGACCCTCTCACAGCATTCGTGATCCGGTTCATATCGGTCCAGAGAGTGGTGGCCGGGGAGAGCTGCCGACTCTTCCAGCATGTTGTCACACGCCACAACCGTCATCACGTCAGCCTCTGTCTCGGTGTATCCGTGGTTCACCAGGTTGTCGCCCCGGGTTTTGGTTACGCTCGGCGGGGGTGATTGCAGGAGGCTGAGATGGTCGTCCATGCGCGGTTGAAGAGGCATACAGGGGCGGCCGCCTCGCCCCTTCTGCGAACCCCGGTCAACCACAGCCGCCGCCACAGCCTCTTCTCCTCCACGTTCCTCTCACTCTATTCCTTCGCTTCACGTTCACTCCCTACTGTTGCTGTTCCCGCCCACAGGGAAAGATCTGGGTTTATAAACAGGCCTTCCACCCGCCCACGGCGCGCCAGCGCTGGGTACCTTCCACTGTCCTCGGCCAATCGCAGGACGCACCGATATACAGAGGAAGCAACAGACGGGCGTCATTCAACACCATTGTTGGGCGTGCCCGCCTCCCTCTGCCCCTCTCCCCGTCTTGTGGCACATACACACTTACTTGGCCAGTATGAACAGTCTCCTTTTTACACAAGGTCATTGCCCACAGATAGGACATTTTCAAGGAGGCTACTCTTAAATATATTAGAGCCTCGTTTTCCAGGACAATCTAAAAAAAAATGCACCACCATTACGCGTATACCTTTGGTTACCTATTTTATTCAACCAAGAAAAAAATGTGGGTGTTCCATGGTAAAAAAAAAAAAAAAAAAAAAAAAGCATTCGGAAATGAATTATTGAAGCCCATTCTGTCGTCGATAGTTCTTTAGTGATCAAAAATATGGTTAACCATTGACATCCCATCTGAAATCTGAAGTATAATTGTTGTCTGCGTCCCAAACTGGCGATGGTACATGTTAAAGTAAAGAGGAGCAAACAGCGAGGGCAGGAAGTGAGGAGGGAGATAAGACAGGTCAGTGTAAGAAACTTGATTTGTTTAATAATCGTAGCATTAAAAAAAAAAAAAAGCCAAATATGTATACACATAAAAAAAAAAAAAGTACCAAGTCCTACTGATCACGATACTATCCTGCTACATGCACCCTAACCTCAGATAATATTTAGTTAATATGGTGAGTGTCAACAGCTACAACTACTTTTAGGCAGCATTGTCTGTCCTGTGGCAGATTTCATTAAATATAATCACACTAGAAGAGAGAGAGAGAGAGAGAGAGAGAGAGAGAGAGAGAGAGAGAGAGCAATCCCCCTTTCTCACTTGAAACTTGATCATTTTTTTACACCCACAGATTCTCAGCTCCACTGCTCTCACCAGTGATGTTTAACCTACTTTACAACTATTTTATTTTGTTGAATGTCATATTCAGGCATAACATAGACCACTTTTGGAATTGTAGGCAATTAAGAGACCTCACATCTATCATCAAAATGTTTTTTGGCTAGTGTATGTTGGCACAATTAAGTCTCAATTCATACATTAACCACAAAATAGCTTCTAGTTATTTCCCCAGTTGTCTCCTCTGATTGCTCCATCAGTTTGGTTGGACATTTCACTGTGCAGTGACATTAAGTTGAAGGGATTTCCTGAATTGATGCCTCATGGAGGGTTGCTGTCCAAGGTCCTGAAATGGATAAAACGTGACCAAGGACCAAGAGGTTTTTTTACGCAACTATCTCTGAGGTAGATCTTGATTGCGGGCAGAAACAGAATCTTTAGTTAAAGCAAGCTTAATGGGGCCATAGCACCACAAAAACAAAAGAACGAAGTCTGGAATAGCTGCTAGCTGACATCTGAAATCTATAGGTACTTTGCAAGGCTAGTCATAAATTACTCAAAAAAGTCAATGCAGTTACTGTTTTTTATTTACATTTTGATTTGAGTGCCTTTTGCCAGCTTTGCCATTGTAGGTAAATTTACTGCTATTTTATTGCTTTTCTATTGTTCTATTATTATCTTATTGCTTCTGTATGCTGCTGTAGCGAAAAAAAAAATTCCCCTCGGGGATTAATAGAGTAACTACCTAACCTAACCTAACTTAAATAGTGTTCAGAAAAATTTGTTTATTGGCTTAATTTGCTATGCTCTCAATCAATTGTATACTTTTTTGGGGGTACGATCGTGACATGGGGTCAATTCCAGCTGGGAACCTTTGTTGACATGTCCCTTCTTTGTCTCTCTTTTCCCTTGTTTCCTGTTGTGATACTTTCAGTGGTCTGACATGCTGCGATGCACTGACTAAACAGTGGAGAAATGAATACCATACACACGCTATCAGTTCCTTAATCAGGGATTTTCTAATCCTTCCGGTGTTTTGGATTACAGAATTGGCCCAAACTAAAGGAACTCCCTGTCCTCACTTACCAGAGTTTCAAAATCATTTTCTGGCCTGCATTGCAGACTACTTATTGTTGTCCACTTTTTAAAGGAGAACAACAAAGATAATTTACATGCATGGAAACATGTTGACCCACTATACAGTAGCCTGCTTGTTTATTAAGAATTGAAATATCAACTGGGCCACTGGTCTGGTCATTGTAGTGCCATGTGATGCAGGCAGGGAAAGTTTGGGGACTAGAGCGGCTCTCTCCCTGTCCTTATAAAGCTCAGACACCTTCACAAGGTTAGATAAAATGAGGACAAGCCTCAAATGTGAGGACGTTGTGCTGGTCCTCACTTATACTAAGAGCTGCTCAGGGTTTGAAGATAAATGTAGAAATGGAACCTCCTCCAACATAATACTGCCGATGCAAAACACTTGTGTGTGTGTGTGTGGGGGGGGGGGGGAATGTGAGCAGAGACTAAAATGAGAATAAAGCATGAAATCCGACTGGTTACTATACTGAATCTTCTCTACAAAGAAAATCCTAAATACAAAGACATTTCAGCAGCTCTCTTTTCGTCTGCTCCTCTGATGTCTTTGACAGTTGGATCTGACTTTGCAAATGTTGACACTGTATATTTTGACCTTCATCCTCTGCACATTACAGCCAGACGGCATATCAACAAGTGGAAGGAACAAAACATGAAAGGGAGGAAAGGAAGAAAGAGGCCTCGAGCTAACTGTGAGGGATGAGTGTGTTTGCTGCTCGTAAACATCTGCTTCCTCCAGATTCAATTAAGTGAGCATCGGATGACTGGACTTATCTGAGAAGTCTCCCATCAACATGGGCAATCTGTGGCAACACCCAGGCTGACACATTCAGCCCCACGCTCACACAAACGTATACTGTACTTGCATTTTTGAGGAAACGTTTATTTACATACATTTACATTCTATTAATTCTTAAATGCAACAGGGCTGTCCTTAATGTGAACTGCCCGCAGTTTATTTTTTATATTGCCACTGGGGGGCACCATTAGTGGTTAAAAAAACAAACAAAGAAATAGTTAAATTTGTAAAGACCAGCCTTTTGTTCCAGAGGGAAAGTAAGTCTCCAGAGAGAGGGTGAGAGAGAAAGATACACACTTCAACAACTTTACCATACAGTTCAAAACCTTTAATATATTTCCTACAGCTGAATTTAAAAATGTTTAGCCATTCAACTTGTAGCTTAAAATTTCCAAACAAAACACATTATCAGTTAGATGAGATGATGATAAGATGTGATGTTATAGATTTAGCTATGAAACACTTGTTTATGCATCAACAATATTATGGTATGTGATAATGTAACTCTTACAGGGGTCATATGCTGCATTACATTTGACTTTTAATACCTAAAGTAGAGTCTATATTTACTTGAGTAAGAATTTTGATGCATGAACACTGGTATTAAAATAACTTTACTTAAGTAAAGGATCTGGTTGCTCACCAAAGGTTTTTCAAGCTTACTCTGTGGTTGTAAACATAAAAGGAACAGTTTAAGAGAATACAGGGGGAGGGGATTGAAAGTAAGAAAATAGTTGCAGTGAGATCTCTTTAGTTAGATCCCTGCTAACTTGTAACAATGTTACAATTAACATTGTAAATCTTTTTTTTTTTTTTTTTTTTTTACAATTTTATATGTCTATGACAGTACTGTGACTCAGATACATTCAGTGTAGACCCTGATTTCTTATTGAGGCCACATTGAAGCTGTCTTGTATTAAAAGGGCCAGTCAGTCCACAGGGAAAGAGCTCAGGGACAGCCAAAGGGCCTTCTAATGTGGTTTCCACTCTCCATGTTAAATATAGGTCCACCCAACTCCCTTATTAACCTACGAAATTAGGCTACCTTGCACATTGCACTTGAATACTTCAAACTGGGATGTGGCTGACTGAAAGGCATTGAAACGAGCCCAAGGAGCATGTGAAGGGGGAAGTGGGTCATTTTTCTGGCAGAACGGCTCTGCTGCATGAGGTTGTGGACATCTGGTTACACTTGAGAAATTGGACTGGTTTGGATCTTCTGCAAAAGATGCACAGCTATTTCCTTTAACACAGCTCCTGGAAAAGGGTGAAGTTAATGCCTTTAAGGGGAAACTAAGGAAGGAGACCACATATCTGGCAACCTGTCGCCATATCTACCCCAGTCAACATTTATGTGTAGTTGTATTCTTTGACCTCAGAAGTAGACTACAGAGTACATGCATTAGTTTCTCAACAAAGGTGTCCTCAGATGATGTCAACATTTGCTTAGCTACCATTCACCACACTGTTTCCACTGTTGCTGTAATGGAACATTATTTTACTTGCTGTTTGTCTTGCTTTACATGTATCTAATTAGGCTTTGCTTATTTTATGATTTTGATCCCGGCATCTATTTACAACCAGTCATCCTGAAGGGCAATCTATATTTGATTGTTTGTTTAGGTTTTATTACTCTTATCTATTTTATTTATTCATCTAGAAAATGAATTCTGTATTATATGGCATGATTATATTGTGTTGTCTGATAGGAAAACTGTGGGAAGGCTGTGATTGGATGTTGCAGAGACATCCCATTAGAGTTGTCGCTTGATCACATCTCCCTTGAACTGTGGAGAAAGTTATGTGTTTTTCTGATTATAGTCCCCCCGGAGAGGCCTTAAGGGTGTGTCAGGAGAACTAATGTCAAAGAAAGAGTCAAGCTATGCAAGTTTCACATGAAAATAGACATTTTCAGTAACCTAAAGTAACCGTTAGAATTTTTCGGCAGTCGTTTTATTTTTCACTTTATTCAGTATACAGAAAAATGTATTTGCTTAGTGTTATTGTTCTTTCTAATTAACTGGCTTGTGTTCTACTGAGATGAGATGGCAACCATAGTCACAAGGCTTTGTTATTAACCCCAGATAATTGAAATAACTCACTAGTTATCTTTCGATAAATTAGAACCAGATACTGAGCTCTCCACTTTTACAAGGGGTGTCTTCCTGTTACTCAGCCAGTGACACGTCCTACCGAATCCCACATCCTTTTCCTGTCCTCACGTTAACAAACAGTAAAAGCACACAGTGGTGCCATAAACAGAATATTTACAAATGAAGAGAAGGCCCATATGGACAAAGCAGCTGTGTGTGTGGACTAATTGATCAACTGCTCATATTAGCATAACTATGGATATCAGGGGCTGGAGTGCAGCTGCACATGACAGAGGCTCATAGGAGGTAGACAGGAGGAGAAGCAGGGAGGAAGACAGGACGGGACCATCTGTAGGACAAAGTCTGATTGGCCATGGGTGGCATCAGGTCCTGCTGTAATCCCTACAACAGAGAGAGGGATGTGGTAGAGAGGGTGAGGGTAGAGGGACGTGGCTGAAACTCAACTGGCTGTGTCACTTTGTTTTTGTTTGTTCGGGGAAAGCATGCATGTGGAGCCCCACGCATGGTTGCACAAGCACAGAGAACAAGATGCATTTACAGGCAAAATCAGCCTCTGCACGGCTGTGTTTTCTCACTGTCTGTAAACTGTCTATGCCGCTTAAGGGCATCTGCTTCTACAGGCTGAATTATATCCACTAGGGGTTTCTGGAGAGTTCCAGCATGACTCGGGTGTCATAAATATGAAGTTGCAGTGGCAGGCGATATGTTTGCATAATAAATGCAGTCCCACCAGGGCATATCAGCTGCAGCTGCGAGAGAAAGGGGCTTCCCTGCTTCACATACCAACCATCAGCTCCATTTAGTCACAGAATGAGGACAGACACAGAAAAAACTTGTCATTGGCAAGAGAAAATACTGCAAGCCTGAAGTTGATTGAACTCAACCATCAAGAGACCACGCAGGACTTTGATGAATTATAAAGCCTTGTAATTATCTATTAATTAGCGTGTTTGCCTTTGTGTTCTGCCCTAGTTAGACCCTACTTAGAAACCAAATCTTTCTTAGACTGGAGCATCAAAAGGAATAAATACAACCATGTGAACAGCTGCCTAATAATTGCATTACATGACTATGACTTCATATGTCTGTCCACAAAATATAAAGCGGAGTGTATATTTTTTCCCATGGCGGCAGTGGTAGTAAAGACCTGGGGAAGCCGTGTTCACGGGAGTCTTGAGATTAAATAGGAAGAAATGTGAGAGCCTCATCACACTCCTGTCCTCTCCATGCCCTCCTCCCCCCCCGTCCTCTCCAGGTTGACATTGCTCACAATAATTTCTCACATCATCTTCTCCCCTTCCATGTCTCTCACCTCCAGTCATCCCTTTCCACACCTTATAATCGTTTTGTCATCTTTCTAACTTTTAGCATTTTAGTCTTCTATTTGAAGGCAAAACATTTTATTTTTTCTTCCTGCTGCAGGTCTAGATGTCTTCATTTCCCTTCACTAAACCTCAGTATTTCCCTTGTAGAGTACATTAGACTTTGTAGTTTTCCATAATATTGTTTGTTTGAGTGCAATATTTCATTACATATTTTGAGATTTCTAATTTGGTTACTTTTATTATTTTAATACTGTTGAATGGGTTGACTCTTTGAAGTTCATGTTTATGTATTTCAATACATTTGGGAGGCAATATTCTACTCAGTGTGCCCATCTGTGTTTACAGTTTACTTCTGTTTGACATATTCCTCTCTGAGCTGCTGTCTGACTTTTCACCACGGCTCTGCTTGGGAAAGCCACAATGTCCCCAGTTGGTCCAGATGGTTGTTGGTACATGCGGCGAAATATGCTTGTGCATGCACAGAAGCCTGCTGGCCTCCATATTAGAGACTAAATATCTTCTCTCAGCTACCACACAAACCTATTTTAGACAGAAATATGTAAAACATTGCTTTAAAATTTTTTTTAGATTAATTGTTGGTTTTGTCTTTGCAAACAGACACACAGACAAAGGTTATTTACTAATTTCCCCAGGTAAATGGTTAAAACAGCAACATTACACAAAATTACATCTGCTGTTTTTACTCAATCAAGAGATTGTGATCAAAACAGGAGAGAGCAGCATATTAATACTAATGGACATGTTGCGCCTTCGCCCTGTATTTTCTCAAAAAAGTGTGGAACACAAAACAATTTTGTGAGTCTACACTCCACTGAGAGAAAACTAGTTTTACCACCAAGAACAGCAACTCCAATATTTACAGAACTTCATAGTTTTCTCATGACCTTTCACATGAATATGTCAGAAAATGTAATGCACTGAAACATGGCCACCAAATTGTGAGGCTGCAAAGTGTACTATTATATACAGCTTGGATAAAGAATTGAATGCATGAACATCGTCGTACTTGTTCAAAATAGGCAAAAACAATTGGAGAGAAACTTGTATAAATCTAAAAGGAATGTGAGTTCTGCATGTAGCAGTGAGATAACATTAGTTCTCTGATCCAAGAGAGTCTATTGGAGTGTTTAAATTATTTCAGCAGAAGGCAGCAAGTCAAAAAATTGCAGATCTAACAGAGTTTGTGCAGATATCAGAAACAGTTATGTCAACGATTCAAGAAAAACAAAACTAAGAGACTAGAGCCACCCTTGAATCTCTGCAATGTTGTTTAATAGACTGCATGGTTACAGAAGTGCTTTGAGGTAAAGGCTAATGCTGACATGCTAAAATACTCAAAATGGCGACGCTAACATGCAGATGTTAAACATGCATAATATTTATCATGCGGGCCAAATTTGGCTTTTTACATGTAAACCCAAAGTAAAGCTGAAGGTGACGGGCCTGTCCTTAGATGCAAAGGTATTTGCTCCCAAACAGAATGACATTTTTACCAGATGGTGGCGGTAGATGAAAAGTCAGAGAATCTTATTACAATTAATCTTGAGGGGCACGTGAATGTCGACCAGACTTTATGCTGTTAATAATTCAGCCTGGACTAAAGGGCACGACTGACTGACTGATATTGCAACCACAGAGTCAAGTCACGAGCATTGCTATGAAAATCCACATTACGCTGCTTCTGGTGAAACGCACCTGTAGCTCTTGTTGGACCTTGTCATTCCTGCCTATTCTTTTTTTGCTGTAAAGGCGTCAGTGTAAGGGTCACTTATTACACAGGCAGCTTCAATATAAATGCATGACAGAGAACTTCAAGGAATGGTGGCTTCAGGCACCCATCAGTCCCATTTCCATATTTCTCCATGGTGGTATTCTCCTACTGTGTGTTTTACAGCTAAATGAAAAGGGAGTAGGAAGGTGTTTGAGCCCCAGGATGTAAGTGTGTGTGGTGTGTGCTTCAGTGATGGTGCCATGGGAGGTCCAATACCCTTTCACAGCAAGCCTGAACTTCACAGAGGCAGAGGCAATACGTCATTATGGAACTAAGCTGACACACACACACACACACACACACACACACACACACACACACACACACACACACACACACACACACACACACACACACACACACACACACATACATGCACGTTGTGGCTGGAGCTCCTTGGTGGCCTGTGTGGCCTCCATATACGTCCTCTTTCAAGCAGTACATCCTTAGTAAGTGGATCAGCCTGTCTTTGCCAGTGGCAACAATACGAACAAGCTCTTTTTCTTTCATTTTATTTATTATTAGGGCCCGAGCACCGAAGGTGCGAAAGCCCTATTGTTATTCGTAAAATTATTATTCTCGTTCCTTATTTTTCTCCGAAAAGAACTGCATTTTTGGCGGCTTTATCATATTCAAAAACTCATGAAAGTTGGTACACACATCTCTCCTGGCGAAAAATGTCGTATTCTAGTGGAGTCACGAGTGGGCGTGGCCAAATGGCTCGTTTAGCACCCCCCAAAGAGATGCCCTGGCGGCTACATTTACATACATGCCCAAAATCCGGTGGACACGTGTATCACACCTAGACGTACAAAAAAATTTACATTGCACCATTACGTCAACTCAACAGGAAGTCCACCATTTTGAATTTAGTTGCCATTTTTGGTGATTTGCACATGTTGTTCTTTAACTCCTCCTCCTCCTAGGGATTTTGTCTAGCCGACTTGAAATTGAGTCAGTTCACCTGTAACATGTTTGGGATGAAAAGTTATCGAAATAATTCGTTTTCATCGATGCGTGTGCCCGTCACGTGGTGGCCATTTTGAGGGTCTCGCCATGAAACTACAAGTTGCTTTAAATCTTATGTACATGGACCGACCTTCTCCAAACATCACAGGTATGATAACAGCCCCGCTCTGAAGACACCTGTGTGGTAATATTTGCTCAGAGACCTAGCGCCCCCTGGTGGCAACTGGAAATTACACTTTTCATACTTTAACATGCTACGTCAAGCTGGTTAATCACATGAACCTAAAGTCGGGTCAGAATAGTCATAAACATGTAGTTGATAATATATTGAGAAATTTGTTCGTTTATTTGTGTAATCACTGGTTTGCATTCGGTCTGCAGTATTACCTGTCTGGCTCATTTGGAGAAATGTACTGTGTACAAAATTTACTGTGGTGAATGCATTGAAAAGCAATTTACACAATATAAAAAACATCAATTTGTGATTGTAATATTTGCTATATTTTGCATTTTTGTTGGTCTGACGGGCAGGTTGGTCTACTCAATCTCCGCTTTATACCGAGGTCTGCTACTTTTACCCTACCATGTTATTTTTATGCTGTCTGTATCTCGCAGCAAAACAACAACAACAAAAAAAAACATGTTCTGTTGTTCGGTGAAGTTTTGAACCTCAGCTCTTTATATTCTTAAACCAACAGTTTTTGCCCTGCAAACCTGTGAGGATTATACCCACGAGGTGTTGCAATAGAAAGCGGCACTGATTCCCTCCAGTTGGCAGGTGCTCGCAGGGATGAAATGTTCCTGTCATCTGAAAATAACTTTATAGGATTTAAAATGATGATTTCTCCAGCTTGGCCAGTGTCTCACTGTTTGAGTCAGTATCACCAACAAAAGTCAGAGGTGTGTATGTCTCCTGCTTCCCTGGAGGAAGAAGAAGCTGCACTCATACAAGAGCCATTGTGTTCAATAATAACTCTTCTCACAGCTGATGTGTCAAAGCTTGAAATTGTCAGGTGTTTAATTAACTATCAGCGAAGAGATTTCCATTAGACTACTGTAAGAGTGTTTTCTGTTACACTACTTGTGCAGAATACAGCAACTAACAATATTTATTCGTATAACATTGGAAAACTAAATGCATAAAATCACATTGTCTCAGTTCAACCATCACTTACAACGCTGTGTAAAGGTTTTAGACACTAAAAGTAGAAAAAAAAAAACTGCCATGAATAGTTTACACCTTTTGTTTATTGGAATCCAGTTTCACACTTATTATACCATCATGTCAGAGAGAATGGTCTTGATTAGTGAAGATGCCTTTGAACTGCTGCCGATTAACATGCATGTCAGGATTGACTCCGGAGCCACTCCAAATCCCAGCTCTTCTGAGCCGTCAATACATGTGCACAGAATATATCCGTGGTCACACGAGTACACACGCTCATGAACTGAACTCATGCACCCATGCAGTCATGTAACTGCTTTTCCTGTTTATGCGTATACATGTTGTCTGTTGTTGTTGTCCCCTTGATGGTTCGTTCTCTCCTTTTGCCCACCTCTCACTCATTCATGAGACTCATCTTCTCCCCATCCGTTTTCATCCCCTGTCACTGGCCTCTTTCAAAGGTGTTGCCTTGATACATTATTCAGTTTTGGCATTTACAAATCTCTACCCATGTGAACAGAGAACACACACATTTAAATGAGCGTGTCATATAAACCCTGCCCTCAGCATGTGCCACATCCACTCCCCACTGCTGTGTCGTAAATACAATTTGCAGTCGCACATAAACTGACAGCACGGTGGATGTTTTCCAAACAGAATTTCAAAAAATACTTTACAAACAGATCAAACAGGCTGAAACATGAGTAGAGAGAGGATTTCCCTATTCATGTTCACAAGACAAAAGAATGTATTGCTGATTCTTTCATTTAGATACAAAACATCAGTGATCACAAAAGCAAAACATTGTTAGTTATCGTGAACTGTTAAAATTGAAGACATCTGGATATTTTGACAAAGCTTTACAATCAGGCTCACAGAACAATACTATAGCACAAAAACTGAAGTAGACTTTTGAGAGAAAACACAATGAAGTCATTTATCAGCTTGGCAGGCAGTTATATAATTTCATTTGATAGGACAGTTATAATAACCAAGTATTCTTGCCAAACATCCACAAATTTAGTGTCAGAAAATAATTTAGAGTGTATTTTTTTTTTCTTTTCTAGAAACAGACTGAAAAACGACAGCAGAGACACTCCTGACAAGCTATCTTCACTAAGGGATTCCTTCTGTGTGCAATGGAAATCAAACGAGAATAGGGCCTGGCACTGATTAAAGTAAAAATGTTCCAATTGAAATGTTTAAAAGGGAAATGTTGACTGTTATACCCACCTCACATGGTTGTCATGAAACTTGATTTTTATTGCAACAAATATATCAACAGATTGCCAACTTGTTTTCCTCTCAGACAAAGAAAAAAAATATGACATTTTTAAAATGGTCTTGTGACTGCTCTTAGTCAAAACTCTTTGTTATTTGGTACATTGTGTGACTGTGATTCAGTGCTCATTAATTAGATGCACAAGCTCTCTGTTCCCTGTTGTGAGAGAGGACAATGTAATGAAAGCACTAACCTAATTTCTCACAGTTTCCCGTAAAAGGCTTCTGATATGATTAATCCAAGCGCACGCATACACAGATGCACACGTAGAGACACACTGACATAACCATGAACATACATGCTAGCTGTTCAATGATTTACCCCTCTTTGAGTTTGGAAACATATACAAAATCTGGACCCATGATCTAATGATGAGGCTCAGTAACATGAATCAGTGAGGAATTGAACAATTACATAGAGATATAGAAAAAAAACTTTCAAAACAGTCGACTGTAAGATAATGAGTCCAGCACACCGTTTTAGTGAGTGTCATCATTCAGAGATTACAAAGTTGGTACTGCTGTGCCTCTCACTCACCTCTGGTAGACTTGAGGCCACTGTCCTGGGACTCAGTGCCTATTTCTATTCAGAGGAAGAGAAAGGAGAAGAGAGGAGAGGAAGAGGAAGAGGAAGAGGAAGAGGAAGAGGAAGAGGGAGAGGAGAGGAAGAGGAAGAGGAAGAGGAGATGTTTAAAGTATGAATTAAGAACATAGGGTGTTTTGTTCTATCTTCCCTTTCAGCACAGGGCAAAGGGCTAATAGCATTGAGACTGTGGAAGGCCTGAGCAACTGGAGAAATTAGACCAAATAAAAACTGCCCCACAAAGAGCCACAGAGACGCACGTAGACATGCATACTGTAGAGGCACACCCTCGCTCTCTTCAAACCTCCCCTGCAACCCACTTTGACAGATGACATCCTCGGGCATTTAGAGGTTGTGAGACAGTGTGAATTGAATTTCAGGTAAAAGAAGAAGCACACACACACACACACACACACACACACACACACACACACACACACACACACACACACACACACACACACACACACACACACACACACACACACACACACACACACACACACACACACTAATGTACAGAAGTGCGCAGTCACCCACACAACCAGAAGCAGAATGACATTGGCACACTCAATCTCTATAAGACCTTGTGTTTTTTTGTCCTCCATTGTCCTTCTCCATCCCTCCTGCATTTTCCACCCTTTCTCTTCATCTTTCAATTTACTCACCACTTGTCCAATTCCAGGCTTATTCTGGATGTATTATGTGTGCTCTTTTGGACATATTTCATTTTGTGCATCCATAAGTGTTCATATGGGTGTTTATGGTGAGGTAAGACCAGTGTTAAAAATGAAAAAAAAAAAATAACAATCTGTGGCTCAGAGGAAGCGAAGCTGCAGGAGCCATGATTGTTCTTGGGGAAGTAATTTCAGATGCATGTGTCAGAACAGAGGCCTGAGGGTTGTTGTTTCCTGACCTCATTAACATGAGTTCGCTGTGGCTACAGGCTAAAATTGTGAACACATGGGTTATAGGTGGGGAAAGTATACCTGAGGTAGAAGACCAACAGGTGTTATGTGAAATTCTTGTGAGGTACAGTGGATGATCAAAGGATTGGGCATGTTGCTTTGTCAGTCAAATTCACCTTTGAGGTTAATTCAGATAAAACTTGCATCTTTTGCAACCAGTCCTTGTTGAATCTACAGATCATGGAAGCAGGTTGTTAACCGTGCAAATGCAAGTTAAAGGATCCTTTTGTATGTGGAGTGTTTTATATTTCTTAGTTTTTTTTAATGATTTTTTTTTCATTGACAGTAAATATATTATTTTTTGAAAATATGCCGAGATATCGCGAACAAAGCAAGTTTATTTGTACGTTTCATTCGTACCTTTACATGAAGCATAAAAGGATATTTAAAACTCAGAGACTTGCGGCGGTGTCTCTGTCCTCAGCTGACCTTACTTTCTTTTAGAAGCTGTAGCTGCTAATTTTGAAAGCGAGATCAAATGGTATCATATGAAACAACCTAAGCAAGCCACTGTTACAAACCTGATGCTAGCTTGTCAGCAGGTGAACTAAATAAGTTGATGTACAATGCTGAGCTGCATCTCAAACTTAATTTTCAGGTTCCAGCTTTCAGATGTTGTCCACCACTTCTATATTTGGCATGTGCTGTTGACCTACTATCTCCCCCCAAAGACCCTCTGTCCCCCTTTAAAAAGTATTCTGTAGTGGGTCTCTAAGGGTTAAAGTAATTAAATAATTAAAATAAACAGAGTAGAGAAATAAGAAAGTAAAATATGCATAGGATGCCACAGTAGGTCTCAAGGCCTATTATAGTCTATTGGTAACTGTTAGTTTGATGCCTTTGCTTTGCCTGAGAATACTAGTGGTCGATGCTCTTATCATCAAGATACTTTGTAAATCTGGCTTTCAGAACAACCCTTGCAGAGCTGCTATTGTATCATGTTTGTGTTTACTTCGTGTATGCTTGCTATCAGATCATTGCCTGCTTTGCGGATAAATAAGTGTTGGAGTTTGCTGTTTTATCAATAACTTTTGTTGCGTAAATCTGGCTATGAGCCAGTGACCAGCCACAGTTGTATATATGTATGTGTGTGTACGTGATGATGCGTGTGTAGTCTACAGTCTTTGTGTGTGTTTCCTAACAAAATTAGGAGTTTCACAGACAAATATTGTACTTTCCTCAAAGTAGGCAACTTATTATTTAGGGGCCACAATAATGTATGTATGGAAACAATGTACATAAAACAATATAAAATAATTAAAACTGCAGTGATATGCGGGCCCTCGCACGCTGCACGTCGGGGATCCAGCGGGTCGGGGCCGCCGGCTCCCCGACGTGCAGCACACGAGGGTCCACATATTCCCGCTTGCAGTTTTAATTTATTTCTCGATCTCGTTCCTTATTCTTCTTTTTTTTAAAAAGTCCTTTTTTCGACAGCTTTAACATCTTCAAAAACTCATGAAAGTTGGTGCCTGATGCGTGTGCAAAGTTTCGTGAGGTTTGGAGCATCGTTTGACCTTAAACATCAACTTCCTGTTTCACGGCGAAACATCAAACTTTGCTGCATCACCCTGGCTGTACTATACACTCTATACTCTATACTCTATACTCTATACTCTATACTATATACTCTACACTATATACTCTATACTCCATACTCTATACTATATACAAAAATTAATTTTGGGTCACTTTTTGGACGACAAGCTATGACTTTTTTTTTTAACATTTCGGACGACATAGTATGACTTTTTTTTTTTAAATTTTTATTTTTTATCATATTTTGGACAACATACTTTTAATATTTTGGATGACTTTTTTTTATCACTTTCTGGAATATGATCTTTTTCTGAACTGACATGTTACTTCTCAAGTTACTTCTCACTGTAAGGCAACTACTCTAACAATGAAAAAAAAAGTCTTTTGGACTTTTTTTTTTTTAGTTTTGTATTGTTGTTGACCTTTGGTTTGGTATTAGTATGACTGCACGTACAAACCCATATACCCAAACCCATACCTGTGTGGCTTACCCTTAGAGGGATTCGCCTTAGGAGGTCTCGCCCGTTAAAGTACATGTGCAAATCGCCAAAAATGGCAACTAAATTCAAAATGGTGGACTTCCTATTGAGTTGACGTAATGGTGCAATGTAAATTTTTTGTACGTCTAGGTGTGATACACATGTCCACCGAATTTCGTGCATGTAGGTAAATGTAGCCGCCAGGGCATCTCTTTAGGGGGCACTAGCGAGCCATTTGGCCACACCCACTTGCGACTCCACTAGAATACGACATTTTTCGCAGGGAGAGATGTGTGTACCAACTTTCATGAGTTTTTGAGTATGATAAAGCCGCCAAAAAGGCAATTCATTTGTAGCAACAAGGACCGAGAAGAAAAATAATTCCTTGGACAACAATAGGGCTTTCGCACCATCGGTGCTCGGGCCCTAATAAATGTACATTTATACAAAGCTTTTTCTTGAAGGTGTTGAGGGTAGTACCCCCCCACACTCATTGTATCATCTCCACAAACATGTTCTCACTACTATGATTAGTAGAGCTCTCACACTAATAAAAGACACGTGAAAAGGCTACCTGAAACCCATTAGTTCAGCCCCCGATGCTCCTACAAAGCGTTAACTTTCAGAAGGACAAACCAAACCAAAGACTGTGTTGTATCAGAGGTGGAGGGATGGAAGGAGAGAGAGATTGAGGGTGTGTGTTTGGGAGGGGGGGAGGGGTGGTCATTCCATTAAACTGCTGACTCTCCTCTAGCCTATAATGGCCTTTACCATAGCAACAATACCCAATAGAGGTATTTTAATAATGTAACAGACGGGAAAATAAAGCTGCCAATCAAAGAGCCTCGGTCCCTGCTGCACTGAGTGAATTATTCACCGCAGGCACTGATTAGAACAGGCAGAGAGAGCTGGAGAAAGAGACTGACAAAGGTGTGGTGAGCGTGACAAAGGAGAGTGATGTGACTCGAAGGGGAGGAGGAGAGACAGACAGAAAAGACAAGAGGAAAGAAAGGTATTCGCTTGTTATGTAACTCTCCAGCTAAAAGAGGAGAGCAGTGGATTATGGCTTGTTGCAGACAGCTCAAGACAAAATCAAATTTGTTGAAAGAGAAAGTGGCAACCTCATAGTACAGTCCCACTCTGCTTGAAAGTAGTGCATTACCCCTTCATTTATCTGTGAGTAAAAACCTCTTGCACCATGCTAAAAATGTAAAGCTACTTTCAACTCGGTTTTACTTTTGTGAACAGGTTTTTCACTGCTCCTATTTGTCTGTCATGTTTTTTGTCTTCTCCTTGCTCCCTTTTCATGCTTAGAAAGACGCACCCACACTAAGGAAGCATCTGTATGAAAATGTCATCTTCGAGTCACAGACAGGAATACAGACCCCCAATGAGCAGCTGCAATCACCTAAAAGAACAATGACACATAACATAGGCATTCATTTGACAAGCATGAAGCAGTAGCTTGTGTGTGTGTGTGTGTGTGTGTGTGTGTGTGTGTGTGTGTGTGTGTGTGTGTGTGTGTGTGTGTGTGTGTGTGTGTGTGTGTGTGTGTGTGTGTGTGTGTGTGTGTGTGTGTGTGTGTGTGTGTGTGTGTGTGTGTGTGTTAAAAGGTTTTCGAGATTTTTCTTTGCTGTTCACATCTCTGTATGCGACTGTATTTTAGAAACAACTCTTCCTGCCCTTTCAATTAGCAGTGCTTGAAACACATCCTGGCAAAACTTTAGTCCCTAAGATGCAATTAGTGACTTAAACACATTGAGCTCATGTTTAAATTTAACCTTTATGTGATCATTTCATGCTCGTTAAGGCATTGCAGGCATGGAAAGAAGCCTTGTAATTAGAAGCCTGTGGCACAAAAGGAAATGTGCCACATAATCATTTACATGTGCGTGCACACAACACAGACATGCAGGTACACACACACACACACACACACACACACACACACACACACACACACACACACACACACACACACACACACACACGTTTCCATCCACATACATCATTTTTCCTTTTTGTTTTTGGTTTCATTTGTGTTCCCCCAAAAAAGTAATTTGAGTTGCTCTTTAGTATCATGAATCATCTAAAAACCTGAATACAACCAATCCAAATGTGAAGTAGGTTACAAATAATCTAACACAGCAGTTTTCCTGTGCAAGTTCATTAGCTTCTTCATCCAAACATTTCTGGTGAGGTCCACACTGTGTGCCTAAAACAGTGTGTGTGTGAAAAAACACCAGCCCACATGTGCTGCAGCAGTAAACCAACTCACCAGTCTTTCCATTGCGACCCAGTTTACTGTTTTTCCAGGATTGAGGGCGTCCCTCCATGATGAAGCACTGTTGGATGAAACATCATTATTCCACATGTTGGTTGTGTGTGTGTGTGTGTGTGTGTGTGTGTGTGTGTGTGTGTGTGTGTGTGTGTGTGTGTGTGTGTGTGTGTGTGTGTGTGTGTGTGTGTGTGTGTGTGTGTGTGTGTGTGTGTGTGTGTGTGTGTGTGTGTGTGTGTGTGTGTGTGTGTGTGTGAATGTTTGTACGTGTATTACTTATCTTGTGTGGACATAAGTCACACTGGGAACTTTGATCCTTTTTGGGGATAAAAAAGCATCTCCTCATAAAGTAAATCATTACATTTTAGTGTGAAGACTTGGTTTAAGGTTGCGGTAACGTTAGGTTGAGGTTGAGGTTTGAGTGTGGAAAATTGTAGCGGTGATTATGGTTTGGGTAAGTGTCTAGGAAATCAATGTTATGTCCACTGAAGTAATGGAAACTCAACCCTCTCTCTCTCTCTATGTGTGTGTGTGTGTGTGTGTGTGTGTGTGTGTGTGTGTGTGTGTGTGTGTGTGTGTGTGTGTGTGTGTGTGTGTGTGTGTGTGTGTGTGTGTGTGTGTTTTGCACGTGTATGTGTATGTATTTAGGGTGGTAAGACAATGCTGAGTTTTGTTTTTGTCATGATTACACATGGTGGAATAATGCCTCAAGCAACCAGATGGAGTCTCTGTGTGAGAGCTATATAATCAAATTCATCCACCACTTGTTCACCGTGAATGAATAAACAGAATAGAAACTGACTATGAAGCAGCAATTCTTTAAATACATAATGATATCTTTTTATTGATAATTTATTGTATATATATGTCACTAAAATAATTGGATGAATAGGCAGAGAACCATAATGATGAGATTGATGGTGAGGTGATGAATTTCTAAACACTTTGGCCAGTCATATATTGATAACTGCACATGTACAACAATAAGAATGTTTGACTCACTGCCTCTCTCATTGTTCCTTCCTGCTCTTAGTTACAAAACATCAACTAACCTCAGCATCTTTCTGTTCACGGAGGCCAGTATTATTGAGGTACATTGCACATGGAAGTCCAATTCCCATCGTCTTTTCATAGTAAACATGTTCACCCATTATTCTTTTATCTATGTTGAATCTGGGGAGTTTAAATTAGAATCTTGGCCTTAACGCATTTGAGAAAAGAAATGGTACTACTAGGGTAGCCGAGGTAAGACCTGAGACCGCTTCTTCACATCTGCAAAGTTTACCCTGCAAAGTTAACTTGGTTAATACAAACACACACACACACACACACACACACACACACACACACACACACACACACACACACACACACACACACACACACACACACACACACACACACACACACACACACACACACACACACATACACAAGCAGTAGTGGCCCAGTGACACGGTGGCAGAAAACAGAATTTGGCTGAGTTTGTCCATAAAGTCATAGCAACTTGCTCATTACTCAAATAACTGTACCTGCAATCGTGTAACATGGGGAGCGCACTGATAGGAGAGCCTGTTCTCACCCACTGATGTTGGATAACATTTATGTTTGTGCCTGATCAGTAAAAAGTATTATTTTTTTACAGACTCCACAGGTCTGACTGGTCCTTCTCAAATCAGCATTTTGCCACAACTAAAGTCAAAAGAGGCTCTAATAGTGAAAAGTGAAGGCTGAGTCATAATAACAGGACAGACAGCTGAACACAGATATTTGGCTCTCAGCCTGACGTGTGCATTAAAGTGGATGAGCTCCAGTTTCACATCGGGATGTTTCTTATGAAGTAAGTCCGACTCAAATGCACAGTTAGGCACAGAGATACAAACTAAATCCACATGGGAATTTTGAGAATGTGTCTGTGTGCTTTCTGTGTGTAGATTAAGCGTATAGCTGAGACAGAAATCCTCCCAGATCACTGAACATAAGCTATTAACTTCTGTGTGCCCCCATATTTAGCAGCTCAGCTATCGTAGCCATAAAAACAATTAAAAAAAATGCACACATAATTTAAAACCTGTTGGACAAACACACTATGATATTAGCACAGACAGGCTCTGTCTACAGAGCTTAATTATGATCCTTGTGGTTTATGAAAGTGGATATATGACTCCATAAAAGAGCTAAGACTGACATTCAGATAAATTGTTTCCCAAATTTTGTTCCAGCCACAGTTTTCCACTGAGCTCAACATGACGACCACTGCTGCTCTCCAGTGGTCTGTAAGGGCAACTTGACAGGTTATACTTCACAAAAGGCAAAGTTATCAAGGGGAAAGTGTTGCACACACTTAGCACCATAAAAGAATAAGGAAGAGCAAGAAGCAATATAGTAAAAACAAGACAATTTTGATACCGAAATGGGAGTGTGAAGAGGTAAGGAGTGTGAAGGGAGTAGATTTAAAGAAAGAAACATCAAAAGAATAGAGATGTAGAGAGAGAGACAGCCAGCCTTTGTCCTACAGTACAAAAGAGCAGACAAAGAACCGTGGACACCTGATCACCAGGGTCCTGGACCAGAGAGAGAGAGAGAGAGAGAGAGAGAGTCTGCTGGAATAAACAGAGAGAAGAGGGCATGAGGTGCATTTGAGTGTATATGTGTGTGTCTGTGCGAAAGTGTGTGTGTGTGTTATCTGGGGAAGGAGTGAAAGCCAGGGAACAGGTCCCCATTGTGCAGCAGGGAGTAATGAGGGAGGTAATGAGGGTTTGGGTTTCCAGAGCTGCCCATTACAAGTGCACCATGCCTGGGCCCAAGAGAGCCAGGGGACTGAGGGAGCAGAGAGGGGGTGGCAGGTATCAATGAAGATAGGGGAGCTTGATCTTGATAGCAGTGAACAGCCGTCAGTCTCAAACTACCACACAGGCAGTAGAAGTGACACTGTGGAGTTTGATAACTCCTGATGCTTCAGTACAACTATATATTTGAAATAAAATTAAAAATATATATATATTTCATATGATGCGTTTACTTTCTGTAGGCAGTAGGTTTAAGTGGCATATTATTTTTATTGTATTTGTCTCTGTAGTGTTAATATTGACCACTTGGGGGCAGCAAACAACACTGATGCACCACCGCTTCCTCCCAATATCTGGAATCAAAATGATAAACCTTTACCTGCAATATCCCCATAATCAGGTAATAAGCATTATCAGATTAAAAAATAAAAGAGCATTTTGCAACATACTAATGTTTACACACAGAGACACACTGACTAAGGACTTTTACTGTTCCCAACCCCTGAGCACTAATCTCAACCTTTACCAAAACTAACCTCCTTGACTAATTAACCTCCTGTGATTTTTTTTTTTAGTCATGGTTCTATGCATACTAGTTTAAGCTGTAGTGTTGCATAAAACTCTACAAGCTCATGATATGTTTTCTGTGAAATTGTAATTTGCTTTCTAAAGCACGTATTTGCTCATGAAAAGAAGTGCAGTAGAAATAATTAGCACAAAATGAAAAGACTCAAGTGAAGCAATGAGGACTTAATAGCTTAATTGCACTTAAATATACACATTTAAGTGAGTTAGTCTACCTTACACCACTGCTAAACTTGAATGATTTGTTCATTCTAAACTTAACAATATCTAAGACAGAAAAAACTAAAGAGAATCAAGGACCGCGAGATTTGTCCTCATGTCCAAAATATCCCAACTGTCTGTACGTTTATAGTCCAAACTTTATATTCATCCAAAGAAAGAGCAACAATCTCACGCACAAACACACACTTCAAATAGAAATAATCCATCTTCATTTTCATAGTGCGGGGGATGACACAGGGAACCAATTCAAATTTGCCTTAATTAAAGGGAACAAATGAAAAGTTGTTACTGATGAATAGATATAAAACCTAAAACCTATGCACGCGCGCACACACACACACACACACACACACACACACACACACACACACACACACACACACACACACACACACACACACACACACACACACACACACGTACTTCATTTTGTGCATTATTACTGTAAGACAAAGCTGTGACTTCCTCTTCCATTTTAAAAGCTAAACAGCCCCCCCCCCCCCATAATGCAAACATTACATTTTGCCTTACCTGACAGACTGAAAGGCAGCAGAGGAAATAAATACCACATTAATAGCTAGGTGAGGAGCGATTTACTGTACTAATACACGTGTACTTTCTGTATGTATACACAGTGAATTAGAGAGCTGTCATCTATATGAAACAAGACTGTGGGCAGTCGGTCCTGCTGGCTGGGAAATGATAAAAGATTCAACAGCAACACAGGTTGCCTACAGAGGTTAATTTGATCTTTAGTGAAAACAGTCCGGCCATGTGAATTCGGTCGTGACTCTTTAGCTTTAATGTCTACCTCTTCTCTTTTTCTCCCAGCTTTACAAGTGTTTGTCCTGAAACACAAATACCACCTGATTAATCTCCGTGTGTGTCTCCATCAGAGCTGTAAAGCTTTGGATGTCACCTTGTCATCCCTGTGTTCTGCTGTCTGGCTGTGTAAACTCAGGAGACTGACATTGGGACTGGGGCAGGACGAGCTTGCAAGTGGAATGTAAGCATTTGGGAAATGTGAGAACTTGTCTGCGACTTGCACTCTGAGTCCAGTCCAAAGTGCCACTATGGTCTGCGCTTGTGTGGAAGTGTGTGTTGGTGGTTTGTAGCCTCAAAATTGACTTGACTTGTTCAATAGAAAGAGTTCAATTGGTAAAAAAAAAAAGATGACATAAAAATCTAAACACATAATTGATTTTGCAGTTAACGTTTTCCTGTAAAGTACATTTCAAGAGGGAAGAATCATTAAACACGTCATAAATTTTACCAGAGTTAGAAAGAGGATGTGAAAAAAGGTAACACCTCTAGGTTATCTGGCATCTCGCCATCATACGTCTAACAAGTCTGTGTAGGAAATCAAATCTTTACAATGTGGGCACAAAATCTGTTCACATCATCACATGTGGGGACTTGCCTACCATATGAGGACAAGAAGACCTTTCATTTTAAAGCCAAGACTTTGCTTGGAGCCATTTGAAGTTTAGACTTTAAGAATGAAGACATTTTAGAAACATTTCTCTAGAGATGGTAGTGCTGGTGGGTGGCACATGGTATTTTGTAGAAATAGGTATTGATAATTGTTAAATAATCTGATGTATAACATTTAAGGAGGGCGGCACTGGTTAGCACAGTTGTCTCAAAGCAAGGAAGTTCTTGGTTTGAATCTCCTGGTCAATCGGGTCTTTTTGTGAGAGTTTGCATGTTCTCCCTGTGCCTGTGTGGGTTCTCTCCGGGTACTCCAGCTTCCTCCCACCATCCAAAGACATGCATGTCAGATTAATTGATGATTCCACAAATTACCCTTGAGTGTGAATATGAGCTTGAATGGTCTTTGTTTCCGTCTGTCTCTATGTGTTGGCCCTGTGATAGACTGCCGACCTGTCCAGGGTGAACCCCGCCTTCACCCAAAGTGAGCTGGGATAGACTCTGTGAACCTGTTCAGGATAAAGTGATTTAGATAATAGATGGATGGATGGCAGTGTTGGTTGGTTGGTCCGTTTAGAGGAATTGTCCCAAAAATGTGTGTAAAAAAATATTGTTTTATTTTCCATAGGATGACTAATGACTGCCATTACTCTGGCATTTGATCTTGTGCTAACAGCAGGTGAAGTGTCTTCAACAATATTGGATGGATCACCATGACATTTCGTGCAGGCGTCCGTGACCCCCACGGAATGAATTGTGTTAACTTTGTTAAATTCCTGACTCACCTATCATCAGATCCAAATTTCTATTTGTCCTACTTTGTTTTTGTCCAAATACTTGTTGAACTAATGACATTGTGTTTACTGCTAATTAGAAAATGTTAACATGCTAATAGACTAATACAGGATCATAACCAGCTCATAGTCTCAGCTGCACAGAGAGTTGCCTTTTCTCTCTAAATGAGAAATTCCTTTAAGGACACTTAAGTTATCCATTGATCCAATATCTATACCCGCTTTATTGTGTACAGGGTCACGAGAGGGCCGGAGCCTATCCCAGCTGACTTTGACCCTGGACAGGTTGCCAGTCCGTCACAGGGCCAACACAGACAGAGACAACCATTCCCACTCAAATTCACACATACGGCCAGTTTAGAATCACCAATTAACCTAACATGCATGTCTTTAGATGGTGGGAGGAAGCCAAAGCACCCATACAGGCACAGGGAGAACATAAACACTCCACACAGAAAGGCCCAATTGACCAACAGATTCAAACCAAGAACTTTCTTGCTTTGAGGCGACTGTGCTAACCAGTGCGCCACCATGCCGCTCTCCTTAAATGTTATACATTAGATTATTTGACAATTATCCCTGTTTCAGTCATTTCTACAAAATAGAATGTTGACATCAGCATGTACAGCCCAATGGAACTGGCTGTCAACTCTTCACCTTTGAAAATGAGAACATTTTGTTGGCAGGCTTGATGTCTACAAAAGATTATTTGGTAGCTAAAACCTGGTCTTGAGGTTAAGGTGAGAATTAGGTGTGGGGTAAGGTTGTACTTGTGATGATTAAGGTTAGTTTATTGGTTTGGCAATTGTGAAATTTAAAAAAAAAAAATGGGCCTCACAATTGTAAAAGCACAAACATCAAACACATATTAATATAGGAATTTAGGAATATATATTATATTTATTACCAGCCCATTAAAGACAGCGATACAGATTTAGACTCCAGGGGCACAGAACAACAGTTATTCCTCCACATGAAATACAAACAGTAAATTATCCATCTGTATCACTTCATCTTTAATGTCCAATGTAACATGCCAATTGTAATTGACCACAAAGCAATGATTAAATTACATGTGAGACAAGCAGAACCACCAATTCAGTAGAAGTTTTCATAAAATACCCAGAGTACTAAAATCTGAAAACGATTACTTGGGGCCGCAGCGAGATTGGAACAAAACCTCTCTTTGAGCCTGTTACCTCTCAAACATACCCTAGACACTAAAAACATACACCAGCACAGCAAAACTCCTAGTTGTAAATTTCTCTCTAGCTCTTTCATTCTTTTCTTTTCATCACACACACACACACACACACACACACACACACACACACACACACACACACACACACACACACACACACACACACACACACACACACACACACACACACACACACACACACACACACACCGTTTGGCCCAGGTCCCAACCATGCTACTCCTCCATTAAGGGTCCTGGTGGCAGTGGGGCTGCCCTATCAAATGCCTGCGCCCTGTTTGATCCCATCCTAGATTTCAAAGGGGAACACCTGATCCCTGCCCTGAGTGAGGTGGGTGCGGTAGGAGGGGGTGGGCATGGGGAAGGATCGTGGGCAGTGAGTACAATGTTTGCAATAGATGTGTATGGAGAGGATCCTGGTCCCCTCTGTCTACCTCCCTCTCCAAAGGATCCTGTTTCAACAGACAGGTAAAGATGGACACGCAAGTGGGTTGGGGTGGAGTCAGGGGTCCTCTCATATGTCAAATCTTCATCAATTACCATTTGTGCTTGAGAATGTGCTTTGAAAACAACTCCTGGCCGTGCATACGAACAAACACTTTGTAGCAGACAAGTGTAATCTTATTTTAATTGATTCCCAAATCTGAGAAAAAACTGAAACCATAATATTTGGTTATCAAAGCCAAAATGTGTTCTTCTGCTCACTGCTGCTGAATGTTCATACTTCAACTGAGCCCAATGTATTTTCTTTGAAATGCAGTTTGCATTTACTTTGAAGGGCCTTAAAAAAGCACTGAAGGGCCTTTTTTCATTCAGCTTCTCAGCTGCATGAACACACAATTTTCTGCCAAAAAACTGATCATATAATTTGTTTAGTCACTTCACATGTAAGATAGATATCTGTTTTATTTGTGCTCTTTTTTTTTTAGATTTTTCTATTTTTGTCACCTTAAATGAAACCTACAACCAGACATTTTGACAGCTTTTCTCCCTTCAAGTACAAGCAATTGAATGTACTGGAATACACTTTCTTGTATCTCAACATTTCTACTGTTAGAACCTATAAACACTTTGCTAAATGAGGCCCCAGTATACGAGCCACATTTTTGTTCTTATATCAAGTTTACCAGTAGTAAAGTTATATTTCCAGTGCAGCTTTTACTTCATTTGATCATTTCTCACATTGTTTCGGCTTCTTTCCTTTTATTTCATGCATTCCTCCATCTCAGCAATTTCTCATTGCTTGTATAAAGTGTTTTTAATAAAATTCTGGAGTCAGAGCAAGGTCAGGTTGAACGTGTTATAAACGTGGTACCCTCGGAGCTGAATGTGTTCTGGAGCAATTGCAGGCATTTTTACAGTTTACACACAGGCCCTGCTGCCTTCTAAGCAGGTGGAACTTTTGCCAGCGGATGCGGCTGTTTTGCACTCAGGCTTTATGAATGTGAAAGCACTACCTTGGCTCCGATTGTAGACGCAAGGCAGGAAGTGCTGGCTTCATCTGCCAGACACGTAAACAGATGATAAACACCTGTTTGCACAGACACAAACACAAATTTTGCACAATCATACAGCATGTACAGTATGTTATCCTTTACTGTACACTTTTTTTTTCGGACATTGTTTAGACTCTGAAATCAGCAAGTTTGAGTTGCAGAGGGTGAAAAATTAATGATAGCAAAAGCAAATGGTCAAATTTGAAAATGTTTCTGTTGGATGCAGACAAATTGTTTATCTCAGAGACTCCTCTAAATTCATCACAATCTCCACCCCACCTCTAAATCGCAAACAAGGCATAAACTTGTCTTTCCCTGCCTTATAAAGCAATGGACAAACCTAGTCACTTAGTGCAACATTGGAGACCAGAGCTTACTGTTTTAATAAACTATGACCTAAATGGTCTTTTAAGGACTGAAGCAAGTTCTAAAAGGATTAAAAGAAGTCCTAAAGTAATCCTTAAAAGACTTCAATTTGTGCTTGATAGTTTCCTGCAATCTGCAGCACACATGACAGAAACCCCTCCAATAACTCGACTTACCTATCTGGAAAAAAGCATTGAATATGATGCATGCCTGTATATACACATATTTTAGTGTTCGGATTTTAGTCTGTATGTATAAAAGGATTTGAGGATCATAAGTACAATGATTGCTCTCAACCTTTAAACAACCCATGTATTTGTTAACGTGGACATCATGGAAACCTCTAATGCAAAACCCTCTGTACACGTGTGTGTTTGTGTGAATGCATGAGTATGTAAGAGGTGAACCATGCAGGGTCAGACCCAGAGGTGTCTCTGGGGCAGGTTGCACCACTGTGTCACAGACTCAGAGAGGCCAAACATCCACCTGTGTCTGCAGCAGAGCCTATAATCTGAACATAGCTGTCGAGACAGAAAAGTGCTATACCTGCTAAAGATGTTTCACGCTGAAAATAGAGAGAAAAATACTTTAAACGTCAGATTTTCCCATCTACTTTTATCAATATATAGTACAGTACAGACGTCATACAATTATTTTTCATGTAAGCAGCTAAAAACTCATGCATGAAATTAACAGATAAGAGAGGAGCTGACACATGGCAGTATGTCTGGATCTGTGGTGGTCTTTCCTTTTCTTTACGAGGTGAATTAATGAAACACACAGCAGCTCATTATGAGATCTTTTTTATGGGTTTAGTCAGCAGCAGCTGCCGCCTTCTTTCACTTGGACTGTATGTTTGCTCTTTAAATGCACACACTCACAGATTTATGGCATGGCTTCCTGAAAGGTTAAGTAATTATCTGTGATTAAGCAGTGAGAAAGTTAACAGTGGAATTACATCAATTAACCTGAACTCCCACCAAGCAATTACAACATTTCAATTTCAGCTAATTACATTAGGATCGCAGTCGTTTACACTGTGCTTAAGCATTCTGGTTTTTTTTACTGCAAGTTACTGCAACAGACTTTCCAGTACCCGCACAGTTTTATATAGCTCCTTATACTAGATCTAGTATAAGGCTTCTTGATATGACTTGCCAAGCTGATAATTAAATTACTGTGGCTCAGCAAGCAAATGCCTTCAATTTATGAGATATCCTCTATGTCATTAGGATTGTAGTCTACTGCGTAACATAACCACTAGTCATGCCTGACAGCCTTATGGTAAGAGCACGACAGCCTACACTCTCCTTACAGGAGTGTTAAACTCATTTGGATGAAGCGAGGGTTCATAAAAGTATGATCAGCGATAAGGACAAACAGCCTGGCCTCTCTGGGATTTTATGGTGCTGTATATTCAAGCCTTGTAAACAGTTTATTCAGCCAATTAAAGGTAATGAGCCACACTGAACAAAGAGCAAGGTGAGGCAGCTTTTCTAAAAGTAATCCCATAATTTGTCATTATGGACCATGTTTATGTTAAATTTTTCCTCGCAAGCCCTCAGCGTCTCCCTTCATCTGCAGCCACATTCCTCCAGATGGGACGGGGTTATTGAGTCTGCACTCCAAGTTCTTGTGCAACTTGAGCACATCACATGACATATCAAAAAGTCACGATTGTTCTTGATGGTATTGTGCTCTTGAGTTAAACTCTGGATAAATAATAATGTCACTGGCAGAAAAATCAGCGGTGACAAAAAGCCCATGTGATTTAGATTAGCTGGGAAAACAGTAACTCTCCCCCTCCGCTCAGACCTGTGTTATGGTTTCCAAATTGAAACTCAAGCCCGCAGAATGTCATACAGCAGTACAATGCAGCGTGCTGCCCATGCTGTGCTCAGCATATGTGGGCAGGATTGGTTTACCAGGGTCCAATGTTTTATTTAGTATGTGTCAAAGTGGTTGTGTGGGTGTGCTTGTGTGTATGTGAGTGTGTCTGTGATGAGGGCATGTACCCCGTGTTTAACGCAACATCAAGGAATATTAATCAACGCTCTATTACAAACGGGATTGATGAACTTTGGCAGACTACTGTAGTAGAATCCTGTGTTGCTTTTGTGTGTGTGTGTGTGTGTGTGTGTGTGTGTGTGTGTGTGTGTGTGTGTGTGTGTGTGTGTGTGTGTGTGTGTGTGTGTGTGTGTGTGTGTGTGTGTGCGCACGCAGGGACGTCTGTGTGTATCCATATGCTGATGATATTTTATTCAGCAGATGTCACTGCCCCCGGTCACACTCATCTGAACATGAAGACGTACAGATGCAACCTAAAACCGCGGGCTTGGATGGCTCTCTTGTAATAACCCTGACGACATTAAAAATAAAGGGGGAACATGACAATTACCACCTATTAGAGTCCGTCTTGATCAGCCGCACACAGTCTGCTGAGCGTTTAGCCGTGGCATGTGGTTCTTCTCTATAGAGCATTTCTTAAATCATTAGGCACATAGGTAAGGCTATGAGAATGATTCTGGAAAGTGTTCATGCTGGTTTATTTTTAATTAAGGTGCGTCTACATAGGACAACTGAGTAAATATTGAAATTTCGCTGATCACCTGGAACTTTTTTATATTAAGATTTTCTCCCTGCGCACAAAGACATACAGTAAATAAAACTAATTCAAGATGTAACCCAGCCATAAGTTTGTTTTACAAGCACATTCTTCAGCATCATTAACCAGCATCATCAGGGCAGCAATCCTCCAGTGAGCCGACTTGAGACGAAGGGGGAAGTCATTTGGTGTGAAATCATTTGGTGTTTGTGTCTCAATGGCTACTTAGAGGTGAAGGTCCGGGTTACATTAGCCCTGATCTTTGTTTATCTCACTGTCTACTTCAATGTCTCTGGATATATACCCTGGGTGTGTTTTGTGTCTGCGGTTTTCAGTCCTTTTCAGTCACCATTTTTTTGTGCCTACTCTTTTTGACCTCTCAAACAAAACCCATACAAAGATTATCTTCCTTTGCTTCAGCTGCTTTAACGTGTATATTTTCACCGTCCATCATCTTCTGACCAGCTCAAGTGGGATTGTGCTGTTGTCACATGAAAGCCATTAGTGCAGGCTCTCCAAGAGTTCCTTTCCTATCTTTCTCATGTAAACACCTTAAAGGGTTCCATGTTTATTTAACAGTGTTTACTACTACTACTGACAGGAGGTAAACCTGACCCTCTGGACACAGTTTCAAAGAAACGGTCTGAAAAGATGGTTTGTAATCAAAAGGAGCTACAACATGTCATCTTGTGATGGTGGGGTGACTTCCACATTTAGGAAAATGCCAGTGCTGTCAGAGTCTGGAATACTGTACATGCTGAATTGCTTCACAAGGCCTGGTATTCTGACATAGATATGGCAATTACCCATAGCTAAATTGTAACCGAAGGCTCCAGTTTCACCTTTGGTGTAGACAAAATATAAATCACGAGAAAGGAAATATGCTCACAACCCCCTCTCTCCACTTGAGTTTCATGGATGAACACCTTTGCCTCTTTTAGCACGGTCAGTGAGGGAAAATCGCCGCTAAATCCGCGTTGGCACTGATGTATCATTTCATTGCAACTGTCTGGTCATATGGTAACAGTCCTGATTGCAGTATTGTTACGCACTCAAGATGTATGACATCTTGAGTGCATATTAGGCTCTGTTTAATTGATTGCCTCTGAGAACATTGTGGCAGTGATTTTCCATGGCTGTCTACCCCACCGCAGACATCAGGAATACACTTCCATACTCGTGTGAGACTCAGCTATAAACACGTGTTCATGGCCACAGACACTTGTGAATACTTCACACACACACACACACACACACACACACACACACACACACACACACACACACACACACACACACACACACACACACACACACACACACACACACACACACACACACACACACACACACACACCACTGATGGTTTAAACCTGAAACTGGTCCTCATATAGATAGTTGTACAAGTACACGCACACACACATATTCATAAATCTCTCCTCCACGCTTCCCAAATCACATCTGCGTCTGTCAGAGTGGGTGTATGTAGTGAAAGTCGTGGTTTTCCATTATTCTGCCTGTTATTTGTGAGTCATCTCCATATGTGTGCCGGCTCACACATACACGCAAGCAGTCGCACACACACAACCACAATCCCTCCTGCAGTTTGGCAATTGAGACCACCTGGTCACAATCAGTGAGGGCCAGGGGTTAAAATCATAGTGTCTTTAGTGTGGTGGAGAGGACTCATGGAGGGATTGGCAAAGCAGGATGCGGTACTGACTTGGATTTGACAAAGTGTGAGGCCACCACATTTCCCAAGGCTGAACACCTTCGAAATTCATTTATCTTTCTGTCTAATCTACCTCTGAAGCTCGCCAGGTTCTCAGCCATGAAGGATGTGGTCACTGTGTCATGCTACCTTTGACATAGAGAATTTATCTAAATACTGTAAAACCACATATTTGTGCTTTTTCAAGGTCACAGGTCCAATTACATTGCTCAGATGTGTTACAAAGGAATTCTTGTGCCCTTAAAATAGGATAGACTGCACGTCACACAACTAAATGCCTCCTGTGAGCGATATCGGGCCATGAGTGAAGGCTAACCATGCCGTTTGATACTTACTTTGAAAACCTCTGACCTATTACGTCAGACTTTTCCTCAGGAAGTAACGCTAATGTCACAGCCTGTGTTATCTGCAGCCATGAGACATTGTTGAGTGCAGGTAATCACTCACAGCTGTCCACAAATACACACACAGATAGAAACATTTGGGACTCTTTTTAAATCAAACCAATTATTCTAAGAGCGAGCCAGCAGATTAACACTGACAATAGCAGACAGTGGAACAAAATATGGCAACTATGGGGTTGATTTAAACAACAAAAGCAATTTCCAGCCAATCCCCCCTGTCCCCTCCCCATGCTGCAAAGTGTCAATCTCCAGGTAAAAGCTGGATCTAATCAAGGCCAAAGAAAAACAAAGATGGTCTTGAGTAATGTGTTTTATTTTTGCTGCTCTGTGATACTGTGCTTGCACAGTTGAACAAGTGCCACTGAAGTCCATACTGTTTTCCACAGAGTGTGTTTTACTATCTGACTTTCTCCCTTCACCTGTGTCGGCCTAATGAGGCAATACTGACCGTAGTCAGCACTGGACCCTTCTTGTCTGACTGTTTTGTGTGTGTGTGTGTGTGTGTGTGTGTGTGTGTGTGTGTGTGTGTGTGTGTGTGTGTGTGTGTGTGCGTGCGTGCGTGCGTGCGCGCGCGCGTGCGTGCGTGTGCGTGCGTGTGTGTGCGTGTGCGTAGACAGACACTTAACTGCAATTGTGCTTTTTAAACAGTTTGACAGAATAGACCCATCACTTTGTTTTTGTTTGCCCACTTCCCTTCAGCACTCGGTAGAATGTCAGAAGTAGCTGTAAGTCTTGGGCTGAAAATAGGACACAGTCCGTCCCTGTGTTTTATCCTGCACTTACACACTCCTCTGTGCAATCTCCGATGCAGTGAAATCAATCAGTGGGATTGTCAGATGGTTTTAATGGCTGCCTTCTCTCTGTGCCATGTCATTCTTTCCTACAGTGTTTCTCTCTTTTTGTCTGTCTTCTGTCTTTATCTCTTCCTTTCTCTTCTAACTCCTTTTTTCATTCCAGATGTAAACCAGAGCAGGTCTCAGTGTCAAAACAGTTGTAGGTTGTTGCTGCGAAAGGTACCACTTAACAAACAAAGAAATAAATGTGTGAAGGCCGAAACTGTTGGCTGTAATCCTCATGGCTCACAGAACATAATGAAAACAGGACATTTGTCATTCAGACAATTTTGTCAAGATGATATGGGCTGAACTTCATTGACTACTGTCCTTCTTTCAGGGTTGCTAATTACTTCCTTAAAGTACTGTTTATATTTTTTTTTCTCATCAATCAATGAAATATAAATGATTTATATGGATTTTTTTTATATGGATCACCATTTTATAGATTTATTTGACTATTGTAAATACCAGAGGAAATCCACTGTCCCACTTATCACAGATCACTGAGTGACAACGTGTAGATATGACACCCATCAATCCCAGATCTGTCTCAGGTATTTCTCAGGTTTACTTGGCATATGCTGCTTAAATCAGTATAGGACATTTGAAAGGGACCAGGCATCCAAACACTGTAGTTCCTGGACTGGTCATGTAGATGACAAGTGCGACACCAACTTGTTCCAAACCTCTCACATTGCAGCAAGCTTGGCTAAGCTTGGCTGACGACTGCCAAGTCGGGTCTCTCTATTGTGAAAACAGAATACCTGTGACAACATATGAAAGTTCTGCATTGACATGGTGGCATGAAAAAGGCACAACCAGACTGCATACAAACAGTAGAGGAGGATTCATCTGTACACAATAAACAGATTAAAGAGCCATCGTTGGCCATCAAGGAGCGTTTGGCCTCGGGCCCCATCCTCGTTCAGCCTGACGACACTCGCCAGTTTTTGGTGGAACTTCATGACTCGGATACTGGGGTAGGGGCTGTACTCTCACAAAACTCTGGAACGAACTCTAAACTCCGCTTCGAGCCTTCTTCTCCCGTCGACTCTCCCCGGCATAGCGAAATTACGACATCGGAAACCGTGAGCTGATAGCAGTGAAGCTAGCCCTGGAGGGGGCGGTGCACCCTTTCGTCGTCTGGACAGATCATAAGAACTTGGAGTACATACAGACTGCCAAGCGTGTCAACTCCCGCGAAGCCCGCTGGACATTGTTCTACGCCCAGTTCAACTTCACCGTCCCCTAACGCCCCGGCCATATAAGAACACCCAGCCCGATGGCCTGTCCCACCAGTTCGCTCCAGACGATGAACACACCATCGTCCCATCCTCCTGTGTGCTCAGGGCCCTCAGCTGGGAGGCGGAATCCGTAGTTCGGGAGGCCCAATGCTCTCAGCCGGATCCCGGAGGTGGACCGCCTAATTGCCTGTTTTGTCCAGCTTCAAACTCAAGCTCCCCAGTTCGATGAAAATCCATGCTGTCTTCCACGTCTCCCTTCTGAAACATGTCACCCCCAGTCCTCTGAGCCCTCTGGCCGAACCTCCTCCACTCCCCCGGCTCATGGATGGCAGCCCTACCCACAGTGTTCATCGCCTCCTGATAGTCTGCCGCCGGGGCACTCTCACCAGCCTGCACAGGTCTCAGGTACTTTCTCTGCCTTTGGACTCTGCCAGAGTTCCTGGAAGGATCCCTGGTCGGTAGTGACTGTTGTTGGCTTACAGCCATTCTGGACTGGGCTCTGTACTCACACATAATCCCCTGGACTATTCTCCTGTTCTACTCTCCTGTTCTACGTTGAAAATAAACCTGTGTTACATCATGTCATCTGCTGTGTGAGTGCATTTGGGTCCGTTCAACCAGCACCCCATAACAGCTGTAGTGATTAACCAGCATTCGGGGTGAGTCTGTGGTCAAATCTCCCAACAGCAACATTTAAATAATGGGTAAACATCCACATGTAGATCACTTATATAATATTATTTTGATGGCAGTTTCTCATCATATTCTCCTCTGACTTTGTGGTGATACTGATTGTGTGGGTCATCTGATAAAGTAGGTAAAAAAAAAATTGTCTGCTTTGTTCACGTCTCCATTGTACACCAGAGTACTACAGCTGCTGCTGCTGATGTCATATAAGCACTACTCGCTTTCAATACCTGGACTCCAGGCCTTCAATGAGCAAGTAAAAGATAATTCCAAAGGGTTCACTTACTTCCCACCATTTGAAGGTATGATTGAGGGCTAAGCATTACAGAGTACTTCTACTACTACTATTTATGTCTCAGTTTTATTCTGTCAAAAAGCAGTAAAGGGAAGATTTACATGTGGTCAAGTTGGTATGGCCAAGTGTAAAAAATTATAAGGTACAGCTTTGCAGTTGATGGAGGATTGATGAAGAGCAGTAAGGTTTGGCATGATGTGGTCACAGGGTGATTGAGAAGTGGTCTTGTCTGGTCCCAGTGGGTTAGGAGTGAATCAGGCATAGGTTTATGAATGGAGTGGAAGCGACATATTTATGGCTCTGAGGCCCTCTCTCACTGCTAGACAATGCTAAACACCAGGATATCTAGGTTCAGCAGACCGCTGGGAGCCCAGAACATGACGTGTATAGATTTAAATGTGTGGTGTGTGTGTGTGTGTGTGCGTGTAGAATGAATCTGCAGCTCAATATACTTTACAAGAATAGATTTTTAATAGGTAGCCATTGCTGGAAATGTAGGTAAAGATCAAGTCCCTTTTCGAGGAACTCTGAGGGGAAGAGTTTTAAAGCAGATAAAATAGCTTATATCAAACAGAATCGTGCATGCTTTCTATGGCAGAGAGCGAGTGGAAAAACACAGCAGCAATTATAGTGAAAGTTAAACTTGGCCATAAACACAGGCTGGAAATGCTTACTGCACCGATTTGTGTAACACGGTAAGCAGCTCCACCTTCATTGCTTAGACACAGGATATTGAAATCTCTTTGGGGTCCATAATGAAATGATTATGAAACAGTCCCCATCTATGAGTGAAATGTTGGAGCTCTGTGCCGATCGGCGGGTGAAGCCACGACATCTTTTCCCAGTTAAGGAGGCTTAGAGAGCAGCCATCGAGCTCCAGTGACCTGCGTTGATTAGAGAAGTGTCTGGAACGGAGCAAGGGTGCGTCTGCCAAGTGCTAACCACCCAAGAACAGTGTTACACACAGACACACACACACACATTGAAATGAAATGATTTTTTTTTTTTTCTTTAGCAGACAAGTAGAAGCTGACTTCCTGAAAATAAAACTACTCCCCTAATTTTGGGAATTCATAAGCTAACTGCAGAACAAAGTCAGTCTGGGTTCCTCATCATTTCCAGTCATTCAGGATCAATTAGGTGCTTCATTCCATTCTGCTGATGTTTCCTTTGCTGTACATGGGATTCAAAAGGGTGAATAGCATCTTGTGAAATAATGTAATGAGAAACTAATCTGTTTTTTTCTGCAGTATTACACAGACTGAGTGACATACTTCCACCAGTCACTCCAACTAAGCCTCTGCTGAGATGACAGTTACATCAAAAAATTCAAATCAGCCCTTGTCCTAAACCGCAAAGCTGAGATGATTGCAAAGGCACATCTCACACATCCTCCTGCATCTGTTCCACTGCTCTTTTCATTCTTTGTTTTACCACTGCAATATTTTCTGCCACCCCACCCTCAATAGCCTTTAAAGTTTCTGACCCCTGCCTCTCCCACCCAGAGAAGTACATTAAATCGCTCAGATGGAAACCAGACAGATATGTGTTTGAAAGGAACATCTGTCCAGGGCTATCCCCACCATGTCAAATGAGGTGCCAAGAACAATGAAACTCAAAGACGGTTTTTCTCAAAGGATTAAAAAAACAGGAACGATACTTGTTTATTTTATAATTTAGTTTCACATACTCGTAGAGCTCTCAGACAATTAGACACTTATTTCCTTGTAAAAAGCTACGTTTCCTGCTCTTTGGCCCCAGATAACTACAGCAAGACTGGCTTTGGATCCATGTAATTTTTGGCTGGCTGTGTAGACACGATCCCAGACCATCCCAAAGTCAGAAGGTGAGAGATTTTTGGAAGAGAACAAAACGGGGTATTCTGTATAACTTTGAACAGCACTGGAGGAGAGAAATAGCTCGAGGGACTGCATTTCAGCATTTTTCTCAAATGTTAGCATTTAGGGAAATTATGCTCTGAAGACATTACACTTCCCGGTTATTACATCATCACTCTTATTTTCCTTTTTGGGGTTTTATTTCTAACACTCACCAAAGTAACTGATGATATGTGGAAACATGGTGATGGCGCAACAATGAAGTCTGACAGGCCAAAAAAACAGGAGTAGTCAGATGATCAGACATTTTGTAAACAAACTGAACAGAACATGCTGGTGCTGGTCCATCATAATACAAAAAAGACTGTCCACGTGCACCTCTAAGCAAATATGACAGGTCAAAGTAGAACAGGAAAGTCAGTCTTTAAGGTGTGATATTTCCAACTGATGTAAAATGTTCCCTTTGTTTTGTCTTCTAAATTGGTTTTGCTGACATGATTCATTGAAATTTTGCATCAGTGTCAGATTGCCCATGCCTGTTGCAATCAATTGTGTTTCATCCTTAATTCACTTGTTCCAAGTGTTCAAAGTGTTATTATTACAAGTAGGGGGAAAAAATAATTTTAAGGACATTTATTATGCTGATTTTTTTATGTTTTTAATATTTATTCTGGGACTTCACTAGAGTAGCTTTGTATGATTCACCGTAAAAAAAAAAAAAAAAAAAAGCCTTCCATCTCATACTGGCCCTTTATCTAGCCCCTCAGTTCATCCTCGGTCTGTAACAAGCCGTTTTAGCTCAGGCCCCCCTCCCTAAAGCCCATTTTCTTCTGATTGGCCAACCTCCAGGAAGTCCGCTGAGTAGCAGCACCTGGTACTTATAACGCCTGCCCAATCATCTTGCCGGTGTGGAAAACAAATATGGAACTAACAAAGATCATTTCTCTTTCTTGACTTGAAATGGCAACAAATCCATGCGCACCTGTTGGATCCTGAATCCGATCTGGAATATGAGAGTTGATAGCACGAACATCCACGGCAACAAAGCTTACAGCAGGACATTTGGTACCTGCTTATCACGTGCCATCATGCTGGATTTTATCAAGCTATATATACTTCTTTCCTATATAGGCCTGTGTGAATTTATATATGTGCGGGAAATGTGCTTGACTGTAGTATGACAGGTTTTTGGCTTGGGATATTTTTGCTTGAGCATGACTGATTTGGTATTATAGACTGAGTGGGTGGCTCGATGGGCGTGTCCCAGTACTTCATGGGGTGCTGCGGCTGAAACAGAATACCTTATAAAGAGATCCTTGCTCATTGCGAACTGAGAGATCAGTTGTTGTTGTTTTTTTTAAATAAAATACTTTTACATACAGGACATTTGCTTCATTTGAAACTTTGGCCACGTTTGGTATGACATTGTACAACACTGTAACATTATATGTTAAAGAAAGTACATGAAAGGATAATAGGTCCTCCTTAAAAAAAAAAACAGCTTTACCCCTAATAGTATTGGTGAGTGGTGTATTCTAAATTGCAACACCGTAGCCAGGACATGACCAACTAAAATGGCAAAGTAATGGATCGCTGATGAGGTAATGTCTGGGTTCAGTGATCCTGCATTTTTGGGAATAGTCTGTTCCATAAAGTAAAAGTAATACAATGAGAATAAAAAAAGAGTCTCCAACCACTGTTGCAGCTCTTTAAGGCGTACCTCGCCCAAAAGAGGTCTGAGCTCCCATAACAACAACGACATTTAAAGTAAAAAAAAGTAAAAAAAAAACAAAACCAACAATAACTAACCAATAACATTTCTAATAGTATAAAGGATGAAAAAATAAATTCTGTAAATGTTTGTTCGCAGGTCTGCCCCGGTCAGTGCTGCTGGTCTGTCACAATTGATATGTGAAGAGTAATTTTTTATTTATCATGGCACATGGGCTGCTTTCGTTGTGTTTTTTGTAAAAGTGCATAATCATTGTGCGACATCAGCAATTCTCGACAACTAGAGTGTACTTTGAGACAGTATGTTCTGTTCAGCAGCCGCTATCTCCTTTTATCAACTCTGCCTTTGTTATTTTTCAATGCAAGGACCAATTATGAAACAAATTAATGGATAGATAGTTTAACTTTTAATTTTCTTTGTAATATTTGGCATTAGAGGCAGCGATAGTTTCATAAAATCTCTATTTGAGGAGGCTCACGGTTCTGGCTGGTTTTCATGACAGATGTATGCCTGCACACCCACTGCCTTGCAAGAAGGTCTTTAGTCATCACTCTAAACTCAACAAATGTCAACCTCATGAGGCGTAGGAGGAGGAAAAGGCACTAAAAACAAAGTCAGGAGATCATCAAAGTTCAGTAGGTTTGGAAACCATGTTTAACCTTACCTGGATGCTGACACACTGGCTGAATCATTTTGATGGGTTTTCTAGGCTCTGGTGATTTATATTAATCTATTAATCCAATCAATTAATCATCTCAGCTTTATGCTTCATGATTTGTGCTTAATGTCCATACTGGATGTTGCAAGATGTTGTCCATGCTCTACCTTCTGTCACAGCCAGCCTATCTAGTTTCTGTTACTTGTTTTACTAGACGTATCGTGGAGAGCAGTCGGAAGAGTCCCTGAACTCAATAAAGCTTTTTCCATGATGCTCCGCAGCACCAAACAAATGACATCGGCTTTGCGTCCAATCCAACACTCACCACACACTCTCCACTTGTGTTTTATGGTTTGGAGATTCCTTTACCCCTTTGTGAAAAACATTGTCTTGAGGTCTTCTTCCTCCATACTGTACTTCTTTCTTTTGCCTTTCCACCTCTCTTTCCACCCTTCACCATGGAACTCTAACTGCTTTAGCAGATGCTGTCTTCAAGTAGCAGATAGTAGCTACTGTGTGGCAGCAGATGTGCCCTGTGTTTTGGGCTGTTGTTTATGACTGTAACTAAGCCCTATAGGCCAGTACCAGCCCTGCTGTCTGTCAGAGATCAACTGCTGCAGTCCACACACACAGACACACGCTTAATGAGGAGTTTAAAGGACAATAGAAGCTTACAATTTGTCACTGACATTCATTTCCCTATTCATTCAAGTGGCTGTGTCAATTTTACATGCATTTTCTGAATTTCCCATTGGTTTCACTTTATCTTAGTCCTCCATCAAAATCAGCTTGCGGAGATTTGAAACTTGCCCACGATACAGAATGCATCATGATTACTGCATGTCTACATTGGTGTTTGTGGAAGTTACTTAAAGATAAACTTAACATTGTGTTCCAGTTTGAACCTCCACAAACTGGGTGTAAGTCACAGTCCCTTATAAATCAGGGACAATGTGTCCCATTGCATCTCATAGATTTTGTTTTATAGACTTCTGGGGAGTTTGAAGAACAGCATCTCTGGCTTATTTTTTTTTTTTTTTTCTGAAGAATGAAAATAACTTATGCTGTAATGAACACTATAAACTGGGTGATCGATGACTAGGTGGTGTGTTCAAGTGATTGAATGACAGACCTTCATTCAGAAACAGTTTGATGTAATTAATAGTAAATAAATCTTAGACATGTATGTCATAAAAACTTGCCATAAAATTGACAGTTAGTCAAATGATGCTCAAAAAGGTTTGTGCAGGCTTAAGACGCAAAGAGAACTTTTGCTACAAGACAGTACATAAATGCACCATTCTTCTTCATCAAACAGATGTAAGTCTATCTGGCTGAGTGAACTGCATATTAATAAATAAACAAAAGGCAGGCAGAAAAAAGAAGTAAGTGACATTTTAAAAAGAAAATATCTGACTGAGTGATTTTTGAGTGAATATCAGTGATTACGCCATCTAAAGAAGAACTGTTGTATCCTTTTGTATCAGTTTGAGCCAGAAGGAAATGGTGCTTAATGCAAGCAGAGTGAGAACCACGAACTTCTGGAACAATTAGACCACCGGGGCGGCTGGTGGTCTAGTTTTAATCCAAACTATGCAACAAAGTGGTTTCTATGTCATGAATGGGGTATTTTGGAACAAAAGAGTTAAATCAAGTCAGCAAACAATGGATGAGCCAACATGTGTGTCAAGGCATCACAATGTCAAGCTGTGTTTCCCTTGTTGCTAAAATGTTTTGGTCTAAAACTAAAGCAGAATATCTCCAAGCAGAACTACTCATAGGACCGACATCTGTCCTGCTGACCGACAGGACAATGTGTAACTACACAAAAGGAATTTATATCTCGGCCATGGAAATTAGTCCAAGGATAAAAGATTGTTTTATGAGCGAGTTATAAATACTGAAGTGTTTTGGCAATGCATGTATTTTTTTAGGTGGATAACGTGAATATATATATATTTTTTTAACATTTAAATAATCTGGTAAAATATTGCAAAAGTTCTTTCTTTAGCTACTTTCTTTGTAAAATGACTGAAACTGAAATTTAAAGCAGATAGTTGGCTTAGACGTGCAAAGCAATAGGAATGCTTTCCCAGCAGAAACACTTATTGTGTATATTGAACTTGATTCCATTTGAAAGCAAAGGAAAAACAATTATGAAGAAAATGAAGATTGTTACAAAATCATGACAAAAATATTTATCACACTGATAAAGACATCCTAAATTGAAGGACCACTAGAAAAGGACCCTTTTTCTGATTTCAGGAGAACACTTATGCAATGTAAGTAGAGTTTTTTCTTCTGAATGTTTGGAAACATTCAAGAGTTATTTGAAGTACACATTTCGACAGCAGCAGCGAAACATGCATGTAGCTGAGAGTTCAGAGGAATATTCATAATACTGATGCCATTGTTTACGTCAGTAATTCGCTACATCCACGGCCTTTCCAGTAAACTCTTTGCTTTGGTTAGATCAAAACAAATGACAAAAATGGTCTTGAACGCTCATACAAGCTCAGGCACGTTAGATCTGGTGTGTGTCCCTCTTAAATTTGAATGCGTATGCGAATGATTTGACCCCCACCACAATTCATCCTTGACCCTTGGTGGCTCCAAGCTGGTGAGTCCATTACACATTGTGTGTTATGCTGGTGTTTCGTATGTAATCCCCTCGGCTGTGTCAGTCTGACACTGATCTCTTTTTGTTTAAGCAAAGCAAAAGACAGCTCAGGATAAAGGAACGACCCTAAGAGCTCATAAAACCTTAAGATCAAACACACATTTTTATTATGTTGGTGTGAGTGAAGAAAGTCATTCCTTACCCTCATGGCTAACCCTTGTAAAAGTTTACTCCTTCCCAGGCTCATCGTATGATTCACCGGACTGTTGCTTTCTTTTACAGTACGCACTTCATTATACCACAGGTTTCGATGAATTACTTTAATGCAACAAATGATAAGGTTATGTTTTTCTTATTGTAAATAAATTGCGTGATAAGATCAAAACCAATAATTAGTCCATCTCTCAATAATCTCCAGACCTCAGGCCCAAGCCTATTACCTTTTAGTGAAAACATAATTTTTTTTTAACAATAGTTCACAAATATAGTTGGGTTTTTTTAAAGCCTAAATATAAAAAAAAGAAAAGAAAAAAAAAACCCAGCAGGACACAGTTTTTCTTTTGCAAATGGTACTCAAACAGCATTTTTGGGGGGCTGTTTTTCAGCCATCTTATTTGTGCCTGCCCTGATGAAGGCCTTAGAGGCTGAAACGTGTTGGCATGAGTTTTTATTATGATTGAATGGCCATGACTGATTAAAGGCTTTTTAATTAATCACCCTCTGGAGTGCCTCACATTACTTCAAGGTTTAAACTCAAATTGTTTGATTCCCAAACTGAAGAGCCACAGAGGGATAACAATTCACACACCCGAGCAGCACTCCACGCTGACAGTTTTTTTAAGCAATATTTTACTTTGTCTTCACAGACAGACCTGCATTTGACATTTTCAACTGAAACAATGATCTTCCTTGAACCATAATCAAGAAATAAAACTGTTAAACTTAGATAACACCTTAAGTATCATTTAGTTGCCATAACCAAGCCCTTTCCCTACCTTCAACCATGATGCAGCTGCCATACTGAAAAACTGTTGAAAGTGCTAATTATTCATGTATTGAAACTGGACATAATCTCAGTGTATGCAATCAGGGATTCTGCAGCATCACTTAGTATTTTCTGGTCATAGGGTTGGTATTCAGGTGTAGCCATAAAACACAAAGCCGATGCAGATACGAAAACATGCAAAAGTGTAAGTTGGATTTTGACTTGTCTTTACCTTTTATTTTTTCAAGTTATACACTTTCATTCGCACAATAATTTTGCACAGCATCTTAAGTAGTTGGTTGGAAAATCTAGCATCATAGTGTTATGATAATCTCTCACCTAATATCGATAAAATTGTCATGTCACATGTCCCCACCACATCTTACATTATTCATAGAATGCTTTGCTTCACAAAGATCTTTTTAGCTTGTAACTTCATGGTAAATCATTCCCCTTTATGTCTATGACTGTCACAGCGTGGTGCTGCTCTGATGATCATTTTGGACACTAACAAAAGAAAGACTAGAATCTCTGCAGCGTGAAAATCTTTTTATTCTATGGCAACATTTTTATGAAAGGAACTTTCCTATAAACAAAGCGGAACAGGCAGTCTTACATGGTAATTTTATTGACGTTGATTATGTAAATGAGGAAATATCACGAACATGCACCTGCTTGTGAACAGGTGTGATTCATCAAGCTGAGTGAGCCATTTAGAAAAAGAGCTTGAGGACAGGACAAAAATGTTCTCGCTTGAGACCCAACGTCCTCCCTGCATCACATTTCCTGTCGGAGTCACCTGCTGGTATTGCAGGATTGTTCTCAATCCAGACGCGTGAATGATAAATCAATACATGTTCCAGTATTTAAGTACAAACTTCTAAAAGCCCTGCAAGAAACCAAGCAAATTTGTCAGTGAACATAGGAAAAGGGATTCCACTGAGATAGGAGTGGGTGTGTCATATCACATGTCTGCACTGAGTGGGTGTGTTTTGATTGTTGGTTAGAGGTGTGGGGGATCATGCCAAGATTTTTGTGCAGGCGGTAATCGGGCTTTTCCTGAAAAGTGTAACCTCTACAAGTACACCACTGTCATTATTTCTCTATGCATTCTAGCTACATACAGAAATCACCCTCAGAGTTCTCTCACAACTTTCACTCTTTACCTGCTTGGAAACTATTCCGATTAGTCAGCGCTGGAAACACCCCAGGATTTCTTTGTCGTCATATTGTTGTCACAAATGCATTTAAATCTGATGGGTGTAAACAAATTGAGTGATCACTGTTATGATGTCCGATTATCACAGTGGCACTCATGTCGCTGGTTGCCATTTCAGATGCAGTAGACCCGATACCACTAAGACAGATGGTACTTTTTGTCATAAAAACTTCACACAGATAATCAAGTATCTCAGTGTCCAACTGACAAGAGACCCAAACATTACATCTTTTTCAACACAGCTTCTCACTAGAGGAATGTGTGAGGACCTGTGTGTGTAAATGTGTATATGCGGGAGTGTACATGTTGACCCAGTTTAACCCTTTTAAAGACTCTATGTGAGGTTTTCATGGAGTAAAGCCAAAACAGCTGCCGCTTTGTCCCTCTCCCAGGTGTCTCTTTTAACTCACCCTTCACAATTAACTCCTCCCCACCTTCCTCTGTGCTCCTCACCTTTTACAATCCCCCCCCCCCCTGTTTTCTGTGCTCTTCAACTCATCCAGACTCCTCATTACTCTCCTCAACCCTAAAATCTTCTCTTCCGGACATTTATTGATATAAAAATATGTGATTTACAATTGTGATAAGTTTGAATATTCAAACTAATTAAGCTATTATTGCATTTTGGGCAGGAAAACCAAAACTTTATGTGTGGGTCCATGTGACTTTGGCCTTTTAGTATTCCTGATCATACAGAAGTCATGGCAATATTACAATTATACAAGAAGAAAATGTTGATTGGATCATTGGTGCTAAAAGGACCTTTGAATGGTTGTGTTCACTTTGTTCTTGTATTCAACAATCTAAAAACATCTTACATTTTTAGGAAATTTAACAACTGGAATTTTACATTGTGTTAATTATTTTTCAAAGATCTACCATGCAATTTGAATGTCAGATGGTTTACCTTTGATTATTTATACAGTTGTGACAGAGTACAACTTGATGACAGTCTTTAAAAAAAAAAAATACAAAAAATAATAATATTTCTTGTTTATGTCAGTTTTCATGACACAACTATGCCATACTTATACATACTTTGGGCTGGGTTGGGGGACTGCAGGCCTGTCTGTGCACTGATGGCTCTCCAGCATCTACCAATAGCATGTGAGGGGTTTTGGGAACATCTATAAATTGTGGCATCTAGCGATAGCGTCCATATGAGGCTATTACTTGTGAAATGCTTGTGTGCTATTCAGCATCTGGTGAGTTGAAAAGTTTAATGATATGGTGGAGGAGGACTGTTGGTTCAGCAGAGTTGGACTATTAAACTAATTTAGCTGTTTAAACTTTAATTAGACATGACTGAAGGTGAAGGATGCTCACATGAACATATCTCAATTAGATCTCCTAATACATGTATTACATTGTAGATTGTAATGCTTATTTTGTGATGTGCAACTGCATCCCTATTTTTTCAAAGGTTGTAGTCTGTTAATGATTTGTTAAATGAATTTGTTCATAGGCAGCTGGATTATTATTGTGCTTGTGCAACAATTTTTAAACTATTGGAAAACAAATTTAAATGATTATTTTTCAAATGATCTGAAATTATGCAGCTTTTACTTTCATCTGTCTGATTTCAGCTCAGTATTTTCAGAGCATAAAATTTGTTAGAAAACCGTTGGCTGTTAATACAAATAGAGATCAACAATATAGTTGATTTGGAATCGCGTTACACTTGCTTATTGAATGTAAGTCCAGTTTTTACTCTCCTTTTAACTCTGGTCTGGTTTCCAATTCCTGGGAGAAGCATCTGACTTTAGCTACTCATGCTTCACTTTCTTTACAAACTAATTGGTAAGGTCGACTGTTTGCTATTTGGTGCCGGGCAGGAAGTGGATTTTTAGAGCTTTTTGCTGCTCCTGTAAATGAAGCTGACCAGACCTGTGAGATTGAACCACAAGCTGGGGGCCATAAAAAACATTAATGAGCTGAAAAACGCTAAAACGCTCCAAAGAGCTGAGAGGAAAGAGTGATAATTCTCTGAGATACTTGTTCATTCTGAAGTTATGCAGCATTGATGTCCACAAATTGGGAGGAAATAATTATAAGTGTAATGCAATGTTAAGACATTAGAGAATGTTTTGTGACGTGTGGTGCGGTAAAATGTGACTCACGGAAGTTTCACATTTGGTGAAAGCGGATGGCTTTTGAGACCTCGTGGCTCATCCCTGTGGAATTCATGTAAAAAGGGCAAAACGGTTTTCTTTAAAACAAACTCGGGAGTTTGTAGAAAAACTTGATGGAAACTGACTTCTGTCAAAAGTGATGAGTAAGGTTCAGCGTCCCTGCTCTATCTTGGGCATGACTGTGAGATTTTTGCTGCAAAGTCCAACCACGAAATAGATTTTAAATTTGTGGGCGAGTACGAGAGCCAAGTGATTTCCTGTTCATGGCTGCGTAATGCTTTTTTCCACATGGGAGATATACTGTATGCAGCCCCATGCACTTCAAGTCTGCTCCAAGATTTCTGTGACTTTATTAAAACCATCGCTGGCTCCTGTCATTGATAGTCTGTATTAGACTGTATGGGAAAATATACTGTATGCACTTTGGAAGGATGTCCGACCGAAACAATGTGTTTTGAGGCAGAGATCTAAGCCAACATGTCTTTGAGTTGCGAGCTGTGAAGCAACAGACCCTGAGGCCGGGGCTCCATTACAGGACACAATGCCCTCTGTGTGTGAGGAACCACCAGCCACTAAAGAAGGATGGAGACCGATAACACAGAATGACAATAATGCAAACAAAATTACTTGGATTTTTCTGTTTTACTTATATTTTCAAATTAAAAACAAGAACATTTAGAAGAATAATTGGTGCATGCCTAGTAAATTAACTTAAATCCTGATTAAACAAAGCAAAAAGCAGAGAACATTGGAGTTAAGAGGGGTTAGTCATCTGACAAGCAACAACAATGTCCATCTCTACAGTGGGATGCTCAACAACTGGCTCTCATCTCTTGACTTTGGCGTAGATCCAGATGTGAAATTAACACAAGATGTTGGTAGGTTTAACATTTTGCCAAAATCTCTGGGAATGGGTTTCAGTAGCGGCGGGGCATGTCACAGAAACAATGGTGAGAGAGGCTAAAGGTTAATACACTTACTTACCCAGTACGCAGAACCACAGCAACAGACACAGGCACACATAAACACACACAGGGACTTTGGGTTTAATGAAGAGCTCGGTTTCCACTGAGGAGATTAAGCTTGGAGGGCACAATGTGGGAACAACTGGAAAAGTTGCGGCAGCTTGTGAAAAACCTCTTGATATTGTGCAGGAAATGATGTAAAATAATTTTTTATTTATATATACATGTTCAGGTATATTTTGCTGTCGCTGCGGATCCATCTGTACATACTGTGCGTGGTGCGTAGTGTATACGAGTGCAAGCCTGGCTGTTTGCTAGCCTGTGTACAGCGCAGTCCGTCCTTGGTGGGACAATAGCGTGATTCTGCATAGCGAGGCCGTGGGAGGAAGGGGACAGAAGAGTCAATGAGTGAAGAGGCTTCTGGGATGCGTCAGTACAAGGCCATGATGAGGGTGTAGGAGGACGAGCCCTCTAACTCAACAATGCATGGAGGAACAGCCATTCAGTTGCCTCACAGGAAAAAACGCACGCACGCATACAACCATAGGTACACACAGTCAACAAAGGTGCAGGTGAAATTGAGCTATTCATCCACCTTCCTCGTGACATATGGATAACTGGAACAGAAATCATCCATCAATGACGGATACTTTGGCGTCGGTTTTTAATGGCCATTACGGAAAAGAAAGAATGAATGCTTTGGGAAATGTTAGAGGAAAGATGTGTCATCAGTATTAGTCTGACCAAGGCTCTTGCAAAAAGAAAAAAGAAAATAAAAGGTACATAATTCAAAATGCTTTGTGTATGATCTTATAGGAAACAGGGATAAAATGTCCCATTGAGGTAATGAAGGAGTGTTATAGTAGTAATATAATAGGTGTCTGTTCTTTCACCCTGCAGGAAAATTTTGCTCCGAAAATATCCTTTCCAGTTTGGTGTGTGCATGATCAGTGTGTGCGTAGTGTTTGAAATGAATAGGCTGCTTATATAATCATCCTAAAAATGAATTGATCAGTAGTTTTCTTTGGAAACTTTTTAGGATGATTAGAAAGATATTACTTCATTAAAAAAAAAAATCGTTCTACTCAGGTGAATCAAAACGTTCTGCGGCTGCTGCTGGTGCGTGCGAATGGTGTGCAACAGAAAAAGTGACACCTGGACCACTGCTCACAAAAGTGCTTATGTGGTGGCCCAGGAGCATCAGCAATTTTTTACGCACCTGAAACTTGAGCAGAAAGTGTACATTTGAGTTTGTGACGTATCATTGGGGTACAGAATGAAGCAGCATGGAGCCAAATCCAGCAAGTTGGCGAGGATTGTGTTGTTGTAGGTGAGAAGTCCCTTTTTCATTTTGGAAAACCCAAGTGGCATTGTGCCACAATTCAGTTTGTTTCCACCAGTGTTTTCCCTTCCCTTTTTCCCCTCTGCAGATGTCAAAGAAAACCCACCTGTTTGTGCTCATAGCATGACATGCCTTTTTTGGGGTTTTGGAAATAAATGTTCCACACCTCGAAAACACAAATGTCACACCTTTGGCTGTAGACATGTAGACTTTCTGAAGCATTTTAAGGATCTCTTGTTGATTTCCACAGTTTGACACAAACTATGATGTGCGTTCTTTACTCAGGTTTTAGGTGTGTAAAATATTGCAGACGCACCCGGACCACTCCTCACAAAAGCATGTGTAACTCAGGTGCTGATTTGGATCAAGCAACGGAACTTGTACTTACTCACGAAGGTTACAGCTTCTCTGTACTCTGTGCACGTGACTATGCTGTGAACCATTCGTGTGCAAAAGGAGTAGTGTCTGAACATTTTCATCCACCTTTAGATCTACATTTACAGGGGGAAATAGCGACAATATTGCAGTTCACTAAGCAGTTTAAGAAGAATAGAAAGAAGCGTTGCTGATAAATTTATCAAAATGAAATTTGTACTGCTTTAAACAAACCTAAACATCCTAAATCTCAAGGGCAGATGCATCAAAAACCAAACCAAAGCTATCTGCATGGCTAAATACCACTAAGTATGTAAAAGCCTTTTTTTCTATTGTTTGTGAACAGACGCTTTAAGTTGCATTGGATTTTTAACTTCTGTAGCTCTCCTATCTCCTGGATGACTGACAAACAGTCATCTGACGCTAAAGTTCAGAGAAGTGTGACATCATTCTTGGAACGATTGAGATGTATGGGGATGCATGTTTCTCTGGCAGCTCGTGTCTGTTTCAGCAGATGTGTGTTTCTGTGCAGCTTCTCCGTGCCAGCGAGAAACCTGTCCAACCACTCAGAAAATCACTGAGATTAAGGATTAGCCTGTTGTTAAGTGCTTGGATAAAAACACAGGGGATTTGTATGTGGATTTTATGGTGGTGCGCTGCACTGGTGCCCCGCAGCTGCATATCAGAAAGAAATTAACTAATTTATTGTTTTGAGTCATACAAATCATGGTAATGATGTAGCACTGTGCAGAATGCTTCTCAATAATTATGCACTCTGTGGTATTGTCAGAACAAGCCTCCAAGTCTTTGCAGGCATTAACTAGATTTTATATAGCTTTAAATTGATGACCACACATAAGGGTTGGATTGTGACTCATCCCAGATATTAAAACACACATTCATGCACATGCACTGTTAGAATAATTAAAAACACATTTCACTCCATGAAGCCCTGACACAAGCACAAACAGCCTTGTTTTCATGTTTATTATTTAACAGTTGTATCTCATCCATATGTTATACATTTTGCTCAATATGTGCAGCTTAGACAACTTGCCTAAGGTTAGGAAACCTGATCAGCAACACTGTTTTTTAAATAATCTGCATTTAGGTTTAAGCCTAAAAGAAGGTCAAACGCGTGCATGCAGATCATCCGAAGTAGTCCCAGCCGCAAAATGCCTGAAATATGAGGATATCAGTGCACTGGTGACCTCCTCTCCACCCTCCCAGCCGCAGTCTTCACCCCTGCTTAGCATTTCTCACCCTCAACCAGCCTCAGAGTGGGGTGCAGGGCCATAGTTCGCTGTCCGGGGGTTTCCCCTTTCAGACTCAGTCTCGATAACAAGGGCTAAGTCAGTTTTGACAGCTACACAAGTTTGTGCGCACGCACACACACACACACACACACACACACACACACACACACACACACACACACACACACACACACACACACACACACACACACACATAAGAAAATGTCAAATATTGAGTCTCAAAAAGAACCATTCCACCTTTGGGAAATGCCCACCTGGGTTTGAACTCAACAGTGGGGGTCAAAATTCTTGAGCAGAGAGGGAGCCTTCTCAAATTTTCACCTGTTATTTCTTCCAGAGCCCATTTGCAACCAATAAAGTGTTCTCGTTAACCCTCGTGTTGCCCTTGGGTCAAAATGACCCGCAGCTGTGTTCAACCAAGTTCTATTTTATTTCTATATTTTTATATTTTTTGGGATTTTTTTTTTTTTTGGTTTAAAGAAACCCTCACAGCATCCTTGTCACCAATGATCCCCAACAATATGAAAATATAGAAATAAAATAGAACTTTTAACCCAAGGATAACACGAGGGTTAATGCCAAAACGGCATCGGTTTTTCTTCCGAAACCAAAGGAATTCCATCTTCCTAAGAGGAAGAGAAAGGGATGACACTGACACACAATCCTTCCTTTCTCTCATTTTTCTCTTTTTTTTTTTTTTTCCTCCTCTCCGTCCATCGGACGAGATGGGTAGGATGTCTGTCTGCTCAGCGCCAGGGGCTCTGACAACGATACGGTTCAGGTCAGAGAGGAGCCGTGAAAGAGAGACACATAGAACCAGAAAGAGGGTGAGAAGGCACGACCGAGAGACGGGAAAGTAAAGATGCATAAACAAGAAAGAGAGAGATGTGTCAGAAAGGGATTGTTGTGATATTGCAGCCTGAAGGCCCTGCTGAATGCAGGGTGTGGCTGACAGCTACCAGGATGAGGGGGTATCACAGTTGCATGGTTTGACTCTTCAGGTTGCTCATATCCCCGTTTTCCACTCCATTTGCCATTAACAAGTAGCAGAGATGAATTCCTGGTTGCAACAGACCATCAAAGTTATATTATCGCAAGTCCATAAATTTCACTGGACTGTGCTCAATGTTTTAACTGCAGAAGCCGGTGCATGTTTGCCATATCAGCTTTTAAAAAATGGCAGGGGGGTACATTTTTGAAATGATCGATGAGTTATTTAACTGAGCTCGTCTCCATAACCATGTTGGAGGTTAACTGCACGTGATGACTCTTTATCCAATGGTATTGATGCCAAGTTTGCAGTGACTCAGGTATTGGAACAACAATGACTATCCAGGGAAACTTTCGCTGCACAGGGTGAAGCCTGACCTTTCCAGGTGACGTCAAGTCTCGCATCAACAGAAGCTGAGTTAAGGAAAGTTTATTTCCACTTTCTTACGCAAGAGAGCCACGCATGGATGAAATGATGAAAAGAAGGAGAAAGTGAATGACAGCAGCCTGGTGTGTATTAAGAGTATTTTTTGTCACCGAAGCACGTGGAAAAAGTAGGCACTAGGACCTGCTGTGAGCCACACAGGAGGGAGGGAGCAGCTTTGGGACTCCTCTTAAACTTTTAGAACAATCCATTTCCCAAAGAGTGTGGGAGGGAGAAAGACAGAAGTGGATGGCCCGAGACATGGTTTCAAATCTTTAAAAGCAGGAGCGGGATTTGGAGTTTAGGATAATTCTACCGCCGGCCTGGAGAGAGTGAGGTGGAATATAGCAGAGTTTCTGTGGAAGTTTTCCCTCACTGGAGAGAGAGGAGAAGAAGCATTTACAGGGTGGTGAGTTCTACCTTGTTCTTTTAAATCTCTAATTAAACAGGGTGTAAATGTTTGGGGAGGGGGGGTCCATGTGGGACAGAGAATCAAAGTTTATCTTAAAAATCATGCCTTAAATTTTTTTTTTTCTTTTTTCTTCTTACCTGTCATTAAGTGAAAGTGGAGCCTCTGAATTGAGATTGAGCACAGCAGCAGCAGCAGCCAGTGAGTCCTCTGTAGAGGGGAGAAAATTTCAGCTGAGTACAACACACAGGAGGCACTATAAAAAGTTTAACAAAATAACATTGTCAATGTTTGTGTTGCTGTGTTCTTCATCTGTTTAGAGTCAGATGCAGTAGTTTTCCAGGCAGATGGAGAGGGCAAATGGAAGAGGACAGGGTGTAGAAAGAAAGAGAGAATAGAGGTGAGGATTAGAAAACAAAAAAGGAGGGGGGGTTCTCCAAACTTCAATGAGAACCCGTTTACTGTTCAGAAAACTCCTGGGACATCAGGTTACCTTGTCTCTCTCTCTGTCTCTCTCACCCTCTTTTTTTTTTATCTGTCTTTCCTCCACTCATGTTACACAACCCTCAAAAGACTTGTAGATTCTGATGAGCTCCAATGTCCAACATGAAGTTTGTTGCTGAGGTTATCTTTACGTCTGGGTGGGGTCTGGTGCCAGTGTCGGTGTGCTACTGATCAATTTTTTTCAAGTCTGATATGTACTGTATACTTGTAATTGTGTGTTCGTGTGTGTGTGTATGTAAGCAAGTGTGTGTGCTAAACACGGACCTCATGCCTGCCACTCCTACAAGGGAATTCCTTTCGGGCTTTGACAGGGGAGGAATGTCACAACCAACATTCACGCACTCAAACAAACTTTACAAACCAAAGGACTCAACAGTGCCATATATGGTCAGCCATTAGACCTTCTGCATTAATTTGATGTAATTAATAATTAGCTTGGTGAGGGTTTAAAAAATGTCCAAATACCAAACAAACAAGTCAGCTTACAATTTATCTTTGCTTCTATAGCATTGGAACATACTTGTGCACCTCTGTGTTGGATATGCACATTCATCAAAACTTTTAGCTTAAGCTAGAAAGTAAAGTTGCTTTGGTTTGTTCAAATAGCAGTTCAAGATTTGCTGCTGATGTGTGCCGAAGGGGACACATTACCTCATCACCTCTCTGCTGGAAATAAAAAGCTGGAGCAATCTAGCTATACAGTGAACCCTCGTTTTTCGCGGGGGTTACGTTCCAAATAGAAACCGTGATAGGCGAAATCCGTGAAGTAGTAACCTTTATTTTACAATTGAAATAGATAGAACTGGACATTAAATATATCTACGTTACATATAGTCGTAATGTGATTTCAATGCACGATGCAAATCCGTGAAGCAGCGAGACCGTGAAAGGTGAACCGCGTTATAGCGAGGGTTCACTGTATATCTGACATGACATCTCAACAGATCCCGTACTTTGTCTTTGAGGTTAACACAAGGCATATTTTTAAAATGCGTATTATAGTCATTGTTTATTTGCATACATTAGATTTGTGACTTAAAAATAATTGGAACATCAAAAACCAAGAAAAAGTGAACTTGATTGATCAGCTTGTCAATTTTAAACAGTCTAAACATTTTTGCACATCATAACTAGTGCTTTTTGTGTGGGACAAATCGGCTCTTATCATTTAACCTGTCCCCTGACCAGTAATCTACATTTCAGTCTGTCTGTTTACAATTTATCTTTGCTCGCTTGTGGGCGTCTGTCAATCATGCAGGATGATCCAGAGACTCGCGGACTAAAGGGGCATTTGAGTCATAGCTGTCACGCCATGTGTTCATTTATCACAGCCACAATCATTTTTAATTTGATTTTTACTAAATGTTTCACTACAAAAAGGGATGATATCTGTAACTTTGTTTTGGAGTTTAAAATGGTCCTACCTGATGTATCCTTCAAACCCAGAGGTGTACGCAATGCCAATGCTAAAAACAGCTTAAGCCTTATGAACTAGTGTTCCTATGTGTATGGAGGGCAGATGGACAGTGCTGTTTTCTCCCGCAGACAATGATGTCTGTGATTATTCATGACCCTCTCAGGTTTCCCTTTGAAGCTGAGTTACAGCTTTCCCTATGTTAGCACCAGTGTATTTGTGTGTGTGTGTGTGTGTGTGTGTGTGTGTGTGTGTGTGTGTGTGTGTGTGTGTGTGTGTGTGTGTGTGTGTGTGTGTGTGTGTGTGTGTGTGTGTGTGTGTGTGTGTGTGTGTGTGTGTGTGTGTGTGTGTGTGAGAGAGAGAAAGACAGAGAGAGGAAAACATTTTACAACAAGATGCACAAATCAGATGTTACTATGGAGCAAATATTAAACTACATGAATGGTTAGGAATGCATTAATTTAGAGCAACAATGCAATTCTGGGTTACCTTTGGGTACAAAAATACAAGAAAAGGGGTTGTTTTATATTTCATAGTTCGGTTATATACTCAAACAAAAACATGGAATGGTTGTTAGACTCTTTTTTTAAGTTACATGTTACAATTTGTTATGAACGTTAGTCCTACATGATTCCTTTGCACATCTTTTTGTCAGTTTAAAACTCACACAAATAATGCATGTAGTGCCTCATAGACGGTCAAATTAGCCATACTAGTTTAGTAAATAACACAATGGTGATATCAAAAATAACTCAAACATTAGGTCAAAATACTGGGTAAAGTGGGGCTAGTATTATCGGCTAACAGCAAGATTATTAGGGTTAAGAAGACAGACAGTCCTCCTAAGTGTGATGTAGTCACTCGAAATGCTTAAATAGAAAAAGCTTTATTCATTAATGAAGGATGCAAGTCCAAAGATTTTAACAAGAGATATCATAAATGTTAGCCCATTTACATTATTCTTAACCATATATCATGTCTGTTTATTGGTAAACCACATACTGGTTGATTGCTCTCTACTCATTCTGTGGCATCTCAGGATTTATTTTTAAAGTTTTATTGAAATTTTGAGACAATGAACTGCAGATCCACATTTTTATGTGTGTGTGTTGACTAATTCACTAACAGATTGTAATCTGTCCGTGTTTTACAATTTAGATCTGTCATGCAATTTCAAATATCTGATAATAGAAGTGTCTTTTCAGACTTGCCTCAATAGTCAACACATTACTGCTGGATTTCAAGTTGCATTCAACTGCCGTACTGTTTAGTGCTCTCTTCTGTGCAGAAGTGACATACTGTTATCATCTCAACAAGCATGTAAATCTGTGAAATCGTTCTCCCTCAGATTATGACAGGAAGAGAATCCACCCCTTAAACCCATAAAGGATGGAAGGATGTGAGCCGTCTAGACTGCACAGTGTTGTACAGGACACCTGGACCGTCAATTTAACTCTATCTCTTTAACCTCAGGCCGAGAGCCAGCCGCACCAACTCTTAAAGTGACACTAAAGTAACAAATATACTGAAAAACACTTAAACTAACATTCCCCTGATAAATCCCTGTTGTTAAACCCGCTAGGTTAGTTATTTTTATAATGCGTGTGGGACTTTTTGTGACGAGCAACAAAGATGCCCATGTAATAAGTAATGAGATTATCATATTCATTGTGGCATTCCTTGAGCATATTCGTTATTACCTATATAGTTTATATTCATATAAATAAAACATTATTTGTTCTCAGATCAAATATATATGAATTCATCTGAATTATTTATTTGTTTGGGCACCTGCAAATTGACGAAGATAATTCATTTTTAAAGCTGTTTTGGTTAACGTATCTGGATGAAATATCAGCACATCAGGATTGTTCCCTCTGTCTCTTGCAGCGTAATATAACGTTGGAACTATGTGGCTTAGTTTAATAGACATTTTAAATTACCTTACAAATGTCTTCCTGGAGAAAGCTCTTGTCATTTTGGTAAAGATACCACCAGACTTGACTCGAGTGCTGTTAAGTGTTACTAGAGAATCTGGGACAGTGCCAGCTGGCAACCAAACAATAATTCAACATTTGTTCACACAGAATGACAATGTCTTATCAGACCACAAAACCTTCAGGCAAAATATTCATCTGCAGACCTGATCGCCCTTTGATCTGCCTTTTCGAGACTTTTCCATGAGTTTGACAGGATCCTCTTCCTCGTGTTTCTTAGTGTCTTTCTAAGGTTAGCAATTTGCTGTAAAGACTGTTAAACAGACAGTAGCATTGGTGATTGAACATATACCTACCTTACTACTGAACTGTCTCTTGGATATTGGAGCATTATCTTGTGTCTTGTTATTCAGTTTAGGCCCTTATTAATACAACATATTGTTAAAAATATAACACAGTATGAACATGGGCTTGCTTTATGTAACAAGTGAGTTAATTTTCTATTATTTCACACTTTAAATTTAGGCGGTTGACAATTTGAAAGTGCATATTTTGCTGAAACTCTTTCAGTCTGGCCTTAACTTTAAAGGTAAAGTAAAAGTTACTATAAGAGCAGAGTATGTGATTGAGCAAAATAATCTCTCTCTTCCCCGGCAATGCATTAGTGATGCTTGAGTAGCCAGACTGGAGCTTCCATTTGGGGGAAAATGAGGAGATGATAATGGGTCAAAATGTAAACCCAGGACTTGTGTTATCTTTTCGGTCAGTGCACAGAGTGGGGTAAGAACATCTGGTGTAAAGTGAACCAGCTGAAAGGTCTGTCTGCAGTCAGTGGGAAAGGTAAAAGGTCAGAGTTCAGTCTTGGGGTTTTACATCTGTGCTTGTGGAGGAAAACAAGCATCTGCAGGTCACCGCAGGTCACAATCCTGCAGCATAGGACATAGGAGCAAAGGGCACACAGTGGAATAAGAAGTGCAGAAACGTGACGTCACGTTTCTGCAGTAATTCTTGTTGACGTTTCCTTTACAGACAACTTCTCGCAATGTTTGGGAGAAAACGTATTTGACAGAAATCACGGCTAACACTGTTTGACATGTGTAACTCACTGGATCTTGGACAGAATGAGCAGGGTTCTTTATATGGACCTGATTTTCAGTCCCATTACTCCGTACAAAATTAAGAATAATACATAGCTGTGTTTAGACTTTTCCATGCATTGAAAACTGAATGCAGTACTGTTAATGCAAGTCAGTCTTTGTGTTTGTTGAAGATCTGATTTCGACAGGTGCTCCATCAAAGGGTTGTGTCTGCCTGTGTCTGTGTGCTTCTGTTCTTATGTCTATACGTGTGCACTGTATATTCCTCAAAAAAATGACATCTAAATGTGCAGACATGCCTGCTCATTCCACATTAAATGCCTCTGTGAATTTCAGCTATGGCTCGCTCCCTTCTCTTGCATGTGCACGCAGCCCAAACACAGTAGCAGATTAATCTGCAATTTACCTGGGCCTTTTTTACAGCTAGAATAACAGTGTTGTGGTTTTAATCTGTTGATTTAGTGCATGTCTTCTGTTTTGAATTGTTTCACTCCAAGCCTTTTTTATGTGTGTGTGTACCTTTGGATTAATCGTGATGACACTGTCTTATGCTCACTTTTCTTCCCCTTTATACAGATCAGTAGTTTGACTAGCTTGTCTGGACATGAAACTCCACCTCGTTGCCATCAACAAAACAATAATATTTCAAATTCAAATTCAGTTCAAAGCCTCAAACAAGGTCAAATTAGCATGTGCATTCCGGTGCTTTTTTTTTTTTTTTTTTTTTTTGCTTACTTTGCAAAAATGTTTTTTAGCCAAAGAAAAACCTGTTCTTACAAAATGTCCATCTATTTCCAAGAGATAAAATGTACTCACTTTTCTATGAAAAAAATTCAGAAGAAAAAGATACATGAACCACACCAGCATTAGAAGAATGTGGTTTGTACATGTGCAACACACATGTGTGTACATGTGTGTACATGTACGTGTCTTTGTGTTGGATACGCTTCAAACACATACACACACCTTAGCCCCAAGGATACATGTGAGGCCACTTATTATGCACTTATTTGGATTATGCCGATTTGAGAATGCACAGTATGCAGAAGGATGAGCCAATGGCTAGTCATAACAGACTGGTCTTCTACATGGCCAGCAGAAATGAATAAGGCGTCCTTCTGCTTATAGTTGTTTCAGCCAGACAGGATCCCAAAACATCAAGGACTTTTCTAGCAGTTTTCTTCACCACTGCCTTCAAACTATCTCTTTTTTCTGTCATCGAGTTTTGTTATAGTTAAAGCTTGAGGATTAATGTTGTGTCATGAGGACTTTTGGAGAGGATGACGCTGTAGGAAGCAATTTCACTCTGCTGGATTCTCAGTTAAGCTCATGCATCAAGCTCCACAGTAAATATTAATTCATCTGAACCCCCGCTGCAGGTTATACACTCACAAAAACACATGGAGCCATGCTGGAAGGTAGCCACTTTGTCTCTTTCACCATAGCTCTGCTCACACACTGAACATGGCATGCTGCTAACAGACAGAGGATGGGCCTGGGAGGTCCCACGCAGACAGGTGGTTGACATCAGCTCAAGGGGGGAAAGAGAGGGAGGGAGAGAGGGAGGGAGGAAGGGAGGGAGGAAGGGAGGCCGAGAGACACAGAAGCAGAGAGAGAGAGCGATGACAGAACGATGTGGAGACCACACAGAATAGAAAATGCTCGGGTCAAGTCTTTAGTAAAAGGTGTGAGACTGTAATCAAACAAACCCTGAGAGTGACGACAACATAAAACTGCGATAATTGGTTTTGTATGATAACCAAGAGACCATAGCTGAATACTCAAAATGGCTTTGGTAAAGTGCAGGCTTTCCTGTAGATAAAAAAAAATATGCAGGGGAATCCTTTACTTCATATTTTTAATGTGGTAGGAAAAAAAGATAAAACAAATAGCAAATAAACAAATACAGCCCTGTCAGCAGCTCTGTGAGGCTGTATCTAGGCACCATGCTCACCATGACAAAGGTGTAATGCTTACCATATTCACCAGTTTAGCGTTTTAGTACTAATAACCAAATTTTGTCATGGCAACATCTGGTAATTAGGATTTAACACAAAGTACAGCTGTTTGGTCATTAACCTGGACAAATTGAAATGTTGATCTGATGATGGTGGCAGCGAAGGGATCAGAAAAGGCACCAAGATTAATCCTCTGAAAACCATGAATGAGTGTTCACTGATGTAGTTGATGTTACGATTATTATTTTTTTTGTATTCACGGTGCTGCCATGGCTAAAGGATAAGTCAAATATTGAAATTAGGATTTGCTATTAGCTGTACAGATGCTGTCAGTTCTTTAAGGCCATAGAGCAGCAGGATGTTGTCAGGCGAGTGAGGTCTTTACATATTGTGCTTCAGTATGGTGGAGCAAACCACAGGGCCAAAAGACAATTGAATTAGATTCATCAAATTAGATCCATGTTACACCAATTTGAAGTGGAAGGCATAAATCAATGCTATACAGAGGGCATTTTTCTTTACTGTTACAACTTCTATATTGCTGTCAATGCTTTAATATTAAATTCAGCTCACCATCACTAAGCCCCAAAATGGGATTGAACCAGAGCTGTTTTCAGATTTTTTTTAGCTTCACCCATCAGATGTGAACAATGTTTAGATGTTTATCGTGCAGTCCACGCTATCATTACAGAATCCAAGTAAGAACAATAAAAGAATGCTGTGCATGTATCTTCTGACATCTGACGCAACATATACCAATCGATGTCTATGGGCCCACACCCATGCTCATGGCATCATACAGCAGCTGAGCGGGGCGTAATGGAAATTTTGGGTGACGGAGCAAGCACATCCATCTATTTACGCCCATGTTTCACTCTGTGTTGTTTACCTGTGTGACTCACTCTCAATCGCTCCTCTGCTGTTTCGTTTTACTCGTAGTCAAAGCGTATTTTTGTCGAGAGCACAAGCTATGACAGACACATTCAGGGTACACATATATTGTAAAATGCCTCAAGTCAAATGCTGACAAGCTGAATGACTCACACTCACATTAGTCAGTCAGTGATCTTTATCACAAACAGAAACAACAGAGATTTATTTCTCTTAATCACATACATGCTGAAATTCTTCACAAGGATTAGTATCAACACGAGTGAACCTCTTCTTGGACAGCATGCATGGTTTTACTCTCGTAGATGCCCTGAGAATATATAACCAACATGATTTACAACCCTGAGACAGTTTTCTGTTTGGAGCTAACGTAACATTTTTCTGTTAAAGCCATTGAGGGAGAAAACACAAGTAATGAAACTCCACATGTCCCTTACTCCTGGATGCTTTGTAACTCCCTGCAGCCTTTGTTTCTCCCTCTGACCCTGTCCTTGAACTCTTCTTTGTCTCTATTTCTGCCTTTCTACAACCTCGTCCTTCCTGGCTCTGCTGCTTTCTATCACATGCTCCTTTATTTGTTCAATTCCCAATACATCTCATTGCCATCTGTATCCCGCCCTCCATTGCTTGTTGTCTCTCCCCATCCCTTGATGTCTCTGATTCCTTCCTCTCCATCCCTCTGTCATCTCTGTCCGCAGCCAGACAGACATTCTTGTCTCTGGTCCTCCTCCTCTCTCTGCACTGCTGAGGGATTTTAGATTCTCACCAGGAAGGGGGAGTTATTACCAGAGCCATGCCAAAAGATTAACCACTTGTCATGAGAAGATTGTTGAATGTCAAGGTCATAAAAGCTAGGGGTCTGGAAAACATGTTAATCATTGTATTCATCCTGCCTTCAAGGCCTGGAGGACCGGCCTCCCACTTCCATTAGTCCAGTGCAGGGAGAGGGTGGGTTGACTGGGGATGAGCCAAATTGCAAGGAGGAAAAAAAAAAAGGGAGCGAAAGCCTTTTAATAACACAACCATGCTGTTCCGGCAGTGGTTTGGCCTCATCGCCAAAAGAACCTCATACCTGGAGTTCTGCTGGAGATTTCATTATAAGAAGATCAAGCAGTATTGCACCACTAAAATTACTTGTCTGGGAAGACCCTGTGTTCAATTAAAGGAGAACTGGCTTACATTGCCTCTGTCAGAAACAAAGTTTTATGGTATATTCACAGTCTTTTCTGCTTGGTATATTGCTACCATAGATTGTATATACTAGTGGATGAAGCTTCCGGTCTTAAAAGTGATGCCAATTCTTTAAAGTGCAATACCACTGTGGGGTGGCTCTGAAAAGACCTCTGACTCCTTAGACCCCCATTCAACTTCTCTTCTGAAATACAGAGTCAGTATATTTTTTCAAGCAAATATGATGTCATTTGCTAGATTCACTCTGATCACTTCTGATCAGTGTTCTGGTGGTCCATCTGAAAATAATCCTGTTCTAATCCTAATTAGATATTAGGCCTCAAAAAGCGTTGTGTTTGGTGGGAGTGTCTGTTTGATTGACAGGCTCGGGGTACAGTCAGGTGGGTGAGCGTAGTGTTCTCAGGTTTCCGGTCTAATCCACTGTTCACTAGTCCCCACCTCATCCAAATATGGAGACTTCTGGCTCCAAAAAAAAACAACCAAAGATAACAGAATGCCAAACTGGAAGCTTCAAAATGTCAGTTCACAAACCAGTCTGTGACATCACGGTTGGTTACCGCTTGGTTCCTACATCTCTGTGCAAAATGGCTGTGGTGTACCAAGAAGAGCAAGGGTGTGTCCGCAGTGCAAATTAGTTGAACTTTGACCCAAATTGCGCATGTCTGTTTCTTTGGTTTTGTAGAACTGTACAATAACAAATTGGCCTCATATTATTGTTCTATGATATTATAGTTCTTAGTTTTCAAGGCAAATGCTTTTGCTTTGCTAAAGGAATGGTCTCATTTATGTTGTTGTTAAATGAATAAATAATATTGCTTTTCTAAATGCAAGCATGATATTAAGCCAGCTGGTTCATGAACAGAAACATTTATTTTCAACAACAAATTAGGCTTCTTTTTTTTATGGGAAAGTGCTATAAACCATGTTATTAAACAAACAAAAAACAAAGAAGAAAAAAACAAACAATGATACCCATTGGTGTACAAATAGCTGCATTGTTTCACTTTACAGTCTGTATTTGCTACTCATACCTTTCTTCCAAATGCAATTACTGTTGAAATGAAAGTCAGCTAAAATGTTGTTGATTTTGGATGTCTTTCACAAACCACAAGGATTCAATCTTTCTATTATGATGAGTCATCATTCACATTTCTGTGGAACAATGTGTGACAATTGTGGAAAGGCTGAGGTCACACTAACGTCTTGTCTCTGCTTTGTCTCGGGGTTTCCTTTGAAAATAAAACGTGACTCTGGAACAAATATTTTGTCAAGAAATGTGAAATTAAAAGTTGTTCTGCAATGTAGCATCATGCATTACTAAAGATGTATGAAATTTCAGATGCAAAGCAGATAAAAAAAGATCTTGGATCCAGAGAGATACATTGTATGTAAAGGCCTGTGACTCCTAGAAGTGTGTTTCGGTGTATTGGGCAGGAATGTCTTGTAGCCTTTTCAGTGTTAAATACCTTTTAGCCTTGTTACATCAAAGATGGCTGTATGATGCCTTAAAGTTCATCTGCATGTTATCTGACAGGTTCCTGGGATAGATTTAATTGAAGGCATTTGCATTCAGCTCAGCTGCATTTGCTCACTTTTCCCCTCTTGAGATAATACTTAACACTTTATACTTCCACTTTTCTTGGACAGTTTGCATTTGTGAAAGAGTAAAGTGGAGCCATGTGCAGACACAACTTCAGCTGTTATACTGTTCCAAGACAAATTCTTTCCATTGAGAAAACATATGGAAATGTGTGTTTTGGTCTTTAGAGAAGTCACTTCACAGTTTGTAAAGCAGTAGCCAATAATATTTAGTTAATAAAAAATTTTTTTTTAAAAAGACAAAACAAATATGCATGCAGAGTCTTTGTTCAGGATGGCCAAGTTTGAAAAGAGACAAGAGATTTGATCTCCAGTGAGAGTGTCTATGGATTTGATCAGAAAACGACGAGAAAATAACAAACTGATCCAATGCTCTGCACCTGCACACATGCACTTGCATAGTGCTGAAATCTGTTTGCTGTTAGACACAGAAACCGCCACATATTCAAGATGTTACCGCTGGCTTTTAAGTGTGTTGAGAGGTGAACATTCACTGAGATTCCAGGAGCAGAAATGGACAGATAAACAAGAGACAGACAGAGAAAAAGAAACCAAGAGAAGCACAAAGGAACAGGATGAAGACTCTGGCTCTGTGCCAAGTCTGTTCCTTTTAGTTTCCACACCATGGCTCCCAGCTTCCCTGATATTCTCAAGATGCCCCCGACAGACATGCACAACCTTTTATTTTATCACAGCTGATGATAAAAACATCTGTGTAAAACGGTGGTACATTGTATATACTAAAACTCCTACAGGTGCCAACATTTGGACTTACTAATCAGTCTCCCACTGCGGAGCATCAAGTTCATGTATGCTTATATTTCAGGTGAATTTGTTTTGAATGTTTGCATAAAAATTCTGAGGCTTTGATATATATTTAAGAGGTTGTGTTGGCAGGGTATTACCAAGCTGGGAAACATTACTAGATATGTGTACATGCCTGCAAATGTATGTTTGCCAGTATTGTTTCAATGAAATGTCAGTCTTTTAACAGCTAATTGTTTGTAGAGAAATATATGTTGAAGTTAGAAATGCTTTTATCCCTGTGTTGTTAACTCAGGCATATTTTATTGCTGCACCTAATAAAGTCATCAAGTTAATACAAGTTGATGTCAAGAACGGCAGATATTTTCTTTTTCCATGTTGCTTCAGCTGGCACTGCAACACTTTGTACTCTACATGTTCTTTTGTTCTGCAAATCTTGTATCATTTGTCATCCCAGTGAGGAGAAAAGTGCTTTAGCAGGTTGTGTGTGGCTGTCAGTTTGACATATCCTGTGTCTTGCAGCCAGAATTTGAAGGATTCCTGACTTATAACAGGTGCCTTGTTTCTCTCAGCAAATGTAATTTTAAACATAAAGACAAGGGGACAGTGCTGCATATTCATGTTGCGTCAACTCAGTCAAGAATTAAAGCTCTGGGCAGAGAAAGAAAGAGACTGAACAGTTCCACAAACAGGCTCTTCACTTTGTAACGACTGCTTTATCTGTCTTGTTTTCATATGACATAGAACAACCAGTTTTCTACCTCCACTTAAACCCACATATGCCTAAAAGGACGAGACTCAGTGATGTGAGCTTTTGATACATACAGTGGTCCCAACATGTATTTGGACACTTGAACAATCAGAAAATATCTGCAAAGGTTATTTCCAAAAAACTATGAATAAATTGACATTTGATACATAGAAAACCACATTTAGCGACAAACAAATATGTTCAAGTAAAATAAATACTGAATGTCAATTTGTCACTTTAGAAAGCATGAACAAACCCTTCTAAATAGCAACAAAAAAGTATTAGAACAACTTGTGATTGTTAGACTTTGATCACTGGATAAGATGCTTTGGGCACTTGTGTGAAATTAAGGGCAATTACCTTTACCCCACCCGTCCACCATAAACTACCTGGGAAATTAATAATTACAAGCAACTGCCAAAAGGCAAAGACAAACAAAGTGAGTTCAAAGAAAAGATTCATGCACATATTAATAAAATGATCAAAACAATTCAGTATAATTATGTAGATTGCATTTGAAAATGTAGCATTGAGAAGTGGAGTGCAGGCAGGGCCAGAAAGACCAGCAGCAGATTGGAACACATTGTGTGATTACAATCAAGACAAACAGCACCAAGCATCACTTTAAAGATTATTGAGAAACACTAGATACAACTCACTTCACCGATCATTCAAAGACAACTCAAAGAGGACAACTATAGGATTATGCTTTCAGTTGAGTCCAAAGTCATCATACACGGATGTGATGGTTGAAAGTTTGCAATGACTCCAACCACGGTGTACTGACTTATTAAAACATGGAGGGGGAGACATCAAAGTGTGGGGTTGTTTTTCTTACAATGGTATAACGTGTTTATTGATGGAACCTTGAAATCTGAAGTGTACAGAGGAATTTGGATGCAAACTTAAAGAAATTAGACAAAAGTTATTAAAGAGTCTGAAGTAGAATGATCCAAAGAGCAAAAGCTGCCTGTTTAAATAATGTTTTTTACCCAGGTGAAAATCAAAGTCTGAGAATGGCCCTGCCGAAGCTCCCATTGGGGCCGTGGGGGGAAAAAAATCAGGTCTTTGAAAGCTTTGCTGGCTGAAACATGGAAGAAGTTTATAACAACAGTTACAGAAACTGATTGAAAAAGTGGATTATTTTTTTTTTTTTCAAACACTGATTAACAAGCTTTTGATAACATTTTTAGAGGAAATAAATTCATCTTCAAAAATTTGGATGTTTGGGAACAGGTTGACCTGGCAGTCATCCCTCTTGATCATTTTTTCCGGTGGTTGACAGCAAGAGGAACTGCACTGCACTGACTTGATGAGAGACACAGAAAAACTCTTCACCTTTCTCTGTTTTTCTCGGCATCACGCTCTCTCTGTCTTTTTTCTTTCCTCCTCTCTCTGTCGCTGCCGCTGTCAGTCTCTCTTTCTCACCCCTTCATAATCTGATGCTGTTGTCATCACTCTGAGAGAGATGTGTGTGAATGTTTGAAAGGACTGCTGACATGATGCTCCTGCACGTCTTTTAGCAAGGACTTGTAACTAATGACTAATGTATCACACTAATAGGAAGAAACCCTCACAAACTGTAAACTACCCTTAGACTGATGGCAGGCAATTACCCACTAACTGCTCTTGTTTTTTCCCACCTGCCTTGTTGTCACTGTATCACAGGAAAAATACTCTACTCTGACCACACGCAGTAGTTTGGCAGCTTGCAGGTACCATAGTGTGATCAGTGGATCATCTCGTGGACTGGCAGACTAAATAAAAATGTGCTATTGGCTATCACTACACAGTCGGTACCAGTAACAGTGTGGCTTGGCTCCATTGCCTTTGGCAAAGTAATTAGTCTCAGTCTGAAGTGTTTTCCTTTCATGCGGCCCAGTGATTGGTTTTCTGGATCACAAGCCAGCAGCTGTGTGACTAATGTCTTCTTTCCTCCTACTTTCATCAACTTTGGCAATCTTGTTTAACCAGGTAGTGCCATGTGTTGCACAGAGCGCTCGTGACATCTGAGTGTTTGAAAGTGATGGATGACTCAACAGAGAATGATCTTGATTTAATGTGTGGCAAAGCTGGGCAGCCAGCCTACTGTGAGAAAGGGAACCTCCTTACAGTACAGTGAGCCACATGAGGCTGCTTTACAAAGTCTGTTCTCATTAAGATCCCATGTGATGCCTCCTGTACAAGGTATGAGTCATAAAAGGATATTAAACAGCTGCTTTGTTTATGCGACTGTGCATCAATGCAGTATGTTGAGTGTCTGGAAATATGAACCATAACACATCTGTCATTTCTGTTGCTTTTTTTTGGTTTTGGAATACCTTTGTCATTTTCTGGCCACAGGACTTTCTCCTCCTGACTTTTTTTTTCTTCAGAGCATCTCCCATGTGTGTTACTAAAGAGGAAAGCAGCTCATTGTCCTGTGCAAGGAGCCTCTCGCACAACTCTGAGACTTCCTGTTTTATTACCTTTCTCCAATGTTTGATGTATGTTATCATGTAAAATCCATTCAAGCACTTTATCTCCAGGCCCAGTCAACACTCTGCATATGTGGGTAAAATATATAACTTTCCAGAGCAGCCAAGACACAATTTCTGGAGCAAAATGTGTTTTTTGTTTCCCCGAAACTACAAAACAATCAAACAGTTTGATGAGCACATCCAAATCCTGTTCAAACAGCTGGAGATTCTGACTATCTTGTGCATTAATGTTTGTGCGTGTTTGTTATTCTGTATACAGTATTTGTAGGAGAGGGTCAGAGGGATAGTCAGACAGATTCTGATCCAGTGCTGAAGTAATCCTATAAGTCAGAGGTGCTCTCTAAACCACTCTGACCCCTGCGCTCCTGCGCTGCAGTGTTTACGCTGGCTCCGCTGGCATTAAACACAAGCCACATATTTTTAACATTAGGATCCTCCAGGCTCACCCTGGGCCATGTAAATAGTGAGCAGCCAGTCAGCCTGGATCAGTCAACTCAATGCCTGTTTGGACCAGCTCCATATGTGTGTGAGCGTGTGGGTGTGGGCGTGTGTGTGATTGTGTTTATTGAAGCCAAAAGATATCTCCAGTCGGTCCGTTTCTCTAAACAATAGCTGTTTCCATGACCCAAGATTACTTCACTGTTTTAGAGATGCATTGCCAAACTGACCTGAAGGCAGTATTCAAAAGGAGTATTTACATATTTAAGTAAACGCTACAATACCACAATGTAAAAGTATTTGATTGCATGTTAAACTCACATATTTTAAAGTTTGAAACAGGCACATGGTTTTGTTTTAAAAGGGTAACAACAGGGGAAAAGAACAGGATGTGAAAAGCTGAGTATGTTTAAAAAAATCTTAAACAGTAACTGTAGATATAAAACAATGGCGTGGACTAAAAAAAAAATATGTTTTCCTTCAGAGAGGAAATGGGAAAGAAGTAGGCTATAAAGTAGCATTAAGCAGAAATACAAAATATGTACAAGTTCCTCAGAACTGTTTGTACATACAACTTTGCATCACTGCCCAAACTACCATGTACATATAATGTGGTTAAAAGAACAGGGAACTCAAGGACTTAAAAACTCTTAGTTTGTTGGAAAATACCTGAGAAATGATTCAAGATGCTAAACCTCATTCTTGCAGCTGAGCTGATATTTCTAATGGGAACAGAGGCTGTGACATTTTGATACTTCTCAGCTGCTTGACAATGTGTTTTTAATGCTGCTCTATTTAGACCAAGCAAGCAAGCAACACTGACCTCTTCTGGTTGTTATTATTAGCTACTCTGGGAGGATTTCTGCACAAGTCATTTTTCTTGAAGATCCGAGCACCACAAGAGAGTAAATAAAAACTAGATCATGTTAAATTTTTGCAAAGATTATCATGAATCATCAGTTGTGATACTGATAATATCTATAATAACTTTCATACAAGAAATGCAGCAAAGTGTTTTACAGCAAGATATTTGCATACAGTGCTTCACATAAAAAATGGATAAAGGAGCATAAAAACATGTAATTTAATAATAAGAAAAATAAATTAATGGCATCCTATGTTTTTTTAATACAAAGCCAGAATGTCACGTCTCTCACAGCAAGACAGTTAGATATAACATTAAAACATTTTCAACACTAATAAACTTTGAAGAATTCCAGAACCATACCAGTAAGATGAATTTTACAGAATGTTACAGATAAGTCCAAAATACTGACACGCTAGTTTCAAGTCACCTCAGTGACCTACTGAGTGTTTGTGTGGGAGGAGGTGCATGTATTCATACACTTTGTAGCACCTAACTATGCAAACTATTCATAAAAACAGCCTGACATGCATTCCCACATGCACATGTACAGCATGTGTGTCCAGAAAGTCACTGCACATACGACTAAGTTTGTATGTGTCTGCATGTGTTAACATCCTCTATTATTGGTGCATGTCGGAGTGCTTCACGTTCAATATATAACATCTAATGAGGTGTGAAATGCCTCACATTCCAACGTATGGCAAATCTAAACTCCAAGAGTTAAACATGGTGTGTGTGTGTGTGTGTGTGTGTGTGTGTGTGTGTGTGTGTGTGTGTGTGTGTGTGTGTGTGTGTGTGTGTGTGTGTGTGTATGTGTGCATCGCATGAGATAAGGTCAGATCATGATGAATTGTGTGTGTGTGTGTGTGCGTGTGCGTGTGCGTGTGTGTGTGTGTATGTGTGTGTGCAGCTTCTCTGCTATGTTTATCATCTTGACCGATGTCACTGTCGACTTTCTACTAGCACTTTACAATTTAATGTTGTGTGTCTGTCTGAAAAGTAAAATAACTGTGCTGTATAGAGTGAGTTCCACTTAATATTTTCTTGTTCCTTTTAATAGGAAGTGGGAAACAGATTCTAAGGTGATAAGAATAAAAGCCTGGATACTGCTCTTGAGTAACAGATTTGCCTTTCAAATTACAGCAGATATATTTATTAAACTATCAGTACTCATTATACATAATATAACACTCAAGGTTTTTAGTAAAGCAGCGTTTGCACAAGTATTTAGCCTGTTTATGTGTGTGTGTGTGTGTGTGTGTGTGTGTGTGTGTGTGTGTGTGTGTGTGTGTGTGTGTGTGTGTGTGTGTGTGTGTGTGTGTGTGTGTGTGTGCAGAGTTGTAGTTCAGGGGGTCCAGAAGGCAGGCATGAGGGGCCCGGACTGCATTGGAGTCTGGCTCTAGAGTCCACAGGGGCTCCCGCTTCAACTGGACACATTCCACAGGTACATATAAACACTCACCACAGCAACACGCAAAACAAGACACACTCAGAGGGCCAAAGACTGTCCTGTGGTGGTGAAAATGGACAAAACATTTGCTACTCAGCCAGAGCAATGAGCTGACAAAAAAGATCTGTGAAAAAATACAAATTATGCTTGATTTACACCTTCCACCACGATGATATGCATACAGCACATATGCAGTATACATGTTAGGGCTGCAACTAATTATTACTTGAAAGAAAGAATGTTCTCCAAGTGAATCAAACATTTAGCTTTTAACACATACATGAACTTATACATAAACATAAATCAGAGTTAAGACCACAATTTAACAGTTTTGGCATGTGTAGCAATAAGAGTAAACTGTGAGGTCATAATGTCCATACTGTCAACTGTCTGCTTGCTAGTCACATAACTGTAAACATAAAAGTAAAAAAAAAAATCCTCACATTTGAGTATCTGGATTATCTTTCTAGAACGGGGGTTTCCCACCTGTAGCTTGCGAACTACCAGTAGCGCGCGAACCAACTCTGAATAGGCACAGGACGCTAGAGCAATACGCAGCGCTTCCCACACATAGACCTACTTAGGCAGGCCGCCCAGGTATATTGACGACCGCCAAAGTATATTTGGCGATCCATTTCATCATTTTTTTATCTATTTATTTTTTAATCTGTCTGAGAGAACGACGTTATCAATGTGATCAATTAATGAGTGGACAATCTTCCTCGGTCTTCTTCACCTGTGTCTGCTCCGCACCGTGTCAGTGCAGCACAGGTTGAACACTAATCTGGAAAGAAATGTGCATTTGTTGTTTTTACTTGATAAGTTACTAACTTATTGTCTTTCAGTCTGATAGAAGTTTCATCTGTGTACCATAATGAGATTTTATTTCTCTTCCTGGGTTTGGTCCAGGACGTGTGCCCATGAGGTCGTCACCACTGGTCCTGCTCCTCCTGATCGGCGTCCAGGCTGTACTGAACATGGGAGGTGGATTTGCCCGGCGCGCCAGGGCAGCCAACCACAAAGTAGGACAGCAGACGGCAGCCAATCACAGAGCAGGACAGCAGCAGACAGGAGCTAGGGACCACCTTTCTGAAGACCACACTTCTCTGCAGCATCATAGGACCAGCCACCACAGGACCAAGAGGCCCCATTGGGCAGCTTCACACACACAGGACAGAAGCCCTGTTGTGGGGCAGTCAACCTCAAATTCCCCCCCTGACCCCTCCATCCCAGTGGTGGACCCCAAGCTCTTCTCCAAGAGACGTTACCACTCCTCACCCCGAGTTGTCTTCAGCGAGGAGCCCCCATCGCATGATGCGCTGGAAGGTGAGGGCTATGACTTTGAAGGGATGAGGGGGGTAAGGGTAAGGCGCAGTGCAGGCTCGCACACCACGCACCGAGGAGAGTACTCAGTATGTGACAGCATGAATACCTGGGTGGGCAACCTGACACGAGCCACAGACATAGCTGGAAATGAGGTGACAGTGCTGCCCAATGTTACAATCAACAATGTGGTGAAGAAACAGTTCTTCTATGAGACCACCTGTCGATCCCCCACGCACAGGCGCTCCGGGACTGTAAATGTGGGCCAGTCCAGGGGAAAGGGTGGCAAGCAAGGCTCCAAATCAGGCAACTCGGGCTGTCTTGGCATTGACAACCGCCACTGGAACTCCTACTGCACCAACACACACATATTTGTAAGTGCCCTGACCACCTTCAAGGAACGGACAGCCTGGCGTTTCATCCGCATCAACGCCGCGTGTGTGTGTGTTCTCAGCCGGAAGTCCTGGGCAGGAAGACTTGGGCGCTGACTGAGGAGGAAGACAACGATTCCTGACCACTGAACTATGAACCAAGCACACACACTTCTCCTAAACAGCCACTGCAGCTCTATTGCCAATACTGTAATCCTTTCCCTCCACTTCCAAACATACACCCACACTGACGATTCAGTCCACACACACTTAAACACGAACGGACACAAACACACACACAGACGAACAGCTTCATCCATCCGACCCCTCGGCCCCTGACCCTACCTCAGTCAGAGAAGTCCTGGTTGTTTTAAGTTATGAGGACTGCATGTCATATTTATGGTTTATACAGTCAAATATGAAAATATATACTGTATGTGTATATATACAAAATGAATTCAAGCTTTTAATGTTGATGTTGATGTTATTGTTGTTGTGTTGTTCATGCTGTTATTTATTAAACACCTCAGTACTTGCCTGGTTTGTTGTGTCCATTTAAGATCATGTTTATGGTCACGTTTTGGCCTTAAAGCTGCCTTATTAGATCATTATTATTATTATTAATATTATTATTATTATTATTATTATTATTTAGAATTCTCATTCACCTCTGCAGTTCCTTTTAATTCTATAGGTTTGTTTTTTACATGCAGCCCATGGTTTTGGCGTTATAGCTGGCATATTTACGAGTTTTGTAAATTCTCACAATTCTAAAATGCATAATTTCCAGACACAACAGGAAGCTGTTTCTTATTCATGTATTTGTCAAAACCTTTGATAAACTTGCCATTGCCTACCTAACCATTACTAAAAAATACACAAAAGTTTTGACTGGTTGGTGAAATTTATGTTAGCATTTGGTGACAAAACAGCAACAAATTTCCTTTTTGAAGACCAAACAACACACTAGTTGTTGTTCATATTTGCTTTTTGATTATAATTATGATCATATATAATTACATTTTCTGCCACCAAGTGTTCCCAAAATAAGTTAGGGCAGGATTGAACATCACAGTCTCTGTGTTTAGGCCCTGTAAGGGATGAGAGGATGAATCTAAGGAGCAAAGAAATGGTGATGTAAAAATAGAAACAGAAAATGTCAACTTTAATGTGCATAATTATGTTTAACTTTTGTCTAATCTTTGCCTTTTAATTGTGAGATGATGTTTCATTTTACCTCTTCAGGCCCCTACAAGTAAAGGGTAAATCATTACGACACAAATTAAAATGCACTACGTTGTAAAGGGTGGGAATAGGACATTGCTCCATATAAATGCGTCACAAGCACTTCTCAAAGTGCAAAGAATATTGACAAGAATAAAACGGACAGGACCAGACCCTCAGGCAAATTGACACTGGTCAGGCCCCATCACAACTTTAAACCCCTATCCCTTAAGACTTTAATAAAAAAATAAAAATAAATTAATTTTTTTTTTTTTTTTTTTTAAAACAGCAAATCAGTACCAAAATAGATGAGACAAAACGGGCCAATGAGGACGAGCCCTTCAAGCAGAATCTGCCAAGTGTGCAGACTGACATGTTGCCGCAGGACCTTCTTCAACACCGTGACCGATGATGGTGGTGGTGGTGGTGGTGGTCAGCTGGAGGAAGTCCGGAACTTCCGGTAAGCAGAAGCTATCAACGAGCAGGTTACCTGGCTCAACCGTTTGTCGTGCCAGGTGTTTATGATTAGCATTAGGCAACGCGTCTCTAAAATACAGGAAACTATTAAAATGTCCATGATAAAACAGGGCAAAAAAAAAAGTGCAACTGGTCAACAAACTATTATTTTTTCCTTCTATTAAAGTGCTTCTGACACGTTTTCTCATTGGAAGAACGTCATTACTTGTTCACCACCACTTATCACCGTTACCAGTGAGTCAGCTGTTGGTGTTTGTGGTTTTGTTTGTTGAAAAACCTGTTAGGAGCAGGGAGGAGGACTTTTAAGAGGTTTAAGAATTTCTTCAGTACGAAGAGGTAAGAGAAATATTCATCAAATGCTGAATGATGGCACACTGCTAAAACGCTACAAATGATATTGTGCAGGGATGATGTTTGTGGTCGATCTCATTCGTGAAGTTCACTTCTCCTATTCGCAGAAATAACGCCAGAAATAAAAGTAATCGCAGCTTGAACATATTTGGTGACTGGAAAAATGGCTCGAGTCTGTCGCAACCTTAACAGCAGTGATCACTCGACCAAAAAAACAGCGTTTTCACGGCCTCGAATGGGCACGCAGTTAATTTAATTTCCACCGGATGTCACTGCCCTTTCTCACCATGAGTGCATTTTTTTTTTTTTTGATCAACCAATCACATCATTTAAAAGGATGTCACACCTAACAGCGGGGGTCACCCACACCTCCTCGCTAAGATGAGAGTTGCTGTCCTTTCCTTGCTCCGAGTTGCTCTGAGTATTCTCTGAAATCACTCATCAGTCAGCTAAGAGCTCTCTGAGAGGATTCTAAGAGTTTTTGTGACTATGGCCCCTGGTTGACCAAACTTTTACACATGCCACAATTACTAGTTCATTCTGTGTATGCGACCGTATTCAACAGGACTTAGACTCTGCTTAGACTGTACATTCAGTGACTTGTCATGCAATGTTTTTATTGTATCTCTGTCATCTTTTATAAGTCAGTGTAAAAGATCAAACATCAGGACAATATGTATGAATGTATCTTTCTTAGATTGTATTAAACATAACAAAAACCCTAAGAATGGTGCAATGGCTCAGTTTCTCAACCAGGGGGAACATGAGCAGCATTTAGCTGCAAGCTTCCTTTAATCCGCCCTCTTGGCTAAACACAAACTTATTTAAGAAGATGCTTTTAACAACAGTGATCCTCTAAAAGATAAGTAACAGTGCAGACTTTTATCATTTTATCACATTGTGTGCTTTGGTGGTACACATTACCAAGCAATTTTGCCATTTCTCACATGACAACAAATTAACTGGCACAATAAATATAAGGTCTTAAACATTGCTGAAGCTCAAGTTCCCTCAGCGATTGCCTTCTTTGCTTTGTCTGTCAGCCCTGTGCACTTCAGATCATCTCTGGTTTTACCAGGGATTTGATGCCAGGCTGAGAAATCCACATTAGATGAAGAGAACATTTTATCTCCCCCTCACACTGTAGCTCTGTTCAATATCTCTTTTGGCAAGAAAGATGCTACCCTCTTGTGGTCACTCAGAAAACTATGTTTTTTTTAGAGTTGGTGCCTATGATTAAGAGGGCTGCTACAGAGCCATCTCTCTTTCTCCCGCTCTCTTTCTTCTCAGTAAGAGTTGCACCTCTCCTCACATCATCACCTTCCCCAGATACCTCGGCTGTGCTCTCACCTGCGCTAATGCCGCTGCTTTCATAGATTACACTCGGTGCTCTTCAGCTGTGGATGTGTTGCCAGGAAATCTCATTGCAGCGAGGCTGTCTGATCAGAGGTTTTTCACCAGACCTCAGATAACCTCTCACTTTGGCAGGAGCTGTAAACAGGCGGCGCAGTCTATAAACAGGGCCCTGCTTCCTGTTGATTCTGCTGCAGTCACGGTTAAGTTATACATGGAAATAACTTGAATATAAGGAGAGAAAAATGAGGCTGAAATCACAGTCTTCAGAAAAGAGGCAGAGGATGGTTTTGCATATTAACTTTTATCATAAACTTCCCCTGTCTTTTACACTTTTCTAAAAAACAATTTTTATTTTAAGGTCATGTAGCTAAACAGGTGAAGGCAGTGAGGATGTACAGATGCTATCAAAGAGCTTTGGAAAAGGGCACTAACTTCTTATTATCTGTAAAAAGCTGCATCTGTACTGTATATGACCAAAGATAAACTATCGGTATGACCAGTAGATGGTGCTGTGCTGCCACACATACAAACCCTCATTCCCTTTTAATCTCTCCCACAATTTAGTTGTTGTGATGAGCTTTAGTGTTGTGATCACAACCTGAATAACATTATATTTTAAACAAATTAAAATAGCCCAACACTTGTACAGCGCCGCATTTTGTGTACAGCTGACAGATATAACAGTCAATCAATAATGACCTCATCAGGCCGCCCTGACCCAGACATGGGTGGAACAACAGGCAAAATAACAACTGCTGTTATCGACCCTGCCCATGCAAGAAACGAGAGGAAAAGCTTGGCCTGAACTCAAATTCTGAGTGACCACAACCAGCTTCCTAGACGGTCTGTTTAAATGTCCGACACAACATTAAATCAAAATATAGTCAAACACAACATCAACCTATCTGTATACTTAAAAAGCAGAGCCCTTGTAGACCATGCCCACTTCATGACAGAGCCATTGAATATCATGTTGAGCTATAAATGAGCTCCTCAGCTATTTGTTTTCTATTTTCAGCTATGACCTGCGCACATTTTTCTTGTTCACATGTTTGGAAGCACATAGCAACCGAGCCACCAAATGCCAACAACAACCAACAAGCTGCGACTCCATGGTCTTATCAGCCTTTTCCTCTTTTGGTCCCACTCTGGTTTGCGTCCAAAGCAAACTCTATTTGGTGTGCTCTTCTGTGGCTTCAATTTCCCTGATGAGTTTTAGAGCACCAGGTTGAAGTTTCAAATGATTTCATTTGCAATCAGTTGCATCAATACGTCATCTAAGCGTTTGGTGTAGCTCTTCTCTCCTTCTGTCTCCATCATGTCCTTCCTGTCTGACCCCGTCCTCCCTCCATCGTTTAACTTGGCAGATCACTTTCTTTCTCTGTAAGGACATTTTCGAAGCAGTGCGTGGTTGCCAGTGATAAAATGAGCTATGTTCCCCCTGCTCTCTCCATGGTTGTGCATGGAAAATATTTATGTTGATGGTGCTGGTCCGGAGTTATGCTCATATAGTCATTGATGACAGAAATCCAGCAGAGGGACTTCTCTTTCCATTTCGTTAAGAGTAGATTTCATTTGTATCATCTTTGTGCTTCGCTTATGATACGTTGCGCTTGGTTGGAAAATGCAGCGAGGAACAAGAGGGGCGTTCTGAGTTCACAGTCCTCATTTGACTTTACCTCGTACTCAAAGGTAGAAAACCCCAAGAGGGTTGTTTTGACCCAACAGTAGCAAAGGAATTAACATTAACAACCTGAACTGTATACTTAACTCAACGATGCATGCTGTGACACCATAAAAATGTATTTTGTTTATAAAGAAGCTATAACCTCTGGTGTGGTTAAAAAGACTTACATTTTCCAGGGACTTAACTGTTCAAACAGGTTTTTATTACAACTTTAACCATGTAATATATTATTTAAGTTGAATGTGAAGGAAAGTGGATGATGAACTTGTATGAACTTAAGATTTTTAACGCGTCCCTCCACGGCTAGTTTTACTCTTTTTTTTCAAATTCAGCCACTTATTTCCTAGATTTTTATTTTTGAACATTTCTTTCTTTCTTTCTTTCTTTTAGAGGCTTACTGTATATTGTTGTAAAGGAATCTGGTTTAAATGTACATGAAAGGTTGTTCAGCTGTTGCAGATAGGAAATGCCTCCACAGCATCATGTTTTCAGTGTAATAGGAAATGGAGTAAATCCTGTTATCTAATAATGTGATTACAAACCAAAATGGGTCTTTTTAAACCTCTAACATAGAAGCCAGACGTCCCCTTGTTTACTCGCTGATTCCCATACTTCATGTGTGCATGATGGCATTTATATGTTGTCTCATCATAGACCTGAGCAATATAGTCAACTTTTTATTTCACTAAAACTACCATAAGCTAGAGGAATCACATTTTAGCATACAGTACAAGAAAACAATACAAACATCACTAATGAGTCGGTTATGAAACACATTTTTTTCAGAGTATTACCTGTCGATATGCTTCTTTTCTAAAAGGTTAGTTGTATTTGTAATCATTTTTTCTGATTTTACAATTTGAAGACCCCTTTCACTCAAGCATGGAGCTTTTGGATGTTAATCTTTACTGTAAACAGTGATGGATAGTCAGATATTGACAATAAAAGCCTCTTCTTTACACTCATCTGCAAAAGGTGGAAAGTTTGTCTTTGTGTTCACCTAAAATCTGAGTTTACAGGGTCTATCCATGAGCATGAGACTTGTGAAGACACTCCTCCAATAAGCAACTTACACTGTTGTCATGTGGAAACTTTCAGTGATGTAGGAGCTGTCTGATTTAAATGTCTAACCAGATAATGAATTTGTTTTGAATGAAAAGACTTTATTAAACATTATTCAACTTTATTTTTTGGTCACATTTTTTTTTTTTTTTTTTTTATGTAGGTCTATTACATGCATGGAGGGGATCTTACCATTATGTGGCATGAGGCAAATAGGCATATAAACGGGGCCGACATACACATTCATGAGTTTATTGGTTAATAAGTCTTGTTTTGCGTTAAAAGCAAAACAACATTTCAACAACAACGCTTAAGTCCCCATCGAGTAGTCTCAACCCCCCCTTTAGCCTCCCCTCTGCATTATTGAAAGGGGCGGTCTGGAAAGAATCTAAGCGGATCCTGCGGTGTTTTGTGTGTGTGTGTGTGTGTGTGTGTGTGTGTGTGTGTGTGTGCGCGCGTGACAGAGAGAGAGAGAGAGAGAGAGAGAGAGAGAGAGAGAGAGAGAGAGAGATTGGCGGGGCGGCGGCGGTGGGGGGGGGGTGCTTCCCTGACAACTCTTCTTGATGCACTGTGCTGCAGCGGGTTGCACCGTTATTGTCACATTGTGCGGAGCCAGTCTACATCCGTCTGAGCGTTTTTCGCGGATCAATACAAAACAGTGACATCCGGTCGACATGGGGAAGGTGGAAGGAGGAATGAAATGTGTGAAATACCTTTTGTTCGTATTCAACTTCATCTTCTGGGTAAGTGCGCGTTTGGTGTGTTGGGGCAGCGTGAGGATGTGACGCTAAGTTCTGCGTAAATAAACGCGGAGCAAGTGCAGCATGGCAGAAATTCAACTCCACACAGCCGACTTTCAACCACCACGTGGTGTTTCCGCAGCGGTTACCTTTTTTTTTATTTTTTTCTTTTAACCTTTGTGCTCTCCGCGGACTCCCGTGTGCTTCACTTCGCTTCTGTCCGGCGCGGGTTTTACTCTGCGTGGCGCGGAAAGGATGACGGCCAGAGAGGTTATTTAGTTTTGGCTCACCGAGCTCAAATCAGATTTTCCACCGAGGAAAAACCCGCCCCCTTTTTCCCGGGGAAGCGTGTTTTTTAAAAGGAAGACTGAATGAAAAGACAGAGAGGGAGAAAGATTGAGACACAGCACGGAAAAGAAACTCAGCCCTTGACTCTCCGCGTCACTTTGCTTCATTAACAAACGCTGCAAAGCCCAATGATAAAACGGACGTTACAACGACAACATCCACTCCACTGCTTCCTCTCCTAAAATTACATTTTTAAAGCGGCACTCTGGCACTGAGGAGGCCCTAGACTAGAGAGTCACTTTACTCAAGACAAACAGTCAGGTGGATGTGAAAGGTGGATGTTTGTGAGGGAGTGTGTCCTGCACATATGCTTTACGCACGTCTTTTTTGTTAAAGTACATTCATATCGCATACAAATCCGTGATATTAAGTCTAGAAGATGTTGGTCTCGCTATGGATCACCTTTGTTCACGCTCCCTACTCGTGGACAAGTTCCTTTGTGTGTGTGTGTGTGTGTGTGTGTGTGTGTGTGAGAGATTTTCCAACAAGCATCTGTGGAGTGGATCAGGCGCCGAGTGCCCTGTGAATGAATCCATTGTGACAGCAGGACAATAGCATAATTTCAGTCTGCTGCTCCTGCCTGCAAGCAGCAGGGCTTCTCGCAGCCCTAAATGCAACCCGTCCCACCGGTGACTTGTTGTACCTCCAATTAGCACTATCCCCAGTTTGATACATCCGAGTGTGGACACATGCAGAGGGTGACAGACCGGGTGAGACGGAGGATGCCCGATAGACAAGAGTACAATTTTTGTGGTCATAGGAATACAGACTGTGAATGCAATGGGAGAGAAAAGGGTCATTGGGAGATTGAGAGGGATAGTCGTGTGCGTGTGCGCGCTCACATGGCCAAAGAGGGACAGTTGGCATGAATTTGACCCAGATAAAGACAGAAAATAGATTAGGAGGAGGATGTCGGAGCACGCTGTGGATGTATGCTGGCTCTCTGTGTTGCCACAAAAAACCTGAACAACTCCTGAAGTTTTGGTGCTCTCTGCACAGGAGTAGTGCACATTCCCTGCACTCTTTCATCCACAGTTTTACTGTGATCACCCACCGCTCATAATCACAGCATCCCGGCCCCCCTCCGGACCTCCTTTCTTTGAAAACCCCTCGTGAGCCACAGTGGAGGGTAGAGCAGCGACGGGCCGGTGCTTCTGTTGGAGAGGCAGTTACACTGAATGAAGTCAACAGTGACATACACCTAGTCAATGACCAAACATGGTCATGAACTGGCACGTGCATAATGGCACTTTGTTTATAAACCTCTCTGACTCCATGTCGCTCTATCATGGTGATTCCGGCAGAGCCCTGAGCTGTCATGATATAATGCAGGCCAAGCTCTTGTATACGTTTTACTATATTCCTGCTGCAAATGAACACCAATATCTCGCCTGCTTGTGTGGCCCGAGTCTGAGAGTTACTGCCTCCATTTAGTCAAAAATCTCGCCTGTGAAGTAAACGGCAGGGCAAACATTGCTTCATAGGGGGAAGCACAAAAAGTGTACCTAGCAACTTTCCCATGGTAAGTGATTAGAAATGTTTTGGGAATGTTCTGACTATTATTAGTTGAATGGATAATTGGGTTAGTTTATAAAATATACTTCATTGTTTAACCTGTCCAATAGTAAACAATGTCTTTTTCCATGTTCAAAGACCACCCCGGTGTTGATAAGCTGCATTCTCCTATTTTGTCTGCTGCTGCACTGTGTTGAACTGCAGTATTTATTCCTTAATATTTCACTTGCTTCTACTTTTTTTTTACATTGACATTGTGAAGAGCTTTACTTTATTCAAAAACTACACAGCTCCTCCTTTGAGCATGAGGTCCAAGTCTGGCAGTGAACATGGCAGCTACCATCACAGCTGTTACATAAACTAGCTGCTTTTTCACTTCTCAAGCATTCTCAATCTTAATCTGTATAACATGCTAAATAGATATTATATTATATTATAATGTTGTTTTTCCTGCCAAATTACTTAGTTTAAGTTAAGTTTAATAGTTGATACAGTTTATTTGAGTTTAATAACTAAAAATAGACCCAGGTTGGTAAAGTACCAAACATTTTATAGAACTAAATAACCACAAATATAATTTTAAGCAACTGAATACCAAAAGTACCACAAATTGAAATTGTACACTTACATTTTAAAGGGGTAAAATACCGTATTTGAATGTAATAAAAGTATCATATCAATGTCATACTTTTAATTAAAACTGCCAGGTCCATCCAATTACACGCAAATCGATACGATGATTGGCAGGCTGCTATTTGGTGTTAAAAGTAGTAGTTTGCAGTTGATGCTGCCTCATCAGCACCAGATTTCTTCCATCTTGTTCAGTAACTCTGCATAAATTTGGAAGACAACAGTTTGATGATTTCTAGTAACATGCACTAACTTTGAAATCAGTACTGATCCTAAATATTGATCCAACATCAGACAAAATATATCTAATGGATTTAATGGTCGATGTGTGCCGTTGCATTTCACCATCCCTGCCTGTCGCTGAGGACAATGGGATTTACTCCACCCTTAATTATCCTATTACAATTTCCTTCTGCCCATCTTTTTTAATGTGCCCTTGCCTCTGTTTTTTCAAACAAGTGCCAGACAGAAGACTATTTTTGACAAATTCCTTTCCAATTACTGCTCGATTTTAAGGAGTATTTTATAACTGTTTTGTTTTTTTGTGCTATTTTTGTTTTAATTTAGAGTAAAGCTCTTTGTTTTTTTTCTAACCTTGAAAGTGGATATTGTCACAGACTGTCTCTGACTAAGACCACAGCCCTGTGTCAGCTCAGCCACTGTTCTCATGGAAATTCCCCTCACAAAAACACTATTTAACTGCACCGTTAAAAAGTCGGCCTTTAACTGTAAAAGAACCTCAATAAAGCCTCGACGCAGAGATTTCCATCCCCGCCTAGGAATATCCAGACATTCAAAGTATCTTCAGAGGTATTGGGACCAAAAGAGCACACAGGGGAACTCTGTTATTCTGTGTTTTTGAGACGTATGAAACCTGTACAGGACACAGGTTAGAGTTTTATCTTTGTCTCTGAACAAGATGCTTCATTCATCCGTGTCTGCAGGCTAACAGAAAAAAAATCATGACGGGTCTTCTCATGACTTACTCTCTCTTTTCCTCTCTCCCTTCCCTATTCCATTCTCGCTTTCATTGTGTCTGTGTGTTTCCCTCCTGTTGTGCATTAAAGGGTATAGTCACAGGGAGACAGTGGGTCTTTGTCCTTTGGGTGGGATTGGGAGGGAGAGGCCGAGATGAGGTGGGGTTAAGAAAAAAAAAAGGGGGGGGGGATACGTGGGGATAAGTCAGGGGGCGGGTGGATAGGGAGGCAAAGAGAAGGGGTGTGTGGGGGGGGGGGGTTGGGTAAAGAAGGGGGGCGGGGGGGTATGAAAGCAGAGAGGGTGTTAATGGGACCTCTGGGAGAGTCGGCCTCATGAGTGCCAGTGTTTGGAATGTATTTAGCATGTCAGCTACCGACGGCAGTGTTTTGAAATCCGGTTTTGAAAAGGCTTTTAAATGGAGCCATAATAGTAATGAGGTTTGGCCGAGCGCGGACTTCTTTTCAACAGTGAACCAACCACCTGCTCCTCCATGCAGCACCAAGTCAATCCACTGGAGATCAGGACAACTCCTGTAACACTGTGCGTGTCTACAAAATTCCGTACGCAGCAGCCCTCGCGTCTCTCTCCCACCTACACCATCGCACCATCAGATACTCCGACAAATACCACTGTTAAATAGATCCAGAGCCCCTCTTCAGCCCGGATCAGTAAGTCTGCAGATCCACAGCCTTCGCTCCGCTGTGCTTTATCACTTTGGATCTGCTAATCCTGAAACCCCAAGAGCTCAGCTGTCCCATACATCACCACGCACGACACTAAATCCTCTTTTTGGGAGGAAGCCGGCTTCCCAACACCTGTCCAATTGTGATGCTTTACAACTGAGCTACTGGCTTTACTTCAGACCAGCGCCATGAAATATAACCTGCGGAGGAGAAGAGGAGTGTGGATAGCGAGGGTGAGATACAGCAGACAAAGAATGAAAAAGAACTTGCAGAACCAGAAAAATCGCAGTGCAGATTTGGTAAACAAGAGGCCCCGCAGCAAAATGAAAGACGGGCCAGTTTTGTTTTTGCCGGAATTTGGGACTTGTTTTTCCAAATAAACTCTATGATCAGAATTGAGGACACGTAAACAAACCGTGGCACAGACAGCAGTCTACCCAAGTTCTAGATCTAGGACACGGAGAGAGACAATGTGATGAGCATGCCTAAATTCTCTCCATTCAGGCAAATAATTTCATTTCTCCGCACTTGTACGCATGCACCCACACCCATGCACACACACACACACACACCCACGCCCACACCCATGCACACACCCACACCCATGCACACACACCCATGCACCCACACCCATGCACACGCACACACACACACACACACACACACACACACACACACACACACACACACACACACACACACACACACACACACACACACACACACACACTTGTTTTGAAGCTCAATCCAAAGGTTTTTAGACTGGATTATCCTCAGAGGGCATGTGTTGGGTGATCACTAAAACCTCTCAGTATTGATCTGTCAGTGGAGCACCCAACACAGCCTACGCTCTTCACAGCATCTCAATATAATGTTTTGATGTAGTTAGGATGTAAAGCAAGAGCCATCAAGAGTGATGTATATCGGTGGTGGTTTAGATGAAGGAAAATGTGAGCGACATGGAACCACATTTCCAAACAAACAGGAGAGCCTGTTAAAGCTGAAGGTGCCACATTTCTGCCTGCAGCCAAACGGGTCATTTTCTCCCTACTGGGGAGCCAGAGATCGCTTAGGGGTGTTTCAAAGTTGCATAACTCGCATGTGCTGGGATGTATTGGTCTGGAACGCTGAGCTGATCCACCCACTATGTAGACAAATATCCAGACCTATTGTGTTGACACAAAAGAAAACATTGTTTATCTTCTTGTTAGTGAAATTATACCTCTGTTGCTGGCAAAGTGCAAATGGTGGAAGGTCTGAGTGGAATTGAGTGGAAAATCCCATTAAGGGAGAGAAAAAGTACAAGCCCTCTGAAGGACTGAAAACCACGTCCTCCCACCGCTGTTGTGCTTTGGATGGAAAGTGCACTGCATTCGTGATGACTGTGGAAAGCACTTTACCACAGTGACGTCAGATCAGAAGCCGGGATAGAAATAATGCACGAAACATGCTTCAGTGTGAAATACAGAAAATTGATGACCGTTAGCCCCTATGTGTTGTTGCTTGATCAAAATCTACTAACCGAGTTCAGCATGTTTTTGGGAGCGCTGGTCTATGCACACGGCGACTTCTCGGTGAACATGACCACAGGGCGCACATCAAATGCACTGTCAAACTCGTCAACAGCGACCCTTGAAATGCTTCAGACGGTTGTTGACATTGAAGCAGTGAGCCTGGAAAGGTGTTTTCAGTGATATTTGTGTTTCCGAGGGGCGGAACTTCACTGTCCAGAACCCAAAAAGGTGCATCCGGTCAGGAGCGCAACCAGGAGGTTTTTGCTTGATATTTGCGGGGTTGTGCGCCATGATGTTGCCGCCCAGGGTCAGCACCGAACTCTGCTGTGACATTCTTTAGCGAAAACATTCAGTGGAAACGAGCTGAACTGTGATGCAATGGCACTTTGGTTCTCCAACTTGACAACATGCTCACAGTGCATTGAAAACACACAAGTTTCTCACCCAAAACAACACGATAGTCGCTCCCAACCACCTATACTCACCGGAGTTGGCTCCCTGCTACTTCTTTCTGTTCCCCAATAATTTGTCACAACCTTCGATGTGCCCTCTCTGCCCATTAAACATTGCCAACACACCTGGACCACTGCTCACAAAAGTTGAAAATACTTACTCACAAAGGTTACAGCTTCTCTGTGCTCCATGCGCATCGCGATGCTGCGGATCGCTCGCCCGCAACGACGGCAGTCTCTGAATTTATGAATCCACCCTCGTACAAGGCAGATAACCCATGTAAATATATTTGTTCTTATTTGTACAAAATACCTACAATCTGGTATCCAACAGTAGGCTCGGCTTAAAGGTGCAACCTGTGTGGACTGAGACCAGAAAAAGTATATTTTATTACAGCTTGGAAGGACCTGCAGGCTCAACTCAGTCGAGCCTCTCTCATCTCCTCACCAGTTTTAAACAAAAGCTAAACACAGTCTTGAGTACAAAATGATCTTGCTACAATGTTTAATTCATTTTGTCACGCATTTGCTGTATACATTTTACTTCACCGGTGATGCACGCACATTAGTTATGAGTCTGTACCTCTTGTGATTTCTTGCTTTGTATTTTTTTTGTATTTATTTAACTGATGTGCGCTTGACATGTAACTTTCCTGCCTTCTTGGCCAGGTCACTCTACTGCTTTTTTTTTTTTAAATAGCTGGTTAGATAAATATTTGCACACAACTTGTCTACAGAATTTATGCATGTGTGCTTAATGAGCACGGCTCTGTCTCCTTCTCACTTCAGTTGATGGGATCCTTTGTTCTGGCTGTGGGACTGTGGCTACGTTTCGACCCGGAAACTGTGTCTCTGCTCAGTGGTGATAAGGCTCCAGATACCTTCTTCATCGGTGAGTGCCACATTAGCACACCTCAGCTAATCTCTCCAGTCAACACATGCAAGTGTGTAACAATACGTTGAGTCACATTCAACACCACTGAGTCAATACACATGTTGGACAAATCACCAAAACCTTTGTTAAAAATCTGTAGTTATGTCAACAAAAAAATGATGATGATCATGTTTTTCTCATAAAGAAAGGCTGGGTTTTAAACATATGCTGCTGGGAAACCACTCAAAATGATGTCACACTACCAAGTTTTTCCAGCCACCAATTAATGTCAGACCTGACTGTGCTCTCACTCTTTTTGGATGATTAAACTTTCATACTGGAGATGAGTTTGAATAACAGGAAGTGAGTGCTGCACATACTTGCATGAGGGAAACAAGTGGGATATTCAGCGCCTTTCAATCAGTCACCCTATTCAGATGAGAAGAGGCAGAGCAAAGGAGTAGGGACAGTTGAAAAGGCACATACTAACCAGATTGGATGTCGCATGAAATGACAGTGGAGAATGTGAAAGGGGAGGAGAGGGTCTAAAATGGTTGTGAACCACTGATCACCTTTTGCACATGCATTCCCATCATATACAGTAGCAGTGTTTTATACTTATCATAATGAGAGTTATTTTTTATTTTTTTGAACTCACTTTTTATTATTTAGTTTTCAACAACATAACAACATGCATTTCAGACAGTTACTTTTTGTCCATTTTTTAACTGTATGTAGTCTTGGTACACATGATATTCAGGTACAGTGTACAACGCATAGATAGAACAACACACTTAAAATGGTGTTCACTCCAAGAGAAAACAAAGGGGAAATAAGAACTAGAATAAATAACTGATTACATAATAGCGCGAGTTATTTTAACATGACTTGGTACTTCATGTTCCGCTAAAGAGAATAACATGCGATGGCGGACTAGTGTAACTCGGCGAGAAATATTTCCTGACAAGGACCTATTATACTGCAAAAGGTATTTTATCCCTTCTGTCTGTGTGAGAGTGGCCTGTGACCTCCACTCAGATGTTCATGCAATTTAACTGAGGATTGGTTGCTTCTGTCAGGTCCTCGGAGAGTACAGTGCTACACATGGCTTTGACAGTGAGAGCGCAGTCCCACAGGCGCAGCTGAGAGTGCTCAACAGTTGCTATGCCTCATTCCCATGGCTTCAAACTCTCACTTCAAGCCGTTTTATTTGCACTTTGAAACGACACAAGATAAGGAAATAAAATTTCAGGCTGGCAGTCTTGTTTACTTTGAGGCAGAAGTGTCATCAGGTCGAAGAAGTTAAAAGCTAATCCGTTTGCACACAACTTTTCACACTTATAGCGATCAGCTCGACTCCCAACATATTTTTTTAAAAGACACCAAGTTTTATGTTGACACACTATTACACTATGAACTGTCCTAATCGTTTCCCCCTGAGTCGGTATTACATTGGGGCTGGTGCGTCCTCCGTCAACCTATCCTCTGTAGATCTGTTGCTATTGCAACAGGCCCCGCCTATATGAGAGCACAATGATGGAACCGGTCTGCTGAGTTCCTCCCGGCAGACCTAACCATGATGCATTTGTCCCTAATGAAGGGGGTCAAAGAGGACGTGAAGCATCCCACTTGGAGCTCCCTCTAAATCAGACTTGTTCTCACAAGGATATTCACAATTGAAGTCTCATATGAGGACACTTTTAAAAAGCACAATAAGTGGGTCCACTCTTAATAAGGGATCTGACAAAGCACCAACATAAATAGGAAATAGTGCAATCCGATATGTTGGTGCAACTGTTTGGGCTCTTCTTGGCTCTTGAGATCGACTGCTTCAATCTACATTTCTAGCTCTATGCTGCCCCCGTCTGGTGAAAAAGTAATAAACCAGCCGGGACAAGCTGAGCACGTCAACAGTGGGCAGTCAAACCCACTCACTCAGAGATGTACTAATATATCCTAATTATGTTAACAATCTATCAGAGAAATTGTAATGGCTGTTTGCCTCGTGATTTTAAAGGTTTTATTTACCATGCATTTTTGTGTGCCATCACGGTTACTGCATGTAAATGGCAACTGTTTTCTTTTATTGTTCCTCCAGGTGTGTACATACTGATTGGTGCTGGCAGTCTGGTGATGTTGGTTGGTTTCTTTGGCTGCTGTGGAGCTGTTAGAGAATCTCAATGCCTGCTGGGTTCGGTGAGTAAGAATGCAAACAAATCATGCACCTTCATCTTGTTTCTGATAAGTACTTAACACTTTAGGTAATATATGGGATTATTCTTTTTCAGTTCTTTGCCTGTCTGCTGATCATCTTTGGGTCTGAGGTGGCAGCAGGGGTGTTTGGATTCTTAAACAAAGAAAAGGTACATTTTACATACATATTTATATACATATTATTTGACTGCTTGAGAATTTGATGTGATGTTGTTGAGTGTGATAACTCCCACGTGGTACCTCCTCATTCACTTGTCCTCTCTCAAACAGATAATCGAAGATGTCCAGAACTTCTACACAAAAACCTACAATGAAAACAATAATGGCACTTTGATCATCTCTTACCAGAAAGTAGTACGTAAAAAACCCCAAACAGATTTACCGTAAACCATGTATGTAAAATGGCATTATTAAAAAGAAAGTTGCTTATAAAATGCTTCTTCCTCTAATGGTTCTCCTCTAATGGTTCTCTTCACTTTTCCAGCTGAACTGCTGTGGGACCTTATCAAGCCCATGTTCTGATCCTGTACCAGATACCAAGGTAAGATCTATTACAAGCAACAGACTCAGAGCGGAAATTAAATTCTGTTGCTTTGTTCACTAATGACTGAGTCATACAAAACATCCTGGTTCACTTGGACTAAACACGACCTGACTCCTCTCATCTGTGGTCTGCAGGACTGTGAGACGGGCATCAAAGACTTCTTCAACAATAAACTCTTCATCATCGGGTATGTGGGCATCGGCATCGCTGGAGTCATGGTGAGTGAGGAGACGAGAAAAGTCAGACCGATGCTGAAAAACTGATTCATGCTTTCATTTCCAGCCGACTGGACAACTGTAATGCCGTTTTTACTGGCCTCCCATAGAAAAATATAGAGAGACTGCAGCTTGGCTACGGAGAAAGAGAACACATTAGTTCAGTTCTTGCTGCTCTGCACTGGATACCTGTAACACAAACAATTTACGTTAAGGTTCTCCTTCTTACTTACAAAGCTCTTAATGGGCTCGGACTACAGCCAAAAGAAAACCAGGGATGCACTTTTGTCAGTTCTGCTCCAAAACTGTGGAACATACCTGTAGATATCAGAGAAGCTAGCTCGGTAATTACTTTTCAAAGGAAACTTAAAGCATATCTTTTTACTTTAGCCTTTAACCAGTTACACCTGAGGCTCTCTTGCATTTACCTGCACTTTGTACCACTGCACCTTTAAAATGTGTTTTGCTTTATTCTGTATTTTAATGATATTTTATTTTATTAATGTTGTCTTATGTTTAATTTCATCTGTTACCATGCATTTTATTTATTTATCTTATTTTTAAATTACATTTTAACATGGTTTTTTGTTCCTTTTACATCTTTTTTTTTATTATTATAATTTATTTTATTTTTTTATGTGAAATACTGCGTGTAATTTTCTTAATGTGAAACACTTTGAGCTAGCCTGGTGCAAACCAGACCCAAATTCCCTGCGTGAACATGTGCCGAAATGTCATTTTAATGAACACCAGCAGCGTGACGTGGGGCTGAATGTTTAGTGTTTCTTTTCCCAGTCACGGAGAGTAAAAAATGTTAACCCTGCCCTCGTCACTGTCACAAGCTGCATTTCTTGTATGAAAGGTGCAATTAAAAAAAAAAAGTTCATTATTTTTATTATTATTATAATATTATAAAGTCAGAAACACACATTGTCATTGAAATGATTTGATATCCGTTTTCCTCACCACAGATCATTGGGATGATTTTCAGTATGGTGCTCTGCTGCGCCATTCGCAACAGCAGGGAGGTCATCTGAGCTGGATGCTTGACCTCCGCCCCTCACCCCACCTGCATCCTGCCCCAAAAGACTGTGTAACACTTCAGATCAAATGCCAACCCCAGTCAGTCACCCAACCAGGGACCCAGGAAACAGAACATGTTAAAAAAAAAATCCTTTCCACTATGGTGCTCAACCCCTCTGTCAAGGCTTGTACTTCTACTATTTTTCCTTGAACTGTTCTTTATTTATTTCCCAGTCACAAGCACATTCTGATAAGACTTTCACATATCGAGTGGGAACAGTTTCTAATATTGACCTGACAACCTGACAAACAGGGGTTTTTTTTCCGGTTTTTTTTCTCATGGCCATTTGGCCACAACTATAAATTCTAAATCTGCATACTGTCATAGTGGTGTCAGTGCTTTTTCACACAGCCTTGACACTGACCCTGTGGCTGTGGGAAACTTAAGCCTGAGAGAGCAATTGGAGGGGAAAGCAGCTGAGTCGGCTTTATCTGTGTCTACACACAAAATGAAAACACACACGCAGAGACGTACAAACACAGCAATGTTTTGTTACATGAGACCACGACCTAAAAACAGGTTTTCTGTTCTTCTCAAAGGGAGTCCTGATTGGTTGAATCGGAGTGGAGTGTCAGGAGAAGGAATGACTGGTGAATGTTTCCAATGCATCCACCATGCAGCCCTAGCACACTCACTCACACACATTAAAATATACACACACTTTGCTCAAACTCCACAGGTTTCAGACTTGGTACCGAACTTTAATTCGTTAATAGCACTGACCAAATTGCTTTGACACTATCTACTATCAAAGAATGCCTTTTCATCTGGTACCAACCATCCACCCTATTATATTATCATTTTAAAATGCACAACTTTTCCTACATTTAGGAACTTTCATTGGCATCCCTTAACCACTACCTTTAATATTATTCCTATAGGCTCCACTTTGGCCACCTAACAAGTTAGATAAAATCCCTCAGTTTCAACTTAAATAAATCTTTTATTAGAAAGCCTTTATTTCACTCTTTTAAAAATAACTTTTAGTCACACGCCTGTGAATTGTTTGTGCTGTAGGCTTCTCCAGATAGCATCTACATGGATATGACACGTTTAGGGGACATCTGTAAATTTTAGCGTCTACTGCGCACACGAAAAGTTAAGATCTATACCATAATGTATATTGTAGATTTTGTTCAAGAACTGCTATCGAAATCAAGATATTGGTACTGGTATAGAAAAATATTTGAATGATACCCAGCCCTATAAGGGTTGCTCTCTACTCTGTAGTTTGACATTATGGCCAGTCCACTTGATTTTTGTGGTAAGAGTTTAGATTAATGTCTTACAATAAATATGAAGCCAGTGACCAATTAGTTCAGCGAAGCATGAAGACTGTAAACAGTACTATCAGACCTTTTTAGGCAGATCTTGTTGCTTTTGGACAGAATCAGCTTGCTATTTCTCCCTGTGTCAATTCAGTATGTCAAGCAAAGCTGAGTGGCTGCTGGCTGTAGCTTTGCATTTATCATACAAAGAGCAGCATTGATCTCCACTAACTCTCAAAGAAAGTGATCAAGTTTTTCCTAAAATGGCTGTTCAGCAGAAATGAATGGAAAAGCTTGAGTGGTATATGAAAGGTATTTTTCCAAAAGCTTAAAGTTTTAAGTTTGAAAATGGTCAGCTGAAGTATATATGATTTACATGTATACTTGTAAAGAGGAGTTAAATGTTCAGACACACCAATGTTGCCGAACACAAATAATCCTCAAAACAACCTTCCACAAACTAAAGTGCAAATGAGTTTCCCTGTTTGTCCCAAAAGAAAAATTCTTCATCCATCTGGTTCAGCGACTTAGTGTCGTAAATACCTCTTCCTCCCTGTTCTTGGGTGATATGTTCTCTTACATAAGAGCGAACCCGTCGGTCTCTGTTGACTGTATGTCGAGAACGCCCAGCTCATGTAGCTATATTTACAAGCTAAACATATACTAGCTGGTGAAATGAGACACGGAGTCTGGGGAATTCGATTATCCAAGCCTTTGCTCTTCTCCCACATTTTTTCCCCCTGTGTGCCTTAAAAGTACACCTTCCAAACAGAAACCGAGAGAATAGTCCTTGTATTCCTCTGACCTCATTAACCTTCCACTCATCCAGATGAAATCAGGCCGCTCTTAATAGGGTTTATTCCAAGTGTCGGAACTCCAGTATGTAAATAATGTGTTGTTGTTTTTTTCTTGTAGTTGTACATTATTTGTGGCTGATGTGATAGTTACTATTTAACATGCTGTGTGTAGACAGATGTTTGCGGTAGTTGTACAATGATGTAGTCATGACAGTTTTTGTTCAAATCCACACAGCTGAAACAGCTTCTTAATGTGCCTTTCTACGATAACGAGCTATTTGGCGAGCTGCACGCTGTCTGAACGTAGCAAAAATTAACTTGGCAAAAGTGTACGTGCGTTTCTAGAGCTGGACTGCAATCAACTGTCGCACACGTTGGACAAGTAGCACATATGGCTCGATTCGCCGTTATTGTCTTGGTGTGTTTTAGAAAGTGTCGTACTCGACTGTGTCTTTGCAGCCAAGAGAACTAAAGAAGTGCAAAGCAACAAATTCCCTGCCAACTATGTCAAAAGTCTTTTGGGCACCAAAAAAAAATATTTTTTGAATCTGTTGACTCAAAACAACCATCTTAATGTTAATTAAGTCCTAATTATCAAACGGTGTCAAAAATACATACTGGTTAATGTTGCTTTTAAAGTGTTTTTTTTAATTTTTATTTCAGTGTAATGTGACGCAAGTGAAGAGACAGCCAACACTTTAGTTACCACTTCAGGAGACCTGTAGCCAGTGTTTACACTGAGGACTGAGAAAGAGACTTGACTGTCATAACAGTTTACTGCGACTCAATCCACAAAGCTGTTGCTGTCTTCCTCAGTTATATTTGATTAAACAATTCTGGAGATGTAACAACTTGTGCACCTAAAACAAAAGAGAACTGTGTACACAGTCGAGCCTTTCATAGATGATTGTGTGTTAATTTATTTTAATACCATTCCAGGCTTCTCAGGAATATAGGTGTTTGAAGTTTAATAAAGCTTTTAAGGTTTTACGGTTTCCTGCCTCGTCTGTCATCAGAGATTTACCTGCTCTTATACGATCCGTTTATAGTTGTTTTCTGTGATGTTTAAATCTGGTAATCATTTACAGGAATGGACAAAAGAAGAATAGTTTAATCTATATTACTCCTATGTTACTAAAATGACAGCATGTCAAATGGTTGTCAGTTTACCGCGTTATCTGGATGCCCAGAAGACTCACTAAACGTATTCTTTCAGATTTTTATACATAACTTGTTAATTGTACATGGTTTCAGACCTCGGTGAAAATATTCGGCTTGCTACTTTGGTTTCATTCTGATACTTCAAACTAAAACTATGAGAAAATTGCGATAGTTATCACAGAATCTGCAGTGTTGAAATTATAAAAATGAGGTTTTTTTAATTACTTGGAAAACATTAAAAAAAAAAAAAAAAAAAAAAATTGGTAGATTTTGTTGTACCAGCATACTGTATACTGTAGTTGTATAAATTTAGAACAAAGTCCTAAAGACCAGGAAAACCGGAGATCCCCAATGTGATTTACAAGGTTTGCAGGTTTAGTTGCACGGGGTTTATGCCTGCGGTTCGCCTTTCTGCTCTTGAGCTTAAAGGACAGCTGAATATTTAGTTGAGGGGGGATAGTTATGTGTGCAATGTGGCAGAGGCTCCAGGGATACCCAGAGTTGAGTTACCACCACACTGCAGGATGAGCACTTTCACTGCCAAAAAAACTAACCGTGCCTGTGAGATGCACGTGCAGAGGAGTAGGGTAACACCTCTCAAGCTTACATCAGAAATAAGTATTATGCTATTTACAGTCAATCTGCTGCCTGTTTCCAATAGCTCTCCTGAGTGAATGATTATAGTGAATACTTTTCAACACTTCAAGCTACACACACTCCAGAAATAACAAACTGTATTTATACATATTTATTCAGCAGTTAGAAAATCTGTATTTATATGCGTAATTCTAAAATGAACTTAAAAAATAAATGTTTTTTTTCCCCTTAACTGTTTAAACATGTCGAAAGGTCTCTGAGTTGAACTTTCATAGTTAGAGAAAACTGAAGAAATACATGACACATATTTACAGTGGTACTACTGAAAGTACTTTGACTTGACATTTTCTAGAGAAGACAGGGCAGTCCATTTTTGCCCTCAGTTCTGCTTCTGAATGCTTAAAATGAAACATCAGTGTGACTCCTGTATCTCTGACTAGAAACCTAACCAGCCAGACAACCTTAAATCGACTCAGAGAACATGACTACGTGTAGGTAGTGTTGCACTTTCTTTTTTCAGAAGTCTTGTTCCCAAAAGCTTAATGAATCCATCAATAAAGTCTTGCTAACCATCAAACAACATTCCCTTTGTCACATAGAGGCAGTTCTCCAAAGTCATCTGCAGAAGGCCTTATTCAGCTATTCAGCTGAGTTCAAGCTTGCATATTAACTAATCAGAATTGTGTAGGCTGCCATCGAAGAGGATCACGGTGCACAGTAAAAACCTCGGTCACAGTTGTTCTGGAAATCAAACTCTAGAAATAATTTGTTATGGCCGTGGAGATAATGAAGGTGGCAGAACAATTTGAAAAATCACTCCTTGTACCTCAAAGTAATAAAACACAGACTCCATGTGTGGCAACCTGGTGAGTAGACAGTCCAAATGTTTCATTCATCCACAGGCTATGAGCCCTTCAGAGGACAGCATGTGGGAATTATCTGGTCGGAGAAGTTACCTGCCAAATTATATCCACTTTAAAAATATATATATAATACTATATAAACATATATACACATAGACAACGATCAACATCTATTACCTTTAAAGATTGAAGTTATTCAAGGGAAGTCTGAATATTCTGCCTTTGTTACTTTGTGCTTTTGTGTTTCTTTTGCAACACCATTTAAAAGCTCTGACCTCATGGTTGCCAAGTTAGGCAGTGGGAGGGATATGCAGGTTAGGGTTATAGTAAAGGGTAAGTGATATAGGGTGCATTAAAGGGTAGGTGCTAAACCGAAGAAAACCAAGGGAAAGGTTTGGTGCATCGGGAGTAGAGTCAAATCTGTTCTCGGCCAAATGGTGATCAATATTGGATGATCGCGTCCCTCAATGAGGGAATCAGCTCTGTTTTTGCAATTAGCTCCACGGAGGCACATAGACAGGCCAGCTTTAATCTCTTAAATAAGAGATAGCCATGCTAAAGGCATAATTTAAAACCATTTTGATATTAAAAAAAAAAAAAGAAAAAAAAAAGCATCTCTCTGGTCCCTTTAGCATTTTCCTCTAAACCTCTAACAATAAAGAAGGTACACAGTAATAGTAAGCTGGCTCCGTCGCTACGCCCGGGGCATAGCTGCCGTGATTTAATTAGCCGGCAGAAAGACGTGGAAACAGCTTGTTCATGCAGAGTAGATGCTGTGGGGGGTGTACCCCAGCAGGAACTCTCCAACTCCTACAAAGTACACAACCTGGGCAATGCCAAAGAGTGGGGCAATAACCAGGGCCCGGCAGCTGGCTCCTTTGAGGAAAGCACCGGGACCTTCTTTTCTTAGGATCTTTCTGCAATGCAAAGGAGAGCATAAGGTCAGCATGTAACGTACAATATTCATGCCAACCCAGGTGGAGGAACAGCACAATGTTTGATGATGTTGCTCAAACCAGTGATTAAGATATGATTACCTGACACAATCCACCACTCCATTGTAGGTTTCTTCATTCGCTCCTTTTTTGAGGGATTGTAGCCTTGTTTTGACAACTGCAAAACACACACAACTGACTTTAGTTGAGAATTACTCAAATATATAATCAACTTAAAATGAAACTGGTGTTTATTTCCCAGTCCCCTAAGCAATGACGAGTTATTTGCATAGACTTAGTCCCTCACCGTCAAAGGGGCTGACAGCCACAGCAGCAATGCATCCAGCCAAGCAGCCAGACATAAAGGACCAATAGAAAGGCACAGATGGGTCTTCAGATGAATGCTGGCCAAGCTGGTGCAGATGTGCAAAAAGAGGGAAGTACACAACGGAGAAAGGGATGTCCCTGAAAAGAACAAAAAGAAACACATTAATAGACCAGTGACAAAATGAAGCAGAGGAAGTGAGAGCAAGCATTAAATCACATCTCACCTCATCAATGTGGCCCCAAGTCCCCTGTACAGTCCTGTGACTCCTTTGGTCCTCAGCAGCTCTCTGGTGATCTCTATGGCGGACACTCGCGTCACTTGAGGTGCGGGTCTGGTGTTGTAGGAACGGCTCAGAACAGCACTGGTCCTTCCCATCTTCAGAGTTGTTACCACACTTGGCATCACCCTCTGCTGGGCCGCTGGCAGACACAGGAAATTTTACCTTTTTTTTTACTGGGGTGAAAAACATAACATCCCGAACAGACAGCTAATTCATTCTGCTGATTTTCCTTTTTTGACTAGATAGCATGAAGTAAATTTTTATCCAAAAGGGCTGGAGATGGTCTTACCTAGCCTGCCCGCATCCTGCAGCTGGATCTTAAGCATCTCCATGGGTGTGGTAATAGTGACCTGGCACATCCCGGCACAACATCCCGCCAACATCTCCTTGACCACGGTCAACTTCGACCTGAGGACACATGTTGATGACTGGGTTAAAAAAAATCAAGACTAAGATTGGAACATAATATAAGGAGTCCGTCTTTCCCATTTTGTATGACTCGCCCATCTTTGCTCAACTGATGGCGAAAGAAGTCATTAGCAGCCAGTTTGATGGCCTTCTCTGGGGTTACCAGGGTGAGATTCACTGCAGCACCTGCAACAACAAGCACCTCTCATGACAAACTTGATTCCAAGGAAACAAAAACTCAACCAGTAACACTGAAACATACACACACGGCAGTCTGACAGCAAATTTTGCACAACAGTAATCCAAAAACACAGGAAGATATTAAAAAAATCTAGTAGCATTTCGATTTGCAAGATGTCTGTAAATAAAATTTGCTCCACTCCCTGGATTACAGCTGTTATCAGTCCAATAGAGAAGAAATAGTTTGTGGGAAGCATAAAATGGCCATAATTTCACTGCCAGCAGTAAATCAGTTTCACTGTCTAACAAGATGGACACAGTTTGCATAAATTTGATCCAAGCAATGATATGCAAAGCTGCATTTTCTTTCAAAGTCTGATTAAACTGTACAGTTTGGTTTCAACCACACGTCAAACGTATCAGTTCCACCATTTTTAAAAATCGAAACACGACACAGGTTAATACATCTGCCAGTTTAAGTAGCAAAAGTAGGGTAAGTGCCTTCTACAGTGTATCCCATTCAAGGTCAACAATCACTCTTTAAAACTGCTACAGACAGTCTGTGTCGTCTTACCTCTGTAGATGCCAAAGTAACCTTCAGATTTAACTGTCTTTATCAGGCAATCCATCCTGACGAGAAGGGAAAACAACGAGACACAGTTTAGCTTCACAGAGAAAGTTGTAACATTATGTCCCGCGATGTCAAATTATGATCTGCGATCACAAAACAGGTCTCGTGTTACTAAATACTGAGAATCTTCACACTCTGAAGATCCCTCCATGGTGGAGAAAACAGCACTTTCTGAATCAGTTTCTGAGACGTGTTACTTGATAGACAGCTTGGTGTCGCTGAAAGGTGTTGATGAATATGCTGACAAAGAACTTTTGTATGTGTGTGCATTTCGATTCAAGAGAAAGAGCAGGATTTTGACAAACTATCTGTGATCTTTCTTTTGGCAGGTGTGCTTCTCACATGTTCCTGTAGATTTGCTGCTCGCTGCGCTGGTTCTGCAGGCGGGTCTTGGCCAGGTCGATAGGGAACACGCAGGTGACTCCTACCATGCCTGCAATCCCTCCGTTGATCAGTTTGGCTGGTAGGCTGTACAAGGACAAGTCACAACAGGCCGTTGTGAATGAGGTGGGGCACTGAACTGAAGCAGTGTAATGATAAAAGTATTATCTGCATGTCAAAGTTATTTGTTATGCTTCTTAAAGAGTAGCTGTGTAACATATGTGAAGCATTAGCTTTGCAACAGAGCTGAGTATAGAATGACTTCCTCTGGCGATCTGGTCATCCCAAAATAACTTGTTGACAGAATATGGCAAACAACTTAAAAGTGCATAAGGTTGTTGCACATCGCTGAGCTTTTAGCGCTAGAGAGACAACAGATGTCAAACTACAAGTGTTTACTCTGTAGGATTAATGAAAATAAATCATCAAAGCATGCTCTTTTACTATTCTTTAACATTGTTGGGCAGCTTCGTACCTAATCTGCTGTTGCTGGGCCATGACTCTTGGCTGTTGTTGAGTGCAAATGTTGGTCAGCACAAAGGAGGAGGCTGCAGAGAGAGAGCAGGCTGAGAGTCCCTGAGAGACACTGAGCAAAGCAAGAGTAGAAAGAAGCTCAGGGTTATATATATAGAGAGAGGAACGTCCAGCCCTGCAGATCCAAGCATAATCCGACATCACTCTCCACCCACTGCGCTCTACCAGCCAAGAAACGGAGCCAGGGTCGGTCATTGCTTGACCAAAATTACCAAACACCTTTCAAGGATACACCTGCCAACTGCCTGAGGGGAATTAATTTCAGATGCAACCAGCTCTTTGGCTCTGAGCTTTAGAATTGCAAACAAACACTCATATGTAAAATCACAAAACTCTGTTTATTTATTGAAATAACATCTCATTAGATTTATTGCACCCAGAATATTTAGGTCAGAAAAATGAGAGAAGCTGATGACAACAAATACTGACTGCGCAAAAGTTGATGTAATACAAGGCCTGGTTAATTTCCCTCACATATACTTAATAGCATTTTGCATATAATCCCTTCCATAAACAAAAACAAATAGATTGGAATTAATAAAGCTCCTCAAGAAGAAATTCAAATGCAGCAAAAAGTGTGACTCTCGCACATTTTGTTCAAGTTTTAGTTTCTAAAATGTAGTTTAATGGATATCAAATACAGAGCTCGAAAGCGCCCCTAGTGCTCAATTTGGTTATCACAGCCATTACGTGATGATTTGGGAGTCCGGGGATCAATTATATTGCTTTGATTATAATCGTTACTGTTCAAGGGCCACCACCATTTTGGGTGTAACAGTTCAATTAAAATTAGTGGCGCTATCTAAATATTTTTAAATAAGAGTGACCCGTAGCTGGCAGTTTATTTAGCTATACAGGCCCTCACACATCAGACAGTAATATGGGACAGTAGTTTTGGAAGTTAACTGTTGCTGCTGAATATATTTTAACGTTAAAAATGCATAACCTTATTTATATACTAAATTTTTCCCACTTTACAGACCTTCTTTATAGTCTGGTTGGCTTCATGTGCTGATAACTAGCGACTTATCGACGTCAATGCTGTATGCAAATAAAGCATGCACAACCCACCTTAAAAATGAAATGAAGAGAGGTTCCTCTGTCAACCTGTCCTCTCTGCGCGCCTCTGTAGGACTGAATGAATGGATGGGCGGACCGTGGAAACGCAAGCGCCAGCTATAGGTGTGTTTTTGACCTGACTTCTTGACCAATGAAAATGATTTCTTTGTAAAGTGGGGAAGACCACCTCGTCTTGCGGCAAGCAGAGGCAACATCTTACAGTTATTAGACGACGTTTCTCACAGACTTTTAAAACAGTATGTAACTCAGAACACATATGGGTACATTTAGATTAGTGCCATCGTGCTATTATTATACCTTCGTCTTGTTCGGAGAGAAATTTAATATGTGCATGTATACGCTGTGTACATACAAGTGAGGTGTGTATGTGTGATACCCCGCAGAAATACTGGTGAGACAAATTAACATAAGCATCCCCCTTCCAAATCAACATATCAGTGCAGAAATTCGAGATTTTATAGAGAAATGCAAGGATCATGCCCATTTATTTTCACTTATTTGTATTCAGTTCATTTATTCACTCAGGCAATACAATTGAAAATGGTAATGCATGCTCAGCACTGTTTTATTGCAATAATAATTGTCTAACAAACTAAACAAACAACACAAATAGCTCATGAGCGGAGATGTGCTACAATACAATAACATCAACAAGCAGAAACACAGCTGGTCTGTCTGGTTAATAGCAGTGCCAGTTGCTATAATTGTAAATTGTTTTATTGTCAGGTTTCCAAAGCAGTCTGGTTCTGGTTCTTCACACTGCCAAGTGTCATTTGGCACCGGTCATAAGAGAATCGGCTGGGGTGGACACAACGGTGTGTGCGTGTGTCACAGCGCCTGCAGCTGCAGCAGTGGGCAGCAGGATAATACAGCTGTGGGTTGACATCCTGAGGGCAGCCAGGAACATGGGCAGCCCGGTACACCAGGGAGAGAGGCACACAGCTACGCTGTATCAAGAAAGTCCTCCCAAACCGTCCCCTCAAATTGGTGTCCTGTAGCAGAGGAAGCAGGGCTGTTAGAGACTGGGCTGTCGTCGAACAGAGCAACAAGGTATTGTTAAGCTTTTAAGAGTTGGGATGTGTGATTTACAGAATGGGTTATGATTTGGTAGATCATTATCACACTTTCTAAATGGGAGTACATGCTGCTTACACCCATCCAATTTACCTAAATGTATAACCCAGGCCACAAGCGTGTTGCCTAAAATATTTTTGTCGTGAACATCATAAAAACACCACTTATTCTCACACTTTGTTCTAAATATGCCACCTTTCTGCATAATTTGTCACGCTCAGAAGAATTATTAGTGTGAGAGTGTGTAGCGGTTATCACCTGTGTGTAACAAAAGCCGCTGCAGATGGTAGTGTTGACAGCCACACACTGGGTGCAGTCTTGCCTCTCAATCCATAAGGTATGATTCTTTAGCACACAAGCACACACTGTCCCAGCCATCACCGCACACAGCAGCGAGCATTTCAACACAAGCCAAGGCATGCTGAAAGCAAACAGTGGAACCATCACACTTTTAATACAGAAAAGGTTAGACACACTCAGGACACTGTCATTGCAACAATTTGGTCAATTTCATGCAAATCTAAACTGAAGAGAAAAGACATACCTTGACTTGTGACCTTATTCATGAAATTACACAGGTGTCAGTAGACAGCAAAATACATTTAGTTTTATAGCAGAGGAAATTATTCCGTTATCTAAAAAAAATTTTTTTAATTTTTTTTTTTTTTTAGACAAATGATATTTCTTTTTGTAGATTCACCCTCTCTGCGTCCTTTTAGTTGCCCCAACTGTGAATATCTGTAAAAATCGAGGATGCCCATCCTCTTTTATGGAGAGCTTAATCTACCTTGAGTGCCCCAGTAAACTTCAGTCAACACTATCACTCCACACATCACATGTCAGCTGTCTACTTTGTTTAGAGTGCATGGATGTAGAGTGTTTATTTTTTTACAGGTCACACTGAAGAGTATGGGCTCAACCGGGAAGGAGCAGGAAGACGCAGGTGTATTACTGGACAGAAATAATGTCACAGCAGGTCGAGAACGCTGCCGAACAACATCTGTGACACCCACAAACACTAGTCATACAACACCGCCATCGAACATGTTGGGCTGGTCAAAACTGATCCATGTGTTTGATTCCACACGTTTTAGTTCAGAAGTCCGTCTACCACACCAGTGTTTTGAAGTCCAGCAATTTTCCTCAAAAATGAATCTGTTGTTAAAAGGGATATCTTGAAGTCCAATTAGTGTTGGCAAATGTAAATAGTAAGACACTTATTTAGTAGCATAAATGCTTATTTGTGCAACTTCATGATAAACTGATCAAACAATCCATTGACAAACCAGTAATGAATTAAAAGTTAGTTTTGAGATATGAAAATAAAAGCTGATACGTTTTGTCAGGTTTTTTTTATTCATAAAAACAAACACATGCAAAAGTAATCCAATTTAGACAAAATTGAAAATCCTCTAGATTTTATATTTTCCCTCTGGGCTAGAAAATATGATCTATAAATAAGTTTATTTTACTAAATGATAATAACAAATTATTCTCCATTAAATGCAATTATTGATATTGGTCTAGTCTATCTGATTCTGGGTCAGCACTCACATGTTTACCTGTGTAAAGGTTGCAGCCTCATTGTCTAAGCCATTAATTGTCCCACAGTTCCCATCTGTTCCAAGTGGAAGTGGCCATGTGCCCTCAGCTTTCTACCCAAAAAGTTGTCAATAAAAATGTTCAGAAAACAGAATTAAGGATAAAGAATCCTGAATTCTTCTGGCGATCCGATTTTTAGGAACTGTAAGTTTGAAGAACTTGTTTGTGTGTTGAATGTCCAGTACGCCAAGATTTAATTCAAAAGAGTTAAATGATCAGGTTTAATTATAATTAACATGTCCAAAATAAAATGTCACTTGTTGATTCAGGCTTGTTTTTACTTTTGAGAAAACCTAAAAGGCAGCCTTTTTATGTGGGTAAAATGCTTCCATCATCCATAAAAATATCTGTAAAATTGAGCTGATAAAAAAATACATATTAGGTTTCTTTAAGAAAACAGCTGTTGACAAACAGCCTCCTTATAACTCTGTACTGAAACACAGTAATGTGAGCATTATTTTTGTACTTAAACCCACTGTATGATGCTATTAAGTTGAGATTTTGCCACTATTTTTTTCTTCTGACCTGGCCTCTCTTTCTGTTTCTCTGTTTTTGCTCTACATTTATCATGATGGGTCACAGTTACATAACAAAGCCATCAGATAATTACAACAAAGTGGGTCGTGGACAGTTCACCAATTATCTCTCCTGACACACATCCAGTGTTTTTGAAACCAGTGGATCATCATTAGTGTGAGGTGAGGGTCATGAGGCAGTCAAAACTACAGATTTATCTCTCTGGTGGGGTGACCAGGTGTCCCTTTTAATGTGGGACTGCAGAGCCTTTTTTATCCCTTGACCCAGGCCTTAAATATTGAGACAATGTCCTGCATTCTGATTAGCCCTAGTCAACACCACAGGACAGACATTTTTTCTGAAATGTGTCTTTTTTTCTGAAGTATATAAAGAAAGCGGGAAGGCTGTTCGATGTTAATCAGAATTCACATATGTGGGTCAGGTGCAGGTTAGTCTGTTGCCATCTTTGCTGACGACTCTAGCTTCCTTTTATGCTTACTGTACCAATATTTACACAGCATGGGACTTCAAAAAGTTCCAATCAAATAAATCATATTTGTTTGGTGCTTCACGTGCTAAATACCTAACACGAACCCTGAGAGTATATTGTGTGTGTTTTCTGAATTGGGGAGACATATCAAAGTTTTAGATGCCCTGTCAGCATTGGTAACATGTCCCACATTACCCAATACCAACAAACCTTTTGCCCAACATTCAGTTTGTTGGGATCTGGACATCCTACTGGGCGTCAGTAGTGTGTCAGTTCTGTGCTTTACTTTATTTAAATGAGTAAAATCTTCAAACAAACAAAAATTATAAACTAATTGACATTTAAATTATGAATGGGTATACTGTAAATGGTAATGTTTGTGTTTCCTTGCATACTGTATGGTTTTAATGACAGGCTTAAAAAAGGTCTGAACCAAAATGAATGTTGCCCAGCAGCATTGTTGTGGCTGCAGTCAGGTGCACTTCTCAGGCACGTGGACAGAAATGTTCAGAACTAAAAGGGCAGGTCATTCGACTGCCCTTTCCGTGACTTGGTTATCATCACAACATCTGCAGGTGATGTGTGGGGTTTTACTTCTGAGGCTCTCTGTTTCAGATCAGATGGGTAACTCTACACGCTCTAATAGGACCATGAAACTGGGTCAGGCAGAAACATGAACATCTTTTGTTTTATGGGGGCCGTGGCCCGGCCGTGACCCGAGGTCAGCAGATCACACAATGACCAGCAGGACATTTTCAAAGAGTTTAACAAGACATTTTTCATTTTCAAAATTTGTTATTTGACTTATTTGTTACTACACCTAGCAGAAGAGCAATATTGAAAGACATTAATATCTCATTAATACCATCCTGCATCCTGACTACATTTAAAAACTATCACAAAATACATTTGAAAACTAAAAACTAACAACTGTGTAATATTAAGAGCATTTAATGAGGTATGTCTTTATCAGTAAGAATAGGCTGTGGTCATACAGACATTGCTAACAGCTGTCTCTTATTGGATGAACTGGTCTTGGGTCTTGCTTGTGTCAATGTCATATCCTCACACCACATATAAATATATACAGTATATATTAGAAAATATCACAAAAACAATAAGTTCATCAGGAAACACCAAACACATTACTTTCTCATAACATTATAACATGAACATGAACCATGTGGTTCAATTGTGTTCAGTGTGTAATTTCAGTGGCATTCTGTGCAGAACATTGATGCGCACTCGCCTCTGAGATGCAGAAATATTTTCAATAACACAGAATTTCAGGATAGATGCAGATCCATGATTTTAATTCTTATAATGACCTTCCACTACAATCCAGATTTGTTTTTATCTTCTTAGATCGCTAGTGTTCTGCAGTCCTCAGTTTAGTGGACTATTGAGAAATCAAAGCTGTGGCGTTTAAGGCGCTCAAATTATGGATATAATCTACAGAGCAAAACACAATAGACTACACTATCATAACCGTATTTTTTACTTCTTTTTTTTTTTTTTTTTTTTTTAAATTCAAACCCAAATAATTGACATTTGATTGAGTTGTTTAATTGTATTATTGTTGGTATGGTATGTGTGATATGTTTAATGGTTCTTGTGTCTAATGCTGAATAAAAACGCATATAAGAAAGTATGAAAATTGTGGGAGGAGAGTAGTCTGAATTGGGTCCTGGAGTTGTGCTCCACCTCACACATCGCGCTCAGCCGCGAGCGGTGAGTGTCAACATCCACCGGAAGCGCTGACTACGCCGCCGAGTTTCTCCTGCAACAACTGCTCATGATGACCTATATTTTCTATTCACTCGCTCACCTGAATCAGCTGTTAGGGTAGCATTTGGCTCTTGTCTCAGACCTTCCCCGAGGTGATTTGTGGAGCAGCTAGTGCTCTGCAAGTGATCTCCACAGTGAACTTCCGCCCACATGGTTATAATGGAACGTGGAAAGGTATTGTTGTAGTGATTTATCGACATGTACTTTCTGCGATGGTTTGAACAATATTTTACTGAGTATTTTGTGATTAAAAAAAAAAAAAATAAGTGTAACACAAAGATTTGAGTCGTTTCCTAACTAAAAACAAATGTGAACCTGACGGGGCATGCTGGGAAACAAATCCGTCTTCTAATTATTCCGATCAGTCAGGAGCGTTTCTTCATTCAACTGCATGAAAACCTGCGAACCTTCCTATCAAAAACAGACAGTCGGTTAAATGTGGCAAACTTTTAAGTGGGCTACAACAGAGAGGCTTTACTTAAACTATGGTTAATATGTAAATGTATATGTTAATTCAAATTGCATTCAAATTAGATCTACATTATTTATTTGGACAGAAATTTGCTACTTTAAAAATGTTGGCACAGCGTGTGAGAACCTTTAGTGTTTCCTCCTATTTTAATGTCATAATGTATAGCATGTAATTAAGAATAAGATAAATAGCAGGCCTGTAATATAATAGACAACCCTAAAAAATTCAAAGCAATACAGTTGAAAAAAAAACGACAACAACAGATTTTCCATAACCTCTACATTCACAGCACTTACAAGCAAATTATTCTGAATTTACTTGAATGTAGCAGTTGACGCCATGTTTCTTGCTGTGACTTCATTTGGCCACTAGATGGCAGACAAACACAATCTCGTGTTTGGTTCTCAGTCATGAAGTGGGAAGCTGTGTTGATGCATCTTTTGATTAATCAGTTTGTTTGAGTCTGCTTCTCGGGCAGATGTATAATGCACATGAGAAGAAATGTGTGATGGAACCTCATATTTCAGGGAGGTGTAATTAACTCAAAGCCATAAAGTTCAGTGGGACAGGTTGGAAATGGTCATATTACAGCTGGCTTGCAAATAAATGTGGTCCTGAGCCCACAGGTAAGGTATTTATTGTTTTTTCCAAATGAAGGAATTCAGGCTGAGTCGACATTAAACAGCATAGCTTTTCAAACACGCAGACAGCGCCGTAGGCGGCAGAAAACACCCTGCTTCTATGGTCGTATAATAAATATCCAAGGCAAGGTCCTCTTCACATGGAGAGCCGACAGCAAAGGAGGAGTCTGTGAACATCTTGAGCGACACAGAAAAACAATTTTAATGTGAAAGAACTGTGGACTTTCAGAATGAAATTAGAAAATCGCGACATCCCCAAGGACATCATGTAAATCTGTTTCCTGTTTTGTTCCATCTGTTTTGTCTCTTATATGATTCTTCTAACAGCAGTTGCTAACACATTTCGCTTTACGGGCCAATATGGCAAAGACATAATAATAACAAACCTGCAAGTGTTTTTCCAGGTTTTATGCTAACTGAAAAGAAAGACAGCCTGTTTCAATTTGGGAGAGGGAGACATTTCTGGGGCCATTTTTGAGTGACCTTGGTACACCTCAGGAGGAAGAGGAAATAGTTTGACCCAAATCATCACTGGTGTCCTTGAAGACACACACTTATTAATAACCTCAGGAATCTGGAGACCACCTCTAGTCCTCTCTCCACCACTCCTCCCATCGTCTTCCCCTCCTCTCCTCTGTCATCGTCACTCTCATAACTCTTATTGCACCTCCTTTTTTTGGTCTGTGTGCACCTTCACTTTCATTCACACAGACCCATGAGGCCCCCACAGGGGCTCAAAATCAATCTCAAAGTGCTTTAAATAATCAACCTAGTTGAGGAAGAGGGCTTACCAGTAACACGTACAGTAGCTCACTTCCTCACTGCTTATTTTTACTCCTTTCCCACTTTCCTCAAAGTGTGAGGACTGCCAGCTATCACAGGACTGATTTAGATTTTCCTTTTGATTTCGTATTTGCCTCGTTAGCATTTATTTCAGACGTCTTGATTTGATGTATTTTTTTAGTTTCATATGTATGCACGGACTTGCCTTTTCCTTTAATTTACCTCTGATTTTTGTGTTTGTTTGGCCAATAATTTGTATATAATAGTTTGATTTTGCATATCATTAAATTTTTCCTGCACTTTTCCTTCAGTCTTGCAATGTGACTTTAGTTTTTGATGCAGGTTGTACACATGCCCGTTCCTTTATTTGCTTACAAATGACTCATAATGGAATCAAAAAGGCATTTGCTTAAAAAAAAAAGAAAAAGAAAATCTAGTTGATTTTTTTGTATGTGGAGGGATAAGTAATTCACACTGCGAGTGTGTGAGCGCAAGATGCCTCACACACCTGCGTGTGTGTAAGAAACTGCCCATTTACTGATAGAGACAGGAGATAAAGGTTGTTGGCTCCGCGTAATTGGTGACCCCTTTCTCGGTAGATGTGACCTCCAGACAGCTGAAGAAATATCATCGATCACCCAGGACAAGGAATCTGAAAGCTGGCCTGTGGCCAACAATGAAACCGTCTTCTCCTCACCAGTTTGGGTAATTAACAACATCGTTCACGGAGTTGTATCTAGCTGAAGATGCTTCAAGCAATCCCCATTTCTGTCTGTTACAACCTTTAACTAATGAGCACTCCTGCCATTGAAGCTGCCACTATGAGTAAAACTTTTTTTTTTTTTTAAAACTGCAGCGTGACCAAGCTCTGATCTAAGAGACACACTAAATGAAAAAAACGGTTTGAAATCATGCTCTTTGTTCTTTTCCCCATTTTTTGTGCAAATTGCATTGTCTGGTAATTTTTTGAGGCTGCTATTGATTTTTAAAGGTATGCAAATTTGTCCCAACCCAGTGCTGAAGTCAATGAGGCAATGCCCGCCCTACATTACAACTCAAATATAGCTGCACCAATTAAGGCCAGCTACATTAAGCATGTGGGAGAAATCATTCTCGATTACTGTATTATTTATTTCTTGATGTCTGACTGTGCAAACATGTATCCAGTCAGCGGGAGACATAGGCGGGGGCTCTGGTGAGAAACAGCACACGTAATTGGACTCTGAATGTGAGCAGGATTGTAAGAGAAATGCATCTAATTCAGAATCATTTTTGTCATTTTCGCCCTGATTGTAGGTATAAATAATCAGTCTGTTTATCTTTCTGTTTAGTCTCTTTCTCTCGTTTCCTCTTGCTTTCTCTCGCCTCTGTCCTTCACGAAAGCTGTCAGAGGGGGAGTAAAGTAATTACAACCTGTCTCTGACCCACAATGGCCCGATGCCCAGCAAGGAGGGCCAACAGAGGGCCACAAAGAGAAGAAGAAGCAGAAAAAAACCCCACACGTATCGATAGACAAACTGAGGGAAAAGATGGGAGAAGACAACATAGAAGTTATAGCAGTGGAGAAGAAAAAAACAGAGAGGACAGTGACCAAGCAAAGGATGCTGATGAGTGACAGATCGAGGGAGGAGAGCGCAGACGAGATGAAAGGACAGGGGGTGAGCAGCATGGCAGAGGGAGAAAGGGAGGGTAAGCTTCCGACAAAAGGAAGTGGGAGAACATCCAGTAAAACACATGGTGAGTGAGTGCATCTGCGTGTGTGTGCATGCATTCTCTCAACATGTTTGAGCAACAACATGGCAGGGGAGTGCAGGCAGTAGATGGTCACAGCCTTAATAGCATTATATTACTTCATGCCAAATTTAAAAGGCTAGATTGCAGGCTGTTAGGGATTTAATTCTAAATTAAGCCCATAAGGAGGAAATTTGCATGTAAATCCATGTATCAAAGCATTACTCTACATGTGCACAACAATTAGAAGCATTGAAATCAGAGAGTTTAAGGCCACTGAGTGGGTGCCAGGATAGCTCATAAAGATGAACACGCATGCACACATGTAAATGTGCGCTCAAATCAGAATGATAATTGTCAAAATGCATCAATTGCTTTTTAACCTCCGGTTCACGCCGGGGAGGTTTATAATAACGGTTACACATCTAAACTCACGCACGCGCACACACTTGCGAGCACAAACACACACACACACACACACAAACACACACACGCTGTGAGTTAAGGCCAAGTGTGGCGATGAAGGGAGATAAAACGGTGCGAGTTGAGAGAGAAAGGGAAAGCTGAACATGACAAAGTGAGTGAAAGAGAGCCAGAGCCAGAGCGCTGAGCTCTCCTTCTAGATGGCTGCCGGCCTTGAAGCCTACCGACTCCGATTGGCACATTTGGAACAGGAATGTTTACTCTGGGTCATGAAAGCTATGAAGCGTTTTACTTTTGTTTGTTCTAAAGCTACAATTTGGTTGACCTCTCCTCTTCTCTCTTTGTCCAGCAGTGTAGTAACTAACTAACTAACTCAGTTTTGAGTGCCATGGCAGTGCTTATCATTGCAAATGACTCACATTCATAATTCATAATGAAGCATAATGGTCATATCCCACTCCTGTGAAAACCTTTTAGGAACCCTATACGGATGCTGTCTTGGCCATACCATTAGATCCTCGAGAAACCTTGACATTGCCAGAGGCATGAATAGTGTTGACCAGTGTTCAATAATTAATGAACACACACCTTATTGGATTCTTGAAATACCAGAGGTTGAAAGAGAATTTACTCAAGCACTATGCTTAAAGTTATGTGAAAAAATATATATACATCCCATGGCAATTGTTGGTTGTTGTTTTTTTCCACTAATTTGAACAAGCAAACGTGATACTCTACTGTGCCCATTTGACGCAATCACAAGGGAAATCTTTACAGTCATTTACTCAACAAAAAGATCAATAGATGTAATGTGTTTTTGTGGTAAAGTAAGTACACCCTTGGCATCAGAAGGCAGTATTGCTCCTCTCAGTCAGGATATACATTCTTGCATGATTGTCCACCGGATGTTTAAGTGCTATTAAGCATGTACTGCCCATTAAAATCGCCAAACAACATTTCAATTCAATTCAAATTTGGCCTCCATTTCTTCTTTTTGAGACATTGCTTTGTGGATTTGATAGCGTGCTGAGGATCGTTCTAATATGACGTTATGAGGCTTCTGGGGGAAAACATTTCGGTGCAAACGACCTGAACTGTGGCACAATGGCACTTGGGTGTTCCAACATGACAACGTGCCCACTTACAGCGATTTGAAAACTGGTGAGCCTCTTACCGACAACAACACCATCATTGCTCCCAAACCCCCTACTCACCGTATTCGACTCCCTGCGACATCCTTATGTTCCCCAATAATTTGACACAAACTTGAATGTGCACTCTCCACTCAAGTTTGAGGTGCATGGGGAAATCGCTGTGTACCCAGACCAGCGCTCACAAAAACGTGTTTACTCAGGCGCCGATGCTAATCGAGCACTGAATTTTGGAATACATACCCACAAAGGTTATAGCTTTTCGGTGCTCCACGCACGTCAGGGTTCTACTGACTGTTCACACACACAGGAGCAGTCACCAAACGTTTTGATTGGCCATCGTGTGTTCATTACAAACTAGTTTTGGTCTAATGTTCTTTTTGGGTCCGTGAAGGTTTTTTTTTACGGGCAGACTTCCCATGCAAGTCAAATTTGTGTAATTGACTTCTGATTGTAGACACTTGAACATTAACACCAACAGCTGCACGCCTTACCTGCAGAGTGATGCACTTTTGTGGTACTTGGAGACTGCTCCAGTTCTGGACAAATTGGCAGTGGTATGCAACTTACACCACTTGTTGCTACTTTTCCTCAAAGAAATTGGAGATCATTTGAAGTCTCTTGCCAGACTCATAGTCTTACACAACAATTTTATTTTCTGAAGTCCAGAGAGCTCTTTGGTACACCACACACATCTCAAAAGCAAAGGAAACAGCAGACCCCAGATGTCAGAGGTTTGAATAAGACAAGTTCCACTTCTTACTCTTTAAGGAGGGTCTAATCATTGGTTCCTAATCTGGAATCCCTTCTCCTAATGAGATGGATTTGAAGGCGTGATAAATGCCGAGGTGTACTTACTCTATCACTCAGTTGTGAAAATAAATGTGTGTTTCGAGACTTTTTGCTCCTATCTAATTACTTTTTCATCATATTACTGGTATTTTTGTTTTACTAGTAATAGATCTGAATACTCCTTCCACCACTGTCGAATACCCAGCAGGCAGAAACAAAAATATGAACATGTGGCAGTATAATACGATCCAATACATCAGCACTGGTTGTAAATGGTCATTAAGTTGCAAAGCAAAATTAAAACCCAACTTGGCGACTAAATTCAAAGCGGCGGACTTCCTGTTGAGTTGACGTAATGGTGCATCGGAACTTTTTTGTACGTCTAAGTGTGATACACATGTCTACCACATTTCGTGGATGTAGGTAAATGTAGCCGCCGGGGCATCTGTTTAGGGGGCGCTAGCCAGCCATTTGGCCACGCCCACTCGCGACTCTACTAAAATATGAAATTTTTCGCCGGGAGAGACGCGTGTGCCAACTTTCATGAGTTTTTGAACATGACAAAGCCTCCAAAAAAAATGCGGTTGTTTACGGCGAATAATAATAACGCGGAATAATAATTCCTTTAAGAACAATAGGGCTTTTGAACCATCGGTGCTCGGGCCCTAAAGAAGGTAATTATAGAGACAACATTTGACCCCACGCAAACAGGCATGTTGCGGTTTTTTTTGTCAAAACCTTGTGATTACAGTTTGCTTTAATATGCACCGTAATGTTGAGTGCAACCAGTGCAGAAACTTAAGAAGCCTTTACTGATGACACTTTATGCTGATATTTCTCTTATTCCTCATGTTTTGATCGCATCTCTCTCTCGCTCTGTGTTTTATACAAACACACACACACACACACAACTCTAGACAACTGTATTTTCAGCAAATGGAAGCTGCAGCAGATTCAAGGTCTGTGGTGAATGCTTGTTGAAAAAGACTGCAAGCACCTGGACAAAAAGGCAAAAGCATAATGTCACACTTGCGCGTGTGTTTGTGTGTTCGTATGTGAAGGCTGCTCGAGAAGAAAAGAGATATCTGTTGCTCCAGCATCAAACTGAACTTGCTCACGCTCTCTCTCTCTCTCTCACACACACACACACACACACACACACACACACACACACACACACACACACACACACACACACACACACACACACACACACACACACACACACACACACTTTCTCTCTCTCTCTTTCTCTCCCCCTCACACACACACACACACACACACACACACACACACACACACACACACACACACACACACACACACACACACACGCGCACACACACACATGCACACACGCACGCACACACAAGCATTCAACCTCACAGACGCATATACCCAGTACTTAGTTCCTGCGTCATTACAGTAGCCATCTGTCAGTATCCAGGCACACATACACGGACTTGGCCGTGTGCATGCATCCACTACTGAACACACAGGCGGCCTACACACACACACACACACACACACACACACACACACACACACACACACACACACACACACACACACACACACACACACACACACACACACACACACACGCACGCACATTTAAATATCTACATTCACGCAGGGAATATCTCACCCTGGTCACCCTTTCTGCCCTGCTAGTCTGATGGATTTTGCATAAAGCATTTGGTTCTTTGATCAATCTAGGAGGTGAAAGGTTTCCTGATTTCGGGTTTCTTATTTTTTTTCTCCTCCTCTCCCTCTCGTCTTTCTCTCCATCCCTACCCACATGAATCTGTCTGTTTGTCTGAGTCTGCCAAAGACTGATGTCATTGTCCACCAGTGTACTTCCAGTGGGTGAGATGAAATGAATGTTGAGGTATAATCCCACGGTTTAATCCTGACCACTCCCAATCCGCTGCCTGCACACACCGGACAGCCCGGAGAAACTCATATCAGAAAGACAGTTTTGTTTAACCATGAAAACATGCAGGGTTTGGAGGGGAGTGGAGGACACGCATTTGGGCCTCCAGCAGACTTTTAAAAAGATCTCACATTATTCAAAGATGCCCACCTGCTAGGCACAGAGTGTGTGTGTGTGTGTGTGTGTGTGCGTGCGCGTCTGTGTATGCGTGTGTGTGTGTGTGTGTGTGTGTGTGTGTGTGTTTGAGACAGATGAAGAGAGAGAAAGAGAGAGACAAAGGAAAAGACAGAGAGCCTGTGTGAGAGAGAGAGACAGTGTGTGTGTGTGTGTGTGTGTGAGAGAGAGAGAGACGGAGACAGAGACAGAGAGATGAAAGATTATTTATTTCTCTTGGGTGGGAGACAGTGAGTGAGTGAGTGAGTGAGTGGGAGGGAGGGAGGGCGGCAGTCAGAAGCAAGCAAACTAATTCTCACCGAAGACAGTCGTGCAAGAGAAGGAGCTGCGGTTAGTTCACCTCTCTTACGCTGTTAGTGCATCAACAAAGAAACGTTGTTAGTGTTATCTGTCTCGTCTTCGACTCCGAAATAGGACCAGAATTTTGGATAGGGGGGCTGCAAACGAACGCACCCACACTTCTCCAGAGCCGCTACAACTCCAGGTAAGGCTCGCCGCAAACATAAAACGTGGTGAAATAATTTGGCGTTGACAACTCTTATTTAATCCCTGTTGTATTAAAGCAGCCGATAAGGAGATCAGAGACGTTAATGTGGCGTGCTGCTCCTGATGCTCCCGATGCGCGCTGTGAAACAGCTGCGGTGAAAATCTCCAACTGGCAGCCTGAGAGCACACATAAAAAAAAAAGTGTCGGTGGCTTCTTCTCCTTCCAAAATAAAGTTTAAACCGATTCTACCTAACGAGATGACCAGACGAGATTTTTGTTTTGTGTTAAAGAGCTGCCAAATGACCGCCCGCAGCCTGTATGGAGAGGCTGTAACGAGTTTGCTGTACTTTGTATCGTTGCTAAAGCCCTAACAGTAGTTCTAATCAGACTTTCTGCGCAGCAGTACAGTGGAAGGGTAGTTATACGAGGGCGTCATTCGCTCTTAAATATCAGGTTTTAAATTGAAACCTCGCGTTAGTGATTTTACAGCTCCTCATCCAAAGGAATTTATTTTACAATCAGACATTACATTTGGCGCCATTAATAAGTTCTCCCAGCAGAGCAGGTTAGATGTACTTGTTTTGAAGAAAAAGCAAAGCAAGAAATTTACATATTTCTCCTCACATCTTCTCCCCTTCACTGTCTGACTGTGACGAGGTTTAGCTTGACCAGTTATTCACGTGTTAATTGTGCATTAAACAGTACGGAAACCCCTTTACTTTCTCCACACCCGGGTCAGAATATTGACAGCGGACTTGTGTTTAGTCAAGGCTAGTGCTGTCAGGTCCAAAGTGGACATTTGAAATGGTCTGATTACACAGTGAGCTCAAATGTTGAGAGAGAGACGATGCAGAAATGTTTGTGGGTAATGTACCATCCCATTGCAGCATGCTCAGTGCACTGCTTTCATGGTAGAGCAGCAGAAAAGTAGCCACCAATTTATATGTAGGCTACAGTTTGAATAATTTAATTTAAACATCAGAATTGATAACCTGTTTATTAAAGCCACAATGAATTGAATATCATATTTCATTTCTGCAATGAAAGCAGAATTCAGCCCCTACTGGCCTCATTAAATTGCTTTATATGAGGTTGTGCAATCTGGTAAACGAGGCTCGCAGAGGAGAAAACATCAGAGGAAATCTAGCGTAAGCTACTACAGTGCTGCACCCCAGAGAGCGAGAGAGAGCAAAAGAGGTTGCTGAAGTAAGAAAGCGAAGAAAGTGGCCGGAAGAAATGTGGTTGTGAAACCTGCAGTGTAAATCCCACCACGTACACTTTTAGCCCGTAGATTTAACTTGCTTTGATTTTTACGTAACAGGGTGTGAAGATCCTTCTATCAGACAATATTTCAGGTGCAACATCTCACACAGCTCACACCTGTCTGCTGAGAAGTCAGCCTCATAATATAAACTGGTGGTTGCAAATGTATCAGTCGATCTGTGTCTTACCTGTACAGCTCCATCCATCTATCTATCTATCTATCTATCTATCTATCTATCTATCTATCTATCTATCTATCTATCTATCTATCTATCTATCTATCTATCTATCTATCTATCTATCTATCTATCTATCTATCTATCTATCTATCTATCTATCTATCTATATATATACATATATATATATAGGACTGTCTCTCCTCTTTCTTTGTTGCCACTGTCCTTTAGGTCCACCTGTACGTTGCAGTATTTTATGACTGAACTCATCTCTCGAGACCTCATTTAGAGTTTGTGGGAAGGCTGCAGCCTAAGGGACAAAAGGCTTTCAAATAGTCTGTGTGCGTTGTTCATTTCCTGTTAATGGCAAAAATTCAGCTTTACTTGTATCTCACTGGACAAACCAGATAACCACCAAGCCAACACACCACGCACATAATCAAACAAAGGTGGTTTCAGCGATACACAGGGTGTGTGATCAGGTGTGCGTATATTGGTTTCTTTTGAGTCTGTAACCTCCTATTTTGTGAAAATGGACAGTGCAGCTCGGGTTGTACTCTGCATCAAAACAGTTAAGCCTGCTCCCTTTTTAAAAGTCTGGGATACATTTAGGAGATTTTCTACTTTGACGTGCGCTCACTAGTCCGAAACATTATAGTAGCAAATATACAGAGTAACAGAGAAATGATCTTACAATAATATAATGACTAAGATATTAAAAAAAATTTACAATCTGTGTGATAGGTTAACATGTAACATTTGTTGGACAAACATCTGAGACAATTTAAATGGCTTGCTGTTGACCTGCATTTACTTCCACTGAGCCTTTTATTTGATCACGGTTGTTTGCTTGTGTGTTTGCTTGTCTGATCTTTTTTTTTTAGGGATATAGGAAATATCTCCATAAAATTTGGTGGAAAATTACCATAACATATGGGTCAAAGTTTCGTTTTTGGCAGGGCTCTGGATCCACTGGAAGAACTGTGACATTTTTATATCAGCTCATTTAAGCATTTTACCACACTAACACACTTTGTGAGAAAAATCTTGAACTTGTTGTACATGATTGTTAATAACTTTATACACTGCACCAAACCAAAATGGAGAAAAACATGTTCCAATATAACAGCAACACATTTAATTTGATCCTTGTAGCTTCTGATTGGTTATGCTTTTGGACAAACTGACAATCAATATTAGTTAATTCAGCTGACAAGCTTCATCAAAATGCAGAATCGATTTACTACCCAAATGGGAAGTCCGCATTTCCGTATTTTGATTTCAATTTAATGGCAGTTTGGGTTTTGACTGCTTCTCTCTTCTTGTATTGATTTCCGAACAGTTTATCAAGGGTGATTGGTGTAATTATTATAACACTGATCCAATACAAATAGGACTCATGCAATGCCTCTATGATGGAAAAGCAGAAGAAAGAATTCAAATGGAAGGTGTGATGCTATGTTTACAGTAACATTGGTGATATCAATCAGCCCACATATTTCTCTGAGTTGACTCATTGTAGTCTGAACTGAAAGGTCAAAGGAAATATACTATTAAAACAGAAAATATGAAACTAAATGTTACAGTCCAAGCGTAGTCCATAAATATTGTTTATTAATAAGATTAGTGAATGCTGCAGAGCGAATACAGCATATTGCGTATTATCTGCAGGATCCCAGCAGTTAAAAGGCAATTCTACAGATTTATGATTTCATCAATAGGAAGCCGAAACCAGGTTTGTGTAAATGCTGGTGCATTGCAGGCATCAATATCCCATTATGATATAATGGCATGCCATAATAGCTGATAACAGTGGATGCCGTAAACACCCTCTGGTTCTGGGGTGGTTGAATGTGAATGCTTCCCACTGTGATTCTGCTGCTGACACACAGAGAATAGAGTCCTGGCTTTGCTACAATCTGCAACCACCATGTCCACAACCACTGAGATTTTCCGACACAGCAGTGAGCGTAAGTTACAGATGGTGGTTGTAGAAGATTGAGATGTGAACCGATCCATCAACATGACTTTTCGAACCCTAATGCGGCATAGTGTTTTCACACTGTCACCATATTTGTCAGCCAGTAATGATCCTTATGTGCCCCAGGGGCTTGGAGCTAACGCTGGTCTTGTCAAGATTTTGGCAATGTTTGTGGCAAAAACTGGCCTAGCAAAAAAAATGAAGTGGGGAAGGAGGAACAGATACACAAAAGTTGTGGTTAGAAAGCGAGCGAGCAGTGTTAAGAGTAAACAGCCAAATAAATGTGCTTATTACTGCACACATGCTACCTACGTTACATAAGAATTAGCTTCAGGATAAACTGCACACACGGCATATGTTTTTTTTTCCCTTAACTGACTTTGGTGCCAGAGGTTTCTCATGTCCTTCTCCTTCTTGTTCATCTTCTGCCTTCCTGCTGTCACACGCTCCCACCTCATCTGCTCCCTGAATTCTCCAGCTGAGCCCTGCGTCTCCTGCTGAACTTTCCATCCATCCGTCCGTCCGTCCATCCGTCCGTCCGTCCATCCATCCATCCATCCATCCATCCATCCATCCATCCATCCATCCGTCCGTCCATGATTAAGTTGTATACTATAAAGTAACTACCTAACCTAACCTAAGGATATATGCAAGAACCCTTTAGAACATATTAACCTTGTGGCTTATATTTGAAAAAGTGATTCACGCAGCAAATGTGTTTCACTGAAAAATATTAAGAAGTCCACACTTTATTCTAATAGCACTAATGCATTAAACATATCCTATCATAATAATGTTAAATGTATTGCAAATGTTTACACTGGCCTTGTATTCACATCTCTAAGTACAACTGACTTGGCTGAAGCTAACTAAATGGAGTAAAAGCTAAAGTTAATATTGTTTCCTGAGTTGGATTTCTCTCAGACTGGATGTAAAAGTGGACGTAGCTTCCAGGTCTGAAAAATGAGGCCAATGCACAAGTGCCTTAAACTGCGGTACCACAGAGTGCCGCTAGAGGGTGGCTCCAAAAAGCCTTCGGCTCCATAGACTTCCATTCAACTTTTTCCAGAAGTTGTTTCGGTGATGCTCACTCCTTCCAATTCGTTTTCTGCTGGTTTTGTCAGAAGGCTATAGAATATTGTGTTGTCTATTTGTGGGTCAAATTCTTGTGAAGAAGGTGAATTTTCTACTGCAGCATACTGTAAAAATGAATTCCAGTCAAAGCTACAAAGCCAACATTGAAGTACCTGACTAGGTTTAGCTACTGCCAGATGGAAACCCTTGGGGAAGGGATATGTCTGCCAGAATCCTGCCAAATTCATTTGTAACTTTTAGAAATGTTTTGGCAGTGTGTGCACCAACCAATTTCAGTGGGAGAGGTAATAAAAGAACCTCAGCATGTATTAGCCTATGATACTAACACGCAGAGACATGAACAGCTCATTCTCTCACAAACATGCACACGTGCTAAACATTTTTTTTATTTTTATGTCTTGCACTTTTTCAGTGGGGCAATGATTACCAGAGACAAACAGAGAAATCACAAAAACTACAAAACTGAATAAGCATTGGATCAAATTGCACCATAGTCTGTTTTCCATTATCAACACGTCGCAGCTAGAAGCAAAGGAGGAATTAAACTCATGAAATCTTCACAAATTCATCAGATGGTTACAGAATAGAAAATAAGAACAAGTCAGTTGTCCAATCAATTTTATACAAATTGACTAAGCAGAGAACGCAAATAGTCCACAAAATGTAGCTGCTTTTCCACTTGAATGTGGAATATGTAGTGTGCGAAATAACGCAGTGTAAAGCCATTTTTCCACGGAGTGTTCAGACATGTATCTTCATTTTGCATTTTTGAAGTCTATTCATGTCACCGCCAGTGATAGTAATGCATCTAATTTACACTGAATTTCTTTTCAGTGTTTTAAAAGTTCCCTTAAAATCGCCACGATAGACGCGTCGTGTGTAGAGATGTGTGGAAAACTGAGGTGAAAGGTTCTTTTAAGGTGAGGAGTTTGGAGGCTGCCTCATCATACATGTGAAGATGTGTTGTTCTGCACTTTAATTAAGCAGTATTCAAGGCCTTGTTGTAAATGCATATGTGGGGAGAAACAATGAATTAGTAATGAGTTATCCTATCCCCATGATGCTCCAGTGTTGGAGGAAAGAGTGAGAGACTGGAAGTGACAGAGGAAAAACAGGCGATAGAAAGAAAAGATAGATTAGAGGGAGGAGGGCATTGGAGATAGAGACAGGAAGAGTACATCGTTAAAGTAGCATTCATTACCAAACCCTTTGTAAACGCTCATCTCTGTCTCTACATCCTCATCTGTCATTTCTCCATCTCCTCTCCTCCTTCTCATTTTTCCTTCGTGCTCTTCCCTGTGCTTCATCTCTAAGCCTCTCTTTCTTTCTCGTGCCTTTCTCTGTCCTCCCAGGCCATATCTCCACTTCCCTCTGCCTCTGTCTTATCATATCTTCTGCGCTTCTCCTTATTTATCTCTGTCATTAGACTGCTGTGTGAACAACTGCATTGGCCTTTTGGAACTGAGAGGGCAGACAATGAAACTAGACTGGCGGAGTTTGCTTTTCTCCAAATAGCCCTGTGGAGGCCAAGCAGCATACTCTAACATGCACCACCTGGCCCAGTTTTACATGATCTGAGTCCACTCACCTGTTAATTGGTTTTTTTTCTCATGGTGCAGACTGATCCCGGAACACTGGGCTTTTCTGGCTCAACGTTTCTTTGAGTTTAGCAAAAAAACAAAAAAACAAAAATTGGGCTAGAATCTGGGCCACCACAGAGTTAGGGCACAGATCAGACAATGACATAAAGGGTACAAATAAAACCCATAAAATACCATGCACATAACTGAGTGTAATCCTTCTTACTGCTGTAATGACGAGGAGGAAAAAAAACAGAAGGACAAAAGTTATTATAACTTAATGCGATCATTAAAAGTAGCAGTCACTTATTGCTTGCCCATTATATTTGTCGTTGGGATTCATCATTTGTTCTTCCACCACCAGCCCCGGCTACATCACCCCTTATGTAACACCCCAAGCTGTTGTAAAGATGAATCCAACAAGCCACTGCTTCATCAGTCTGTGGCTCACTGTCCAATCATAATGATGGCTGCCAATACTACTACCCCTCATCTTCTGGTAGCCGTTCCCCTGAATAGCAATATACTGTCGCGAAAGCAAGCTAAGGACAGCTGCTGCACAACACTTTATAACTGAAAACAATTATGGTAGCGACTTTGAACCGGAGGGAATAGTTAGTGTAGAGGGAGACATATACAGACAATTAAGCATACGGGGGAAATAAGGTACATTTGAATAGCTATATTCACTGTAGCAGAGGGAAAGCACTAAGTGTCTCTACTTTGTCTGAGTACATGGAGGGATTCAAGAGATGAGATGTCTTTACTTTTGTCTACTTTTGTTTTCAAGAAGCCAAGACAGAAATAGAAATCAGGAATCAGAGTTTCTGTGCTGTAGGGAGTTCATCAGCCAAAACTCACCGCCTGCTCCAGCAAAGACAACTACGGGGGTGGGTGTGGGGGGGGGCAGGAGGGGTCAGAACTGATCCGGATTTATTGGCTCAGCTGGTCATAAAGGAGGCTTTATCCTCACATTGCATTATGCAAGCTGAGATCTCTGCTAGCTACAGGTGAAAGATGACTGTTCTGCAGACACAGATTCTGTCAGTCTCTCTCTTACCTCACCCCTGCCTCCTCCCCTCTCTGTATATTTATCTCTCTGGATGGATGAATTTAATAGTGAGGTGGTTCGAAGCAAAGGCAGATGTCCTCACTGAAGTGCGTTCTTTACTCTGAATCACTTGTGGAATAAAAAATAAAGTCCTCTCATCCTCCTCCTCTGATCCAGCCATACCTCCTCCCTCTGCTTTCTCTTTTGGCTTTTCTTTGCTTATCTTTTCCTTCTCTGGGCTGTCTTTCACTCCGCTCCATTACAGAGGCTCCCCAGTGGTTCCTTGAATACCTAGGCATCCATGAGAGACAAGATTTTGAAAGGTATTGGCGGTAATAAATATCCCGCAGTCACTTTCATTCATTCCTTCTCATATTCATTGATTTAAAGCCTGATGCTCGTACACACTGTACCTGCCCATCTTGGGCACCCCAGACAGGATCTGACAATGCCTCTAAGACTGAAAAAACAGTTGTTGTTTTTTTCCCACAAAAATCCTGTTTTTAGACCAAAAAAATAACTGCTCTGGCTCATAGGAGCATAAACTCATCAATGAAGGTTCACAGTTTCTTAGATGACAAATTGGCATCATCCAGCTTCAATTATTTGCTTCCACCTTAACCTCTACATTTTGCTGCAGAAATTACAATATTGATGCTCTTATTATGATGAAATTACAGTTTTTGTTCAGCGTATACACTTGACTGCACACTAGTATGCACTTGTGGTTGAGTAAATTAAGATATCAGTATGGTCTCTTTGCTTGCCTGTGAAGAGACATGGTACGGAAACACGTGTCAGTGCGGGGTTGTGTGGGGTTGGAGGAGATAACCATTCCAGTTTACCTCATCAAAAAAAAAGAGCTAGAACAGCAATAGCAAGAAAAAAAATGGAGAGAAAAGCAGCTAAACAGGAGAAAAGCTAGAGCATGCGCTGCCTTTGCTCTGACCTGGTTCCAGTTAATCCGCCTACTTTACAAGATGAACATTACCTCCACACTGTATTTATAGAGCCTTTTCGTATATGTGTTGTTTTTAAAAAAAAAATTTGTGTAAGCCAGAGTATATGAATGGGTTTGGCGTGGCTACAATTAGTAAATGCAGTTAGTCCATGTCATATAGGGGCAGGGGGTCTAATAACACAGCGTGAGGGGAAAAAAGGAAATATCTTTAAGCCACTGTTTGCAACAAGCAGCAATTCTTAAGACTGAACAGTGGAACCGTTGTGAAAGCTGATATATTTTCTATTGTCATGTCTTGTTCCAAAAAAAATTGGATTCCTCTAAAAAACACAAAAAGACACGATACAATGTCAGTATTTTGATAATGTAATTATTCACAAAACATATTGACAAAATGTCTTTAGACATGCTGGCTTGATGCCACGTGTTTCACGATTGATCTCATTCATTGGAATGATGCCGGCCCCACTGCAAGGGTGCCAATTTAAGCCATGATAAGTAAGGGGGCGTAGAATGCCGCAGCACCCCCAAACAGATGGTAGAGGACCTGCACATCTACCACTATGAAAGCAAATAAGAGAAAAGGTATTATTGTTGGTTATATTCATATTCTAATGATATGTTGATGATATTTGGATTTCAGTATGTGGTAAATTGTAAATCTTAATTTAGAAAATTTCTGTACGGTTGGAAATGACATCAGGCAATCTGTAAGATGTTTAGTTTAAAACATTCAAAAATGGCCTTGACCTATCCGCTGTATGTGTTGAAATAGCTGTGTTTATGTTTTATCATATACTTCTTTGTATTGTGTAGCAGATCTATTGTGGTTAGCATGCTAACAAGCTAGCGGCGGTCAGGCCTGTCTCGCTATACAACTGTGTACCACAAGATGGTACAATGAGTCACTGTAGCGTAAAGTCTGCCCTCAGTCCAACATCAGAAGAAGTGCATTAAATCTATGGGTCCTATTTTTGTTCCCCAGCGCAACGCGGACGCGGCACATTTTCTGGCACATTCCTATTTTGGTGACAGATTTTCCACACTTGCGCCAAGATGGGCGGATGGGCGCAGCAGGTGGTGGGTCAGTGAAGATGTGCCGGTGTATTTCAATTTTGGTGTCAATTTTGAGGTGAACTTGCGCCTTAAGCCTCTCTTAAGCCAGCTCTGACCGCGTCTAGCTCAACGGCGCAACGAGCGGAGAGCTATTTCCATGGCTTTAGTGAGCAGAGCGCACATGAACAGACCTATTCAAAATCCCAGACAGGTTCGGTGGATGTCCCATGTATTTAATTCCATTTACATAAATAATTAAACCTATATTTTTTTTTTTCATGCAACTCCAATTCATGCAAAATCCGTATTACAGTCCACCTTTAATCATCTTAAACAGTCTTTTGCGTCCTTTCAAGTCCAGACAAACGAGGGTGGATTAGTAGATTTCACACTGCTCCTCTGCAAACGGAATTTACAGGGCACAGAGAAGCTATACTTTTCATGAGTCCAATCCAAGTTTCTTCACTTGATCAAAATCAGCACCTGAGTTACAAATGCTTTTGTGAGCAGTGTTCTGGCCGCATTTGTGATGTTTTACTTCAAGGGCCAATGTTGTTTGGCAAAACACCTGTTCTCGTTTAGGTATGAGGACGTGTTTGTTCTTTTATGAACTGAAAATCGCTCGTATTTATGAGAATAGGTAATTGGCAATAGGTCATGGTTTTGGTATGAGGAAGCGTTCTTTCAGGCACATATGACACCAGCTCTATAGATACAGTGCTGCAGTTACATATGCATTTTTGACTCCCTGAGAAATGAGACCAGAGAAAAGACAATTTCCATTTCAGGACCAAAAACTAATTATTATTCGATATGATTGAGACGGCTCTCTCCTCTACTACAATGATAACCCAGTAGAAATTCCTGCATAAGCTCACCTCCAAAAAGCTCCACAGGTATACTGGATGCTATAAGGTGTGAGCAGTATACCCACACACTGTTTAAAAATAGAGAGAGCCCTGACAGTCCTACACGTAGCTTCACGGCAGAGACCTCTGTTGAAATGGTCTCCAGCCTTATGACTCTTATCCAAAACTTCAATCACTGCTCCCTTCTCCTCCTCTTCCCTGCTCCTCCTCCGTTTTCTTCCTCTCCTCTCCCATCTCTCCAGGGAGGGGATTTTGCTTCTATAAGTCTTCTATCACACTGAATATTACACAAAGCACTTTTTTTCCCCTTCCGAGCACACATACACATTCTTCTGACTTTCTCACGGAAGTGTTCTCACATTGATTCCCTCACACTCTTCACATCTGTCATCATCCGTGCTTTGTTTCTGTCCTTGATTCTTCCTTTTTCTTGTCATCTACATCTCAAGCTTATTATCTCCTCTGAATGTTCCTCCTTTTCTGGTAATACAGTGTTCATCCTTCTTTTGCTGTCTCCTTCTCACTTGCTTTCATCCTAGACCAAACCTCTTGGCTTTTTCCTATTTCATTTTTAACACACTTACTTTATAACATCCTTGCTTTTATGACTGTTTCAGGAATGCGTTTGAAATATTTAGGTCTTAAAAGGATTTAGTGCCTTGTAATCAATACACTCTCTGTTCGGCTTCAATTCTAGCTTCCCGCTCCATTTATTTATAATGCAGGTCTATGGACAACACTGACACTGTATTTAGTTGTTTAATTAGTTAAAATTAATCTCATAAAGATGACCAAAAACTGCCAGTACAATGCTGAAGTAGCTTTTATGCATGATTGACTCCACTACTTACAGCCAACTTTTATACAATCAGACATGCAATTTTCTCAGCTAAGTTAACTTTTCATATCCATGTGGTGCATTAATGATAAGAGAGTCAATGCATAATCGAAGATTGTGCATAGAAATGAATTATTTATGTGGTAAAGCAGGATAAGTCTATATACAGCCTCCTAGTTTGTGTGTTTGCCTGCCGATTGAGACTCTAGAGTTTTAATACTGTGCTTTTCGTCTTGGAAATTAGATTCTTCATCTTATGATTATTGTTCGTCAAAGCTTCCTTTACTGCCTGTGTGTTTTGCACTGCCTCCAAGGATCTAATCCAAAAACAGAACACAATAACTTTTTTTTTTCAAATCTTCAAATGCATTTTGAGGCATCTCGCACAGAAAACAGGTGTCATCCTGACCACAATGGCTTCCCTCCCATTCCCTTGTCTCTGCTTCCCACTCATCATTCTCCTCTGATTATGATGATGTGTACAAGTCAGACGTAATTTGGAATACAATGCAGATAGAGATATTTGAAGTGAAGTCCCCTTAGAATACCTGGTTATATTAATACTTAGATATATGCTCCACAACAGCCTTGAGTGCACAGGCCCATGCAGTAGCCTCAGGCTGATTACACCACAGTGTACACTCTACGTGCACCACCGGAACATGTAAGATCCAATCAGCCACAGGTTCCTTTGTTTATCTGAAAGAAATATAGACTAAAAGACTAAATCTTTAGTATATCCGCCAAACAGAAGCAATATTTAGCAACTGAATTCGTAGTGTAATGCCTCAAAGTTAAGACTAGTAATTTCAAAAAACAAAGAGCAACATTTGACACTAACTGACAACCATGGGATGTTATGTAACAGTGGGCACAACAAGGTTTAAAACTACTTGAATTTAGTCCAAGATGACCCACCCTTGTGGCAGTGTTTCCAGTGGTGACCTAAAAAAAAATCCTTTTTAATGTTTGTTCTGCCATCTGGAGCGCCAAAAGAAAAGTGATATTGTCTGTATTGTTATATCATTTAGAGAAACGAGTGGCAAAATAACTTTCTGTTATCAGTTCAGTGTGAGGTTCAAAGCTGTTTTAGTATGATTTTTTTTTTTTATTTATTTATTTTTTACCTCAGATTGATATTCAATTTCCAATAAAAAAATTTTTTTAAAAGAAAGTCTTTCTAAACCATTAAATTTGTTCCAGGCTCTTTGGATGAAGAGTTTGGTCATTCTAATAGTTGCTAGGGTGAAGCCAAGAGTGGTGCTATTGCTGCTGACATGTCAAAACTGGATCATGCCCAAAAGCCATATGTCATCATCATCATCATCATCATCATCTTCTACATCTTTCTCATCTTTTGTGTCCCTTCTCTTAACCTTCCCTCTGCCTGTCTCTCTCACTCTAACTTTCCCATGAGATCAAATGACCTAATTTTCATCTTTAGAGCTTCAGCTTGAACACACTTATCCTCATCACACACAAACATGCACACATGCAGAGGTAAGAGTGTAGTTAGTTGTAAGATTTGCATCAGTAAGGAGCAGATTATAATTTTTCCCAAAATGTCAACATCATTTCGGTGTTTGGTCAGGCTCTTTCAATTTACCCCCCCCCCCCCCCACCCACCCGTGCAGAAGCAGACATTTCAACATCTTCAGAAACCAGACATGACAGCGACTACCAGCATTACATGAATAAAAAATAGTAATCGTAACAATAGTAGCAAACTCTGTTTGTGTGTACACACACACACAAACAGAGGAAGCTGCTCTTGATTCTTGGTATGTGGCTTTTTGTCAAATCAAGAAGACAAAAGATTGCTGAAAAGGTGCCATTATCCAGTAATCCAGTGAATTATTGCGTCCCGTGCCACAGACACAGTGATGTAATGATTGTGATCATTCTCTGACCAATCAGCGGTCTGTCGTGTTTTTGCATCACCTTTTAGTGTCAGCTCACTTTGAACCTGATGGAGGTGATACTAAGAACAGTACCAGGTACTATCCACTAGTTTTGCCTCAAAGAAAACCAAAGAAATGAGTCGAGCTGGTACCAGCAGTAACAATAAGATAAGGGCAACTCATACAAATAATAATGGAGGTAATAATAATAAGAGATGCAAAATTTTGCTGAAAGAAAAATCTGAACAGTGTCAGAAGTTGTTTGAGGTTAAAACACTCTAAACTTTGAAAATTCATTTATCAGTCAGCCTTGAGTTCAAACTCAATCTGGAGAGAATTCATTCATTTGGTAATCAGCTTCCAAGGTTGAATTTCCAACTGTTTTCACATATTTAATGAGGAAATATTATGCAGAATTACTGTGGGCTCTTCAGTTTTAGCATTTATTAAAGAACAATAAGAATCCTGTTAAAAACATTGTCATAAACTGCATTTACTGGATTGAAAGTGAGTTCTCATCCACAGGCATATGCTGTGCAACAGGTAGTGGTAAAAAACTCAGAGTATCAAAGCAACTCATGATCTGGTCTTGCTGTTTCATAACCGATGAAATAGTCACCATAATGGAGCACTGCTCCTGTCCTTTTTTTTCTTCTGTGCCTCGGGTTGATGGAGCAGTTCCAGCTCACGACATGTTGTCTTCCACATTCCCTGCTGAAATTTTCTATCGACCGAGATTTGCCTCGATGCAGTCAGTCAGAAACTCTGCAGACCTGTGTGAGACAGACAGGTATGTTGATGGACAAGCAGGAATAGACAAAAATAAAGTGAACTTCTGAACTCGGTCATTCAGGTTACTTTGAGCTTTGACCCATACGTGGCATCTCAGTCAGTGGACATGTAACCGGTAAAAAAAAAAAAAAAAGGGAGAGAGAAGTTCATTGTGAGGAGGAAGTGAAGGAAGGTGGAGTTTGCTTTGCTGCCAGTTAGCTGAACATCCTGAGTGGAGAAACTGAAACTGCTGGAGAGGCTAGAAATACGAAAGCTTGTCTGTTACGAATCTGTATGTGTCTCTTGTTTCACTTTCTTTTGTTTATATGTGTGTGTGTGTGTGTGTGTGTGTGTGTGTGTGTGTGTGTGTGTGTGTGTGTGTGTGTGTGTGTGTGTGTGTGTGTGTGTGTGTGTGTGTGTGTGTGTGTGTGTGTGTGTGTGTGTGTGTGTGTGTGCGTGCGTGTTGAGTGAACCTCTCAAATTAAATCTGGGTTTTTGGAGAGGCACTCTGTGTGCGGTGTGTCTAAAGGCCGTGTTTGGCCACAAAAGGAATGAATTAATGCAGTCGTGATCAATGGAGACACACAAACACACACGTGTATGCATGAACACACACATGTACACACAAATGGCTGCTGGGAAAAGGTTTTACAGTTTAATTTATTCCTCTGAGAATAAAAAAGAGTACAGTGGCTGAACGAATGTTTGTGCGTGTGCGTGTGTGCGTGCACGCGTGTGTGTGTGCGCAGGAGGTTCGTGGGACGGTGCATTAGTGGGTCTATATGTGTTGACAGAGAGAGTGAACAAAGGTGTGTGTGCGAGAGAGACACAGACAAAGAGAGAGTGGCTTCTCAAGCATCCAAAAGTGGATTAAGTGTGACCAAAACTGCCCTCCAACACACACACAGAAATGAAGTTGGCTGGTAAAAGTAGAATCAGCTCAGGGCCCGACAGGGAGCTGCGTTTTCAGTCATTGATACATTGTGTGTTTAATGGACAAAACCACCTGACAGAAAATGTTGTTCCTCTCCATTGACCCCCGACTGACAAACACGCATTTCCACACTCACTGAAACGCGCAGCCATCAGCTTTTTGCATTTTTTTTTTAAAGTTTTGCAGCATGCTTTAAAGGATCTCAAACTTCTGAAACATTAGTAATATTTTCCGCCTCCTCTGTGCTCTTTTGTCTAATCTCTCGTGTCTGCCAAAAGCGTTTATGTTTCATTGTGTGAGGTGTGCGTGTGGCGGAGCTGAGAGTTGACTGTTTAACTCTGGGCTTTTCTATTTGACAAGTGAGCCATGTGCGACATTGGTCGTGTCTGCCTGGCATGGCAATATTTTATGCACCACATACTTTTAACATGAAGTCTTATTTCCCCCAAACTGCATGCACAAGTGAAGCCCAAAGTACAGTTGTTGTTGTTGTTGTTTTTTAACTTGTGAATGTGTTCAAAATACAATATTGATTTACAGTAAAGATGAAAGCAGTGCTGTTCAGGTCACGTTTGAAGGTGCTGCTCAGACAAAAATAAAGATGCAACACATTCAGAGGAGGAACGATTTAAGAAATGTCTGCAGCTACAGAATTTTATATCAACTACACATTTAAAGTATTGTCACATTTTTATTATAACATCATAACTCTTGAACATTGGCAAACACGGATATGGTTTAAGTCCAACGCTCCACTTGGTCTCAGCAGAATTGTTCTGACAGATCATTGTCATTAATCTGACTCTGACTTATTTTATGTGGAAAGCTACATTTTCAATGTATGTGTCATCAGTGACTTGTATTACAAAATGCAAAAATGGATTTGTGATTGATGACCAATAGCACTGCCTGCTGATCAGTGATCGTGGTTTCTGTTTTCCATTTGTACAGTTGTCTTATTGCAGATACAGAAGCTGATATACTGACTCTCAAATTAAGAGATCAGAGGCCAGATTGAGGCAACAACAAGGTGACTCCTGAACATTGCGTGCGAGTTGACATCCTCTGGCTGTGTGAGTGTAAGGTTGACAAAATGTCAGTAATACATCAGGAATGTCTGAGATGTCCTTTCCCCCTTCCTCATTATAGTACAAGGCCGGCAGTTGCAAAGAAACAGACCCCACATAGGAGCGTTTTCAGAAATCTCAAGTGTCTGCATGTCCTTGCTCCACAAAGAAACAATTCCCTAAAGGTACATGTGCTCACAGTTCAACAATAATTACTTTGATTCATATGTAAATATACTGAATACGATACAATACAATAGTCCTATTTCAATTGATACTATTTTTTATCCTGAATATTTTGTACACCTTTTTAAATCATTCAGTATGAACATAGCCTATTTATATCAGTGAGACAAACTTTCTGTGAACCCTTTAATATAATGCAATCCGGTGCAACGAAACTCTCGTGAGACGGTCTCAGGAAAGACGAACATTTCAAGTTTCATAAATGTGGGATTTGCTTTGATGTTATTGCAACTGGTCAAACCAAATAGCTGATCAATGGACTGTGATGACCAAAGGTAATGAAAAGTGTTCACATCACTCTCAAGCTGAATTGCCGTTTTTTTTTTAGCCACACGAGCG
>NW_027210605.1:4310000-4442500 GCF_029030835.1 Brachyistius frenatus | reverse complement strand
AGCGAAACATACAGCTGTGTAATTCTTAATTTTATTTTGCGTGGCAGCATTTCCACATCCTTATTGAAAATATTGTATACAATTTTACAAAACTCTTGCACCTATATTTTGGTTGTTTCATTATGTCAGAGCAACCAATAGGGACGTTACCGTTGGTTTGTAAACTGCCGTTCTGAGGCCTCGAGTTTGGATTTTGACCATCGCCATCTTGCTATTTTGGACCCAAAAATGACCATATCTGGACAGGCTAAGGGAGGAGCGAGCCATGAATTTGACTTGATCTGATTAGGAACCTGAGGGCACTATCTCCCACCAACCTGTAGCAGAAACCTGACTGCCCTACAGGCCTGTCAATCAAACAACCAACTCCTAGCCAACCCTACTGATGACTGATTGGTTCGCTCTACGGAGTCACTGAGAATACCTGAACTATTGCATTGCACTTCAAGTCTTTAATTTGAACTCTGACGTTGTGCGACCTGAACATATCTGTTAAGATAGTCATAGATGTGTTCTGTGAATGTGTGTTGAGGAGATGTTGCCCTGTCAACATGTCTTTGAGTGCTTTTAGACTGGGGACAGATTTTCATACTCACCTCAAACACAATGAGTCACACAATACACAATCACACAAAGCCTGTTAACACAGACACAACTTGCACCCACATGTCAATACACACACACACACACACACTCACCTGTGTAAACATTCACACACAGTTGTGAAGCTGTGAGGTTGATAGGTACTCTCAATCTGCCTCTTCATCTCTGTGTTTTACACTTTGTTCTGTGCTCATGTACACTATTTTCTCCATCCACCTTTTCACTTAGTCACAGTTCACTTCTGTTCTTGCCTTTCTGTTCCCATCATTTCTCACCTCTTTCCTCATCTCCCATCTTTTCCACTCCTTCCCTCTCATCTCCTTTCTTCTCATATCTTCCCGTATCTCCTCCTACTCTTTGTCAACTTCAAGGCTCATATTGACTCAGTATTCTGCAGGTATGATGTTTTTATGGCACCTGAGTTTTTAGTTTGAGGAACAGTATCCGTTGGCACGAGGAAAGAAAAAGGGCAAAGTTTTAACTAAAGTTGAACCTGTATTTGCTGTAGAAAAACAGATGGTAAAGTTTGTAAAAGGTTGATGTCCGTGTAAAAGCTAAAGTGCCAATCTCTGAGATGTCCGTTTCATTCTCTTCAGCGGCACTCACGGTGATGAGTGGTGATTGGAGCTTTTGGACTTCACTTCTCAGAAATCCAGTCAGCCAGTCAGTTGGCAGTCGCTCCGCTTCACCCACAAGTAACTTGAAGAGCGAGCTTGTTACATTTGCTCCGCCTACCCTCTCTGCTAAAAAACACTGCTGGGTGAGGGAAAACACGTCACCAACAGTGCGCCACCTGTGACAAAGCCGGCCCAACACAGTTATATTAATGCCAAAAGGCAACTGTGTTTTGACACGGTAACTCGGCAAAGATAGGATTAACTGTGCCAAGGTTTAATGTGTTCATGTGCACAAAATGAAACTTATGCTTTCCAGCAGAAACCTCTGTGGGAACCAAACCTGACAATATATGGCTGTAATGCTGCTCCTAACTGACAAACTTAATTTCAAAACAAAACAATGTTTATCAAGTCTCTCAGATTTAGTTACAAATCTGGACTAATGAAAGATGGAACGCAATGCATTGATATGGATTATTGATTGAATACTGAATTGAAATATTTAATTTGTTCAGTTTACTGGACAATGTGGATCAACAACTGTCAATAAATAATAACCTTCAAGTATTCACTTATATACAGTATATTTGAACATGTATAAAAGGAAATCTGGTGGAGCTAGTGTGAATAGACATTTCCCATTATGCAAATGATTTACATGGCTCTCGGGTCAGGTAGTAGGGCTCGTTGTCAGAAATTTCCTTAGGGTCCCAGGGAGGTCAGGACTGGCTCTGGCCACCGACACCCAGCTCATTCAGTGCATAATCCTACAAATACAAGGGCTTTCACCAGTGACCACTTTGTCACTTAGTCTGTGATAGATAGCAACCTAAAAGACATGTATTTAAATGAAAATATTTAATATTATTACTTAAAACTGATTTTGTAGGAAGCTTCCGCAAACACTGAACATTGTTCCCATAATTTTGACACATCAACAGCAGAAATTCAGGGTTTATCTTTTACGTTAAAGAGAACATAGTGGCCTGCAGGACAGACTTTTGAAGCAGGCAAAGACCAATATTTTATTTAGAAGGTAAAATATCAAAAGTTATTTGCTGACCCTTACTGTCAAATGACATTTGGTACTTGAGAGTTGTGACTTTATTTCATTGGGCACAATTTGTTCCCACAGGGATGGATGTGCTCCATTCACATCAAGCCGGCTTCACCTTCAATGTCCTGGACTTTGTCATGGGAATGTTGTTGCATTTACATAATCTTCTGGCAAAACTAGGCCTTTTCAATCCCACACTAAATTCTCCCCGTCTCATTGGAGCATTACATTCACACAAGGATGCGCATATGGACACACATGTACACACAAGCACACACCCTTCAGATCAAACTCCTGTTTGCACATGTGACATATCCGCATCAACCTATGCACTTGCTCAGACACACTCTCGTACATGCATGCACATACACACAGTGTATCCCGGCATCTGGATTAGGGGTACAGATTAGAGATTAGGGCCAGCACCGGGATTACACAGTACTCTTTAGCCCCTCCTCCACCACAGGCCAGAAGCACCTCTGGCCCTATCATCTACAATGGTGATGCTACAGACACAAACACAGACAGAGACAGAGATGATTTTACATCACTGATATTCATTGCTTAATCCTAAATTAACACCCACGATATTGTCATTACCTCGGAGGACTTTCATTGTCTTTCTTTTTGTAGTCCTTTTCATACCTTCTATTTTTCTCAGGTCCTTTCCGTCTATGTCTCTCTCCCTCACTCGCACACACAACACAACCTCGAAGCCGTCTTCACAGCTTTACTAGTTCTCTCTAGGATTGCTCTCATTAATCAAAGCTACCTCTCAAATGTCCCATTCCCTCCCATCACATAATTTCCGAATTTGGTCAGTTGCACAGGCTTCTCTTGATGGGGTCCTGTGCGACACAGTGATAGAAGATAAACTGACGGTAGAAACAATAGAAATTAAATCTCCAACAGGAATGATTTAAGTTAGGTATTTAGAGGAGGAGAAGCACCTTGAGGATGGATGACTGAAGCTTCCAAGGAATCTGTCTCCTACAGTAGATGGAGAGCATAAAAGATGTGGGTGAGGATTGCCTGAGGACTGTGGTGAGATGGTATATTGATTGCTGATTCACTATCTAGATCCTCGATTTTCTCCCTGGGCGTTTGGGACCTCTTGTGGGGTCATAAGCTATTTTCACAAGTTACATACAGTATGTACAGTATATATATATATAAAGATATACTGTATACTACAGTATTACACACAGTATGTAATGCTATCAGTGACAGACACTATAACGTGAGAAAAACATTGAAAGTTATTCTGAGTGAGGTTCACAGCAAGTTTAAAAGGACATGAACTACTGATGTAGATCAGAAGACAAATCAAAACTGATGCACACGCATGTGGACTGCAAACCAAAAACTAATACCCTTGTCATTAAAACCCAGTACTGCCAGCGTTAGCCAGTGATTGCTAAAGAAGCCAGATGCTTTAGGGATGCGGGGACACTGCCCTTTATGAATAAAGTTTAACTTGAACTTGACAGACGTTGCACAGAATCTGCAGACTTTAGCAGAGGAGATAGAAGCTTAGTGGGTAGCTTAGTATCTGTTGACAAGGCTGGCATGCAACCAGGCTGCCAGAAGCGCTAGTATCCCGATTCGTTCAGAAATGGACTTGGCTGTGTGTGTGGTTCTCCAACACACTATTTTCAAGATTAATGTCATTCTCTTGGTGTGTCTGACTTCAACCACTGGAGGCTTTCATAATGTTTCATCAGTAACTCTATTCCTCTTTAACATGTGTGTCCATGCTTCTCTGCAATCCATTTATCTGTCTGATACCTGAAGGTGTCATCAAAACAGTGAAAGCTTAGTTTTTTTTCTGCTGCAGTGCAATGATTGACACGTGTTTCTCTTTATTTGTTAGGTGAATGCCGTCATGCCATTTGGGTGCCTTGCCCTGCGAGATGGGCGGTCGTACGATAGCATGTCTGATGTCAACGACAAATATGAGATTGGACAAGTCCTCCGAGCGTAAGTCCCATAAAGCATTATGCATGGATTACCATTGCCCCCCTACCCTCTACCCCTTCCTCTCCCATGTAGAATTCATGGGCTCATGTCATTATTCCCAAAAAGTTTCATACCCTTCATCAATTATTACAAATTGAATGGGACCACTTTCACTGCAGATTTGGTTTGGCATATCAAATGGTTTCACTGAAGAAGTGACAGAAGGTAATAGCATGAGGCTAGTATTACTGTATAACAGACTTAAGAGGCACATTTTTCAGTTTTAGCCAACGAATTGACGGAATATATTTGATCATGAAACACATTGTTCAATGTCTCCATTTAAAAAAAAGATATTTAGACATATTTTCAAAGACCTGTGAAAATCACGTCGCTGCTAAACTGGTTGAAAACTGACCATTTTGTTCCTCTGAACACCTCACCTTGGCACATGCGAGAAACACATAGACACATACAAACACACGCATGCACGCACACACAAACACACACTTAAAAACACATTAAGTCTGAATTAAACTCATGCATTTATTGTATACATTGTCTGCAGTTTTTGAATACATCTTTGTATACAAGGAAAGTAAGCATGGTGAAACATCTGTGAAGATAAAAATGAATAAATTAATGCATGTATGTCTGTTTATTGCTTTCTTTTTATTGCTTTCTGATTTTGGATATTGAAGACTCAATGTGAAACATTGTAGTGGAATTTTCCATCACACAGCTTCTTGAAATTAATTTAGGCGAAGCATTGTGAGCCCTAACGGCTCAAAACCTGACGTTGCCCAGCTGCATATGGCAGCCGACCCATTTCAGACCTTTTATTTACAACCTTTTTATTCTACCCTACGACTCCCTTTCCAATTAAAATATTTCGCTGTATTTCACTAAAACAGACAGTGTCCTTTTTCTCCCGAATTTGAATACGATGGATCATATTTTTCTGACATGATCAACAACAGCTAAAGACATTTTTATGTGTCCCAATCTAACTCACTGCTACATCTTCTACTGCTCTTCTAACATTATATTTGCCATTTCAGCCTTATTTAGTCTGTCTTTCTGTCTATTTTTTTCTTATTGTGCAGGAAGGAGTTTTGTGAGCTGTGCCTGGCAAAGGACAGACAAACAGACAAGGTGTTTGTCTGCAAGAAATTCCTCAAGAAAGACGGCAGGAAAGTCCGCAAGGCTGCCAAGAACGAAATCATGATCCTGAAATTGTACGCAATCAGTCTGTGAACAAATAGATGTATGATTGAGAAATGGAGAAAGGTGGTGAAAAGTAGAAGGAGAGAATATTTGGTTGTTCGAAATTGCAAGTAATATAAATCCCACAGTCAATAATATAAACTTGGGTGTTTGTAACTTCTTTGCACTGTCTTTGAAATATCTGCCCACCAAAAGATGTTTGTTCCCACACAGTCTTGTTTAAATATAAGATTTTTCAAACTCTGGAAGGGAGAATAGTAAACACCCCTCAACTGCATGTGAGTACCATACGGTCTGTGACTCCTTTTTCACTGTTCCAGGGTCAACCACCCAAACATCTTACAGCTGATAGATACATTTGAGACGCGGAAAGAATACTTCATCATCCAGGAACTGTAAGTGTTTTTCTCACCCTTTTCACAAATTTGTCTTTCTTGTTTTAGCATTTTTGACAATGTGTATTTAAACGTGTCTTCTTTGTGAATATGTTTCCATCTACCTTAATGCACACAAATCCATCATCTTGAGGGTAGGAATTGAGTCTACCCTTTATTACTGTGTGCTCTGTTGCTCCCCTCAGCAACAGGGGAAGGTGTTAGATTTGATGAGAGATTTGCTCTTAGTAAAACTTAACATTACTCAGTGCTCCTGAAGCACTGCTCTGCTACAATAGAGTCTCCACAGATTGGCTCGGGATCGAAACACCAGAAACCATCCAATCCCCATCACTTGCGACTCGTACATTTCAACATTCGCAACTTTATGTGAAAGCAATAACATTGATTGAACCTGGGTGCGCCAAGTATTTACAAAGTGTTACTGCAATACAGAGGGACAAAAGTGATTGCAGTCATCTGTGTGTGCAATCTGCTGTTAAGTGTAGCTCACAATTTGGCCCAAGCAATAGTCCCTCTGCTTAGGGCAATATGTGATAATCACTCCCATCATTTATCTCCAAAGTTAACCAAGTCTTCTAGAGTAATGACCAATACTCAAATTTTTAATTGCTCAGCAGTACTAGCTTCAGGCCAGCACTTAGCCTTACTAATGGACAAAAAACAAGCTGGCTTTGTTACAACAAAGCTTAAGACCTTCCTCCATGGAAATATATGTACTGAGACGGAACCATACCAGTTATTAAAACCCAATCTGCACTGTTTTTTAAAGGTTGCCAACTATGGCACATTCACTGGAGAAACTGCTTAGTTCTACTATGACTAAAATTAGTGGAGCATTTATTGTGCTTTATTTCTCTTGCATAAAATTTGGTAGAGTTGCAGTTGAGATTTTATCAAACAAGTGTTCTACAAACTGAGTCATTGTTATGAGGTTGATTATTTCCATATTTTTTCACTGTTAATTTACAGTTTTCATTTGGCGGAAGTAAGCATGTTAGTATTTTTTCTGGAGTGTCAAATCCCACTCTGACCATTATAAGGAAAGATCAATATTCTCCGAAATGTCTCTCATCCATAGAGCACAATGGTGTTCATTTTGGTCTTACAGTTTTGGAGCAATTGACTGAATTTGAGAAGTTTTTCCATGTATATGGAAAAAATAGCCTAAAGGGATTCATAGTGTTACAAACTTGCATTTACATTTTCCAGTATATTAGGCAATACATGTATTGATGTTTCTGTGTGTGTGTGTGTGTGTGTGTGTGTGTGTGTGTGTGTGTGTGTGTGTGTGTGTGTGTGTGTGTGTGTGTGTGTGTGTGTGCGTGCGTGCGTGCGTGCGTGCGTGCGTGCGTGCGTGCGTGCGTGCGTGCGTGCGTGCGTGCGTGTGTGTAATTGACTGCATGCAGCGCCACAGGAGGAGATGTATTTGACTGGATTCTGGACCAAGGAAATTATACAGAAAGAGACGCTTCCAATGTCATCAGACAAGTTCTTGAGGCTGTGGCGTACTTACATTCCCTTAATATAGTTCACAGGAACCTGAAGGTAAACACTCAATGTCTTTCTACCTCTCCCCATTGTTTGGTGTGTGTCTGTGCGTGTGCATGTAGTGAGTGCCATTACAATAAAAAGGCAAAAATATATAAATAGCCTGGTGACTTACCTCTAAAAATGCAGGAATGAATAAATATAACACCTAACTTCATAGAGTGACTGGACGTCTTCGCCATCACACCCCAGGAAGCAATATTCAGTATTTAGTCAGAATCTCTGTGGAGACACATTAAAGCATTGCTCTACCATCTCAGTTAATGACTAAACATTTGATAGCATTTTACCACGGAAGTAAACACCGTCTTTATGGCTTAAAGCAATCCCTAGTGATACACTCACATGCAGACAGATTCATATCTTTAGCCATCATTATCAACCTATTAAGAAGGAACTACAGCATCTCTTGGGCTTCAGACTCCCTCTACTGGTAAAAGCTGGAATTGTATTTCAGTCTGTATGGTTTGGACTCGCACTCATACCTACATAGAACGACAAAACTGAATCAAAATGACAAATTCAGATCAGTGCAGAAATATAAATTAATTCCTAATGAGAAGCCAAGATGCCACTTTTTCTTTACACTTTAATTCCCTTCACTGTCACAAATATGTGTAAATTTTTGTAACTCATTGTAGTATTCCTGCTGTAATGATGAATCTGGCAATCCATTACTCTTTGAATGTGTTAAGACCCTGTTGGTCTTGCTGACAGTGTGTACTGTCATCTTGATTCAAACATGACCTTGATATAGTTTAAAATGTGAGCCATATCAGGCCCTTTAACACCAATGATCTCAGGTCGCCCCGCAGTGATGCTGTCAAGTTGTCAATGTAATAATAGAAAAGGTAATGACTTTTTATACCATAGAGTTGAGTTTCGTAAATCATTTTGATATATGCCAAAACAGTATGTGCATCTGGTGCTGATCTAATTATCTACTAAAATACACTATCAGATGTTTGTAGTGAACCTGTTCAATAACTCATCCCGTCACGGCAGTTTGAATAGTAGGGCTTCAGTCTGTGTGAATTTATGTGCAAATGCATATTCTTTTCCTTATTTTGTTTAGCTGGAAAACCTAATGTACTACACAGAAAACAACCATAACAAAGTAGTTCTGCGAGATTTCTACCTGTCCAGATTTGAGAATGGATCCATCACAGAGCCATGTGGAACACCAGAATATCTCGGTATGTTACTCTCTAATGACTGCTATATGTGGCTTTGTTTATTTTATATAGAATTTCTACTGTTTTTCTATGTGTCAGCCTCTTATACATATCTCTATTAGCTTTACCTGGCCTAGGGGCATACTTTACCTTTTTGAGTTCTTTCCTTTCTTGTGCTTTTGATGATGTTAATCTGTCAGAGATAAACTTTTCCAAAGAAAAAAAAAGTGAAACACAGTGAAAACATAAACAGATTTGAAAGCATCCAACCCTTGCCCTCCTCTTCATCCTGCTCTTCTCTTTTCATCTCTGTGTACTGTCTCGCTCCTCTCTGTGTTTCTGAGGTTCTCTCTGGTGAAAGGCTACGGCAGTTATTCATAATGCTGAGTTGAGTAATTCAACTAATAAATAAGGAAAGGGATGAGATTAAAAAAAAAAGACTTAAAATGGGAGCTAGTCTTTGTGAGGGAAGTTGCCAGTGGATTTAAGATTTATGAATGTGGTATGAAAGTTTATAAATGAAAATACAGGACTTTAGAGTCTCTCTCACACTCTCTATGTCTGCGCCATACATTGCTGTTTCTCAGCCCCTGAAGTGGTGGCCCGTCACAGATATGGCCGTCCTGTGGACTGCTGGGCTGTGGGTGTCATCATGTTCATACTGTGAGTCTCCATCATTTATTACAAAAGCTATAATTTACAAAAACAAGTTATATAACAGGACAGGACAAGAAAAACTGAGCACCATGTGAAATTTTCCACTGAGTAATAGCTTTGTTTGATTTATAAAAGACATTCCCAGAAGTTATTTGCATGGTTTCAAAATAATCACCCTTCTCCTGTCTATTTGTGTTTTTACCTTTTTTTTTTTTTTTTTTTTTTTTTTGCAGTTTATCAGGTAACCCGCCTTTTTATGATGAAACAGAGGAGGAGAACACAGATTTACATAATCGCATCATCTTCTGTCGTATTGTTGCTGGGGACTTTGAGTTTGATTCTCCATACTGGGATGACATTTCACCTGCAGGTACATGATGCCACCACATGATGGCAATAAACACCCAGTTTACTTTTCTAGTATGCAACATTTGCCCATCAGTGCTCTCAGTTTAAAGGTGTAATTAGTTAAATATTTGATGTCACCTGGGTCAAAAGTGCTTTCATATGTTTTATATAATGTCTCACCACATTCAAATGGTTGATTGACAGCCACGATTACAATCAAATATAATTTTCTTTGTTGTTATTTTTTTTTAAAGATCTACCTTTTTATTTTTTAGTTCCTAAATTCTTAGCCCAGATGACACCTGAATTTTCCTTTTTTTGTGGTCTATTTCAGCTAAGGAGCTTGTCTGTCGACTTATGGAAGTGGACCAGATGTTGAGAATCACAGCACAAGATGCTCTTTGGCACGAATGGTAACTATGTGCACATATTTACAAGAACTCAAACATTTTGTCACACTTCTACAAGGCTTCCCTTCATTTGTATGCTGGCTGTCATCTGTGTCAGGATTGCAGGGAACGGTGCATCGGAGAAGAACCTGAAGGATGGAGTGTGTGCCCAGTTTGAGAAGAACTTTGCAAAGGCCAAATGGCGGGTATGAATTCACTCCTACTCTCTTGCTGTCGCAGTAAATTATTTTGGTAATAATACTGTACAGCCGAGTGAGCAGCAGAGAAAATAGAAGAGAAACAGGGAGATGGCTACGGCTTTAATGTCCTTTTAGCTCATTACACAACTCTGCAGAGGTATGTTTTAAATTTGTAAATAACATGGTGACATTCGTAAGGAGATCCAGGGCTTTGAATGCTGAAGACAAAGAAGGAGGAAGATAGCAGTGCTGACCTAACAGCATAAGTAACAGTTATAACCTTCTTCTCTCTTTTCCCATGTGGTTCCCAGGAGTTGAAGGTATTGTTTTTCATTATGAGGGAGAGTGGAAGGACAGAGCATGTGCAGGAACTCATATTTAGTCTGGCATGATTCAATAACACAGCATCTTCACAATGGCTGAACATCCTCTTGAATTAAGAAGAGGTTTTTTTTGTTTGTTTTTTTAAGCAAACTTGTCAATAACAATCAACCAATTTGGAAACACTTCAAGTTAAACCTAAGTCAGCTTTGAGATGTATTGATCATGTTCAGGCTGTTAAAGCTCTTCTCAAGCTCTGTTCCTGCCCACTGTCACTCTGCCTGTCCCAGAAGAGATCCATCCACTCTGCCCCACTTTTCTTCATTGGATTAGACCTAGACGTTCAAAGTGGCCTGCTTTGCTCCTTTCTTACTCCTCATCTGCACTAGTTTGTGAAAGCGGATTGTTAAAAACAAGATCATGATCAGAACAAGGGAAAAAGGTTTGTTGTCGTTTTTAAATTTGTGTAGATAAGGAGAGGCAGAAAAGGAAAGGATATAAGGGACATAGGCCACTGTGGACTGTTGAACTGCAGTGATTTGAAGTGTAAGGCCCTCTGGCATTCCTCTCACGTGAATCCTGGCTCATTGCCCCGAACTGTTGTCACATTCAACTCATACTTGAAGCTATGGAGAAGCTGCTCAGTTCAGCCATATTCAGTGACCTTTCTGTGTCCAAATGGCTTTTCACTTCCAGAGAATTCAAGGGAATTCAATTCCCTGGTTTAGAAACAACTACTAAGCTCACACATGTTCCCTAACTCCTTCAGTGTTTGTAAAGCAAAAAGACTCAGATGAGTGTGCGATCGCAGAAGGAGATTTGTACATACAGTATCTGTTCACTTACCTTTTCCAGTCAACAAGCAGTCAAGGAGTTTCTGGGGAGAGTGAGTCTTGAGATTGATTTAAACCAGGGTACAATGTGTCATAGCCTCCTGGAAGTAAACAACTGGCACTAATCTTTCTTCACTTCACACAAATCACATCTCAGCGCTGAGTACGATGATGCTAAATCATGGTGCCTTGGCAGCGTTTTTATCAAACGCTTTTCTTTGAAGCTTATTTCTTATGCTTTTCCATAACCAACTATTGTATCAAAGTGTTTTAGGGGGGAAACAAGCCATTTTAGATGTTTATGAAAAATGTGACATTGTAAATCTAATTATCTTTACCCCTGCCATTCTTCTCTCATTTTTATGCTTCTTTCTTTTTTGCAGAAAGCAATCCGTGTCACCACCTTCATGCAACGACTGAAGAATTCAGAGGCATTGATTGACAGTTCAGCCGATAATCAGGGTGGTGAAGAAGCAGGTGATGCTGAAGGGGGTGTTTCCCAGGGGACAAGTGATGAGGGAGAGAAAGGGATGAGTGATGGAGGGGTGACTTCAAGTAGTGTGTCTTTAGAGGTTACTGTTGAAAATACACCATCAGGTATGGACCAGGATGAGGCAACAATTAAGGCAGGAGAAAAACATGAGGACGTAACGATGCCTAAGGGTCCCTCTGTTGGAACCTCCCCGTCGGATATTCAGGAGGCTTTCTGCCAGTCAAAGGCAGTTGCACAGGAGGAGCCTGATAAAGCTGGTGCAAAGAAAGGAGCAGGTGATGGAACCAGAAAAATGGCTGCCAATTTGGGTCAAACCAAAGTTGTTCCTGAATCCAAACAGAGCCCTGTGGTGACACCTGAGTCATCAAAGCTATTAGACAGTCCTTCAGGCACTAATCTTGACAAAAAACACACATCCGTCTCCCCTGATCCCAGCAGCAAACGTAAAATGGCTGCAACGCTTCGTGGCTCTTCTCCTACTGCGTCGGCTATTGCATCAGCCACACCAGAGAAGAAACCAGCTGCGCAAGGCGAGCAGAAGGATGAGACTGACGAAAGCTGGTGTCAGACACAAGTACCTGAGGCAGTGGCAGAGAGGTCAGTGGGAGCACCTGTCACCCCAGCAATCGGGCCTGGGCCTGAGCCCGGGCCTGGGCCTGGGGTGGATTTAGGATTAGGAGTCAGGTTAAGGGGTAATACTAGTCCTGCAACTAGAGGGGATAGGAATGAAAGGAAAACAGACAGATACAGTGCTGAGTTTAACATAGCCAGGGTAGGTCCTACACCAGGACAGGGTTGTTATGCAGTAGGCAGCTCTGCTAGTTTGGGCCGTCATGTCACACCATATAACCCAGAGGTTGGAGCTGTGGGGATGGGGATGGCAGGGAGTTATGGGAGTCCCTACAGTTCCCTATATACGAGTGGAGGAGGGGTAGGGCTATATGGGACTGGGCTACAGCATGGAGGAGGAGGGAGCAGTACAAGTGATTGGCAAATGGACAGTGTGATTGAGCAGATAGAAAAGCAAATGGCTGCTGTGCTGGAGAAGATTGAGGGAGACATGCCCTCGCTGCTTGAGCAAATCAGTGACTGCCCTGCTGAACCACCACGTGCCCTGAGCGCGCACACCTCTCCAGCCTCATCTCGCACACGCCCCTCACAACGCTCTTCAACTGCGACCTCAGCCACTCCTCCACCACTTCCAACCTCTCCCAGACCTGCGCTGCCATCTCTCCCTCGCCTTACCATCCCTCCTCCCTCCTATCCCCCACCCTCTCCACCCACACAATCCTCACCCCAGGCTGTGGGAGAGCAGGATGACAGAGATGGACAGAGGGATGCTGCTCATTCTAGCCAGTCACCCAGAGCTGGGATGGGCAGGGGGCTATGAAGCAGCTGTGCATGATGCAACACACAAAAGTAAAACACCTGGAACACTGGATTTATATTTTAAACTTGAGGGTTTAATGACTGTGTTTCGTCCAGAAGTATCATCCACTTGTTCCCCAGAAGAAAAGTAGCCATACAGTGTTGTTTGGTTTGGTTATGCGTTCATACCAGATGACTGTTTAAGAGCTTCCCCTATGGCATTCAGATGCTCTCATGGTTGGAGTGTAGAGGGAGTAAACTACTGTGTCTCGCCAAATAAAAGTTGCAAAGACCAAAATCCCAAAAGCTTGTTTATATCTCAAATCTAAATGTTGTGCCTGACTGTTCACCACACAACCACCTCATACTGAAATACAAGCACTCAGCGCAGTTTGCAAATTATGAATTTACAGGTAAGAACAGTGTGGTACAATTCTCTGCTAATATTGAGAGATAAGAGCTGTGGAAGGATTGAAATAATTATTCCCTACCAACTGTAAATACATACCAAAAAAAACAAGGTTCCTAACTGTTACTTTGCTCCTATGTTGTAAACTTCCTCATATCCAAATCGACATAACGTTTTTCAAAACAGCTCATTCCCTTTTCAGTATTTTAAATTCCTTTTTATTTATGTAGCTATTCACTCTATTGGGAGGCTTGGAGTTACACGGTTGTACAGAAGTATGTAAAACTGAACTGCTGGAAATTTAGATTTCTTTTTATTATTTATTGTATTTAAAGTTGAGCATCACTCGAAATCTTGTGCTCCACACCTGTTGGAGAGCTAAGGAAAAATCTTTTGATGCTAGATGTTGTATAAAGGCTTTGCAATAACACACACACACACACACACACACACACACACACACACACACACACACACACACACACACACACACACACACACACACACACACAATTTCCCCTTCTTTTTCCAAAAAAATCTTTCCTGAAAATGTCTTTTCATTTTTCTCCAGTTTTGTCAACCCATTCATTTGGTGTTGTTAAACAGCCCTGTCTATTTGCTCCTTTTTATCACATTAACATGTCCTTCTGAATTTCTTTTTGCTTTTGGGTGTATGTAAAACGAGGTTTTGTGCTCCTGAACAAGTCTAGACCTTCACTATTCTGTCCCTATGTAAACTGTGCTTTGTTTGAAAGTCTTTCAATAAAAGTAAAAAAAAATAAAAAAATAATCTTGAGTTGTTTCATTGGTCAAAAGTTGGTTAGACTTTAAAAATATTGTGTCATTAAATTCCGTGTTAAATGGTGACATTACAACTATTTTTTGGGGGCCTGTGCTGGACGATATATATATATATATATATATATATATATATATATATATATATTATCACGCAATGCCTACAAGTCCCATATGGCACCGCGTGTACTTCGGGTAAGTCCATACTTGTGAATGCGCGGGTGACAAAAACGCAATCTCGGTTCTGAACTGCGAACAGACGACGAAACCACGCAGCAATGTAACATTCAATAAACTTCATCCACGACACCGCCCGGACAAATATTTATCGCGAATATATAAACAAGTCCACCGACGGGCAAGTCTTATCAGATTCACCTTTTCGGTGACCCCACCCCCCCCTGCGGGCCGGGACGATTGGTCGTGCCTGTAACGTGCACATGTTGCTGCTTTGCTTTGCTTTCAACTGAAATAGAGTGAGGGGAAACGGTTCGGGAACAGCCGGCCAGGCAGCCGTCCAGCGGAAAAACCTTCACACGGAGCCCGCCACCCTGACACACTTTTTTTTTTTGTTTTGTTTTTTTTTTCCTCGCCCCCAGTTTGCAATCAGCGGGCAGTCTCGGTTTTGTCTACGTTTTTTTTGTTTTGTTTGTTAAGGTTTCTTGGTAAAACAGAAGCCGATTATTATTATTATTATTTTTTTTTTTTTTTTTTTTTTTAAGACTACAGATCAGGCCGAGTAATATCGGATGTGGTGAGTTCAGCACACTTTGTTGTTGTTGTTGTTGTTGTTGTAAGCTCTCTGTGTAACGTCAGCCCGGCTAGTTAGCTCGTCGGCTAACACAGCGGCACAAGAAAAAGGGGAAAAAAAAAAAAAAAGTCGTCGGGTGGCTCCGGTAGCTTGAAAAGCTAGCCGCCGCACACAAGCTAACAACTACGCAGTCTTTTGATGTGCGTTGCTGCTTGTCTTTTTTTTTTTTTTTTTTTTTTTTTAGCGTTAGTTGCTGTCTGCTAACGGAACCGTTTCGGTCCCTCCGCTCGGCGAACCGTCGCTAACGAGTCGCTGTCACGTTAACTGTTTAAACAAAAAAAAAAAAAAAAAATTAAGCATTTGTGCGGGGTTTTTTTGTTTTGTTTTATCTGCACGAGTGTTAAATTAATATCCTGAGATAGATAACGTCAACGGTAGCTAGAGGAGGTGGAGGAGGAGGTGGTGGAGGAGGAGGAGGAGGGGGAGAAGCTAGTCGCCTTGCAAACAGTTAGATGGAGGCTAAACGTGTTGAAGACACACATCAGCTAACTTGCAGCGTTGAACCTTTTTAGTGACACTATTTATGATCGTTAGATATATATTTATATATTTCGGTTAACGGTGGGATATCACGGTTAACGGCGTTACCACAGTAACGTGATATTTAACGTCTCTGCTCCAGTTTTGTCCCCAAGTTAGGCAGCCTGGTGTTGCGATTATTGATTGATATTCATTCGTTACAGCCTCGACAGAAAATGGTGGAAGAAAAGAAATAGTGGTTTTTAGTTGTTGTTGTTTTTTTTGCAGTCGGAAGATGAGAACATGGAGGAGGAGGAGGAGGAGGAGGGGGGAGATCCTTCTCGACATGTGTACCCGAGAATATGCGGCCCACTCTTTTTCCTGGGCCTTTGTCATTTGCCAGGCACCCCCTCCCCCAATACTCCTCTCTCTCTATTTGGGAGGAATGCTCACCTCAATGTGACGGAGGGGCAGCATCACTTGAGATAAGAAGTAGCACCACCTTTTTTTTATATATATATATATATATATATTTAATGTTTTACTTGCCCCCCCGCCCCGCTCATCGCCCGTGGTACTTTGCAGACCTAACTCGTGATGGTAAATTGCTGAACTCCGGGGTGAAAATGGACAATACGTTACTCCCAACCTCGATACACCAAATGATGTCACAATGTGGTTGTACTCCCCAAGATGGGCTTTTTTCTTTTTTTTTTTTTTTGCACATCCAGTCTAAGCTTTGTGTGTGTGTGTGTGCTTGTCTTATTGCCAACAAGACCGCTTCTTCGCTGACCTGAAACAAAAGGTGCTGTTTTTTGATGCATTTCGCCCGGTAGACAAGTTTTTAACGTTACTTTTAATAAGATCACAAAATAGTTGCAACTTTCCTTTCATACACACTTACGCCCAGAGCGCCTTTTTTTTTTTTTTTAATCATTATTATTATTATTTTTATTATTATTATTATTTTTTAAGAATCGTAAGGTGGATGGCTGGAGGTCCTGCTGTTTCATTGTACTGTATAGCGATATACATGGCATGCATCCTCTGGTAGCAAAGGCGGGATGTATGCGCGTTGTCTTCGGGTGAGCAGCCAATGGGCTGAGGGCCTGGCGGAGCAGCGTGCTCACAGCCACCCTGTTTCCTGTTGAATATTTCAGCCCCGTGCGTCACAGCTCCTCCGCCCCTTTCTCCCCATCTGCCATTTTGGTTTTGTTCCCGTCTGCAGTCGCGAAGCCAGCAGCGCAATTACATAGGAGAGACTCTCGGCGCAACGACATAGTGACTCGACAATATAGCGCAGACCGTCCTAATCCCACATCGCGTTTCTTTTTCGCGGCACACAAATCGTTCGACTATACAATCGTGGTTATTACTGACATCGACACAGCGGGAGAGGAGCGGGTTCGCGTTGGGAAGGGACCGAGAAGGATTATTGGTAAGAAAAGAAGAAATCAATGGAGCACGAGTGGAGTGGTTTTGTCTTTCGTTAGCTAAAATGCTCGTGCTTGAACGATAAAGTTAGATTATGAGGGGGGTTTTTTTGTGTTTGTTTTTTTTCCGAGGTGCTTCCACGGAGCCACATCAAGGTGGGAGCGGTGGTTAGTTGGCTGTCAAGCCTGCTGCTCCCTTTTTGCGAGCAGGTTGCAACATGGCTACAGCGGCTAGCTGGTAAAGTTGTGTTCCGCACTGGGGGGGCAACACGGGCCTAGGCCGAGCTTCTCACGGACAGGCTGGCAGGCTGGTGTTTCCTTGCCTCTAAGTTATTCATGTTTCCACCCTGTCCACTTGCCAAATCACTTAACTGATTAGTGGTACGGAACCTACTTAATCGGTTCCCTGGTGTTGTCGACTGACATCCCCATGTACATTTCTTTGCGGCACGTTGAGAGCTTTAAACGGATTGCTAGCAGCTAACGTTTTGTATCGGGTTTTGCAAATTGCAGCAACAGCCGGGCGGCTTTGCTGTATCATGCCGGATGCCTTCGTTTTCATTTTTTTTTTAACGAACTCGGTCGTTCAGGTTTGCAGTAAATTGTGAGTTTTACCGTAGGTGGCTGTACATGCTTAAATTCGGCCCGAACCCATTATATCATTTGTAGTTGCTGAAAGGTTTATATACGGGTAACTTTAGGGACGCAGGCAAGTTAGCTGCATTTGGATGCGGAAATTGTGGCTGTTAAATGCTACTGTGTTCGCGATACTGCGGCCTTTTTCTTTTCTTTTTTTCTTTCTTTCACTTCCCCAGTGACTGGGTTTGTCTGGATTATGGCGTTGGGCACGACATATTTGGATGTCAATATATATATATATATATATTTTTTTAAAGATTATTATCGCCAATCAACGCCTCCTTTTTATATCCTGGTCCGAGGGACAGCAGCACACCATGGTCCTTGTGTCCACACCTGCGAGCCACTGCCAGGGGTAGTGTTCACTTTACCGCAGTGAACTTCTAATGATTCAGCTCTTTTTGTTGTAACAATGTTGGCGGTCCTTAAATACCGGTATAATAAACAAACCCGTGCTGTGTCTGTGCATGAAAGGAACCGATAACGCTGCTATTCATGTTTCTTCTCAGGCTCAGTTCGTTTTCTAGCAGATTTGTGTTTGGCCTGCAGCCAGCCCAGCTGCTCTCTGGACTAGAAATCCCCTCTCCTCAACATGAAGGCGTTGCGTTTAGCTTGGATTGTCATTAGAATTTAACTATAGCATGAATTATGAATAATATTTCTTGCTTATATGCATTAGCAACTGTTTCCTTTCTAAACATTGATGAAATCAAAGCATGTGGACATTGGAGTGCCCCTGTCTTGCTATCTTTTTTTTTTTTTTTTTTTTTAACATTTTTATTTGTTGAAGCTGTCATATTTGAATTACTAAATATTATCCGCATTAAGAAAATAATTGGTTGCAACACGCATCAGCTTTCTGCTCTGACTTGACTGACCTGTGAATTTTGTCTTGAATGGTGGTTAATGCACAGATGTCCAGCTCGCCGCTGTCCAAGAAGCGTCGCTTGTCAGGAACAGAGACGAAGACGGGATCCCACTGCTCCTCCTCTAACTCTGTCAGAACTGATCTGTCCCACACACCTGCCAACGTAAATACAAACACGTCCACTTCATACTGTGTGTAGAATTTTTTCCATCAACTGATTGCAACTCCTTCCATTTCCTCCCAGGGCATGGCTAAGAATGGCAATGACGCGGAGATCGATGAGGGCCTGTACTCCAGACAACTGCAAGTGTTCTTGTTGTAGAAAATTACAAATTTATGGTATTTATTTTCGGACTTGTTGTCGGACAGTGCATAATGGACCTAATAACTGGTTCTCTCCTTCGGTAGGTACGTGTTGGGCCATGACGCTATGAAGCGCATGCAGAACTCCAGTGTCCTCATCTCTGGTATGAGAGGTCTTGGAGTTGAGATCGCCAAGAACGTCATTCTGGGAGGAGTTAGAAGTGTCACTGTGCACGACCAAGGAGTTGCAGAATGGAGAGACCTCTCTTCTCAGGTGTGTGGCAGCATGCACCGATATTTCCGTTTTGCATAACTACAGCGGTTTATTTATCAAATTCAGTCTCAGACATTGGTTAACTTCACTTAGCCATTGTACTTTATTGAGGATTCATCGGGGGTCGTTTTCACGTAGCTTCCCAAGACTTAAAAGTTACTCCCAGTGATGAAATTCTAAGAAAATTGTTAGAATTGTGCCATTTTCTAAGAATTTCCCCTTTTTAAGTTAGGAGTAGAACTTTGTAAAGATAAAAGTTATTCACAAAGCATCTTAACCCTTAAAAGAGCTCCTAAGGAGAAAAAGTGTTAAGAGCAGACAGGAGGCCTTTTTAAGAGGCATACTAATTTCTGAGGTGGTGGAGAACATTTAGGAAGTACAGCGAGGTAAGAGAAATATTCTTCAAACTCTGAATGGTGACACATTAATGAAACTAAAAATGTAGAGATGATGTTTGTGGTCGATGTCAATTGAAACGTTCAACGCAATAACGCCAGAAATTAAAGTAATTGTCGCAACCTTCATCAGCAGTGATCACACAAACAAAAATAGTGCTTTCACAGCCTCGTAATGGGCACACAGTTAATTTAATTTCCACTTGATGTCACTGTCCATTCGGTGCCCTTTCTCACCATGAGTGCATTTCTTTTGGATCAACCAATCACATCATTTAAAAGGATGTCACACCTAACAACAGGGTCACCCACACCTCCTCACTAAGGTGAGAGTTTCTGTCCTTTCCTTGCTCTGAGAAGTTTCCTGAATAGCTCCTAAGCTAGGACTCCTTTCTAAAAAAAAAAAAAAAAAATTTGTTTTAAGTGAAGAGCTCTCTGAGAGGATTCTCAGAGTCTTTGTGAATACGGCCCCTGGTGTCTTTGAGCCTGAATTCCAAAGTGCAGTGGGGCTGTGTCCTTTGAGTCACGTGTTGAGCTGTATTGTTGCCATCCAAAAAGTACTGCAGCCACCCCCACCCTTGCTAACCATCGGCTGACCCAGATTTATCAGTGGGTGGCCTCTTCCTGGGTCACAGTTGTAGTACAGCCAAAGCCTGTTTTAAGACATTACAGTGGGGGAGATTGTTTTTGTCTATCAGCCAGTGACCTTGAATTCTCATCTGTGTTTTTAAGGGCAGGCAGATAAATGTATGAATAGACTCCTCAGGTAATAATTCAGAAGGCACATCAGAGATGTCTTTTTGATGACCTTACAGAAGTGTACATGTGATTAGAGATCCATGACAGATATATCTGCTCATTCAGTTGGGGCTTAACCTTGTGATTTCAAACATTTCTATTTCACCCACTGGCTTATGCTCCAGTGTCCTTTTTTATTCAAGTAAATTAAATAGCCAGTGCATATTTCTCTCACTTACCTGATATGTCGTCCTTCTTTTATAAAAAGTGGCCTTGAATCCTAGGCTTCATCCATTTGAAAACAACTCTTGTTTCTGGATTTGTCCTCTCTTCGACTATTATTATTATTTGAAATTAGAACTTTTAAAAGACTACGAGCTGAATAAACCATAAAAGCATTTTTTTTTTGCAGCAGAATTGTAGGGAAGGCAACTGTCAGTCACCTCCTAGTTTCTCTGTTCATACTGCTGTCTGTTGTGTTTGAATCCTCTGTCAGATTGTTAACTCCAGGGCGGTCCCACATTAATCACTTCAGGAAATGTCTGTCTCAAGTTGCTTCATTTTGGCCCTATTTCCACGTGTCATTATGTATAACATGCAGTTGCCGTAGAGGATTTTGGACACTAACCATCCAAGTTTGGACAGACCAAGGTTTTAATTGTCTCTTTCCTTCTTAGATGGTGGCTGTGATGGCCTTACTTTGTCAACAAGCTAAAGGAGATGTTTTGGTATTTCAGTGTAGCTGGAGAACTCTTCTAAATTGACCCAAACCCTTAGTATGGACAGAAGTCGTCTTTGATTGGACATGGTCTCGCCTCTCCTTTATTGCCACACTTGGCCCTCATCCACTGGTATTAGCAGTTATTGCTTTACAGGGTTAGTATCAGTTCTTGCCTGACATCTTATGTTTTTGTGTGGTCAGTTTTACCTTCGTGAGGAGGACCTGGGGAAGAACAGGGCAGAGGTGAGTCAACATCGGTTGGCTGAACTCAACAACTATGTTCCTGTGACCGCCTACACTGGAGCACTCGCTGAAGACTACCTGACCAAGTTCCAGGTATAAATGAAAAAGATACTTCTACTTTAGTCATTTAAGCAGTTAGAAAGGAAAGGAAAGTTGATGTTTAATTTTGTCTCTCTTAAAACTAGGTGGTAGTGCTGACTAACTCAACTCTGGATGAGCAGCAGCATGTGGGGGAGTTCTGCCACAGCAAAGGAATCAAGCTGATTGTTGCAGACACTCGTGGTCTGTTTGGGTAAGAGTCACACTCTTATTAACAGGTCACATGGAGAGAATACCCAATTCTCTTTTCAGCGTCCTAACATTTCTGTGCATTATGTTTTGTAGCCAGCTTTTCTGTGACTTTGGAGAGGAGATGATAGTGTATGACAGCAATGGAGAGCAGCCGCTGAGTGCCATGATTTCCATGATCACCAAGGTTAGTCAGAATCAGAACTCCGAATGTTTTCAAACCTCGTCCTGCTTTTAGGAATAAGTTCAAGCTTTAAGACATAAAAAGCAAACATAACATAACTTCTTTGACTTTGCAACCGCTCCCCCATCTTTAATACAAGATGTGTGGTGTTGTGGTTACAGACAAAGCTTGCAATGACAGAAAAGTTACCTTTTCTTTTCTTTTCTTTTTTCTCTCCAGGACCATTCAGGAGTTGTGACATGTCTGGATGAGGCTCGTCATGGCTTTGAGAGTGGAGACTATGTCACCTTTACAGAGATCCAAGGAATGACAGAGCTGAATGGCTGCCAGCCAGTGGAAATTAAAGTTCTGGGTACGACCTGTTTCTTTTTAGAACAAGACAAGTGGGTTTTTTTTAGTCTAGCTATCACTTTCACAAGTTAACATGACTTGCTCTCTTTGTCCAGGTCCATACACTTTCAGCATCTGTGACACAGTTGGCTTTACAGATTATATAAGAGGAGGAATTGTCTCACAGGTTAAGATGCCCAAGAAGATCTCTTTTGTAAGTGGCTGACATTTTCCACACCATTTAATGTGCCACCACATTTTCTACTGTTGTCACCAGTGGAAAATCATATTGTTGAGCCCAACCAAACTACCATTCATGTCTTTCCTGTTCAGAAATCCCTCTCCTCCTCCATGGCTGAACCAGAGTTCATGATGACAGACTTTGCCAAGTTTGAGCGTCCAGCACAGCTGCACTTGGGTTTCCAGGCTATCGATGCCTTCCAGAAGAAACGCAACAACCTTCCTGCACCTTGGAGCCAGGTAAATATAGCACTCATAATGGTGGAATATTCCCATTTAATACCCCAACTCTTGTGTCGTGTTTTGATAATGTCTATTCACCTTACTTGACTCAGACTCCCTACTATTCTGACACTTTGTGTCAGTCTGTTTTCAATGTGGTTCCTCTGAAAGAAAGGAGCCTCTGTGATTTAAAACAGCAGCTAAATACACTAACCCAGAGTTACACATGAACGATTGTGCAACACAGCATGGTATAATCTATAAGTCCGTACAAGTCGGTACGTTTTATTTTGTAATGTGTTTTACATGCTGAGCTGTGTTAATTTCCAGACTGACGGCGATGAGCTATTGACATTGGCCAAGGAGGTGAACTCTGCTCAGACGGGGTCAGCCAAAGTGGAGCAGTTGGATGAAGCGCTTATCAAAAAGTTGTCATATGTTGCTGCTGGTGATCTGGCCCCTGTCAATGCCTTCATTGGGGGTCTGGCTGCGCAGGAAGTGATGAAGGTCAGTTGGAAGCAATGTGCAAGTTGAAACCTAGTTCTACAATATCTACTGCAGTTGTTTTTATTTTAAAACTTCTCTGTAAATCAAGCAAATGGATTTTCAGTGTTTGTGTGGGGTTGTTTTTGTTACCTGTGATTAGATATGCACCCCCCCTTACTGGTTTAAACGTAATACAAATCTTTAATCACAAATGATTCTTTGTATTTCACATGCTCTTTGTTCTTTCAGGCATGCACAGGAAAATTTATGCCTATAATGCAGTGGCTGTACTTTGATGCCCTGGAGTGCCTGGCCGAAGAGGAAGGAGTCGAGCTCACAGAGGAAGAATGTGCCCCTGTAGGTGTTCAGAGCAGTTAAAACGCATTCATATGGAAGACACGTTCACATGATGACAATATAAAGTGGTGTAAAACTTTTTTTCCTCCTTCTATTTTTCTACCAGAGGAACTCTCGATACGATGGGCAGATTGCAGTGTTTGGCACCAAGCTGCAGGAAATGCTCGGCAAACAGCGCTACTTCCTGGTGAGTCATCCAACGGCAAAATGTCCAACACCTTCTGTAGCATCTTGTTGCCGAGGAAGGTTGAAAGAATAAGTCTGGTTTTATATTTTTGTGTCAAAGAAAATCTTTTGTAAAGACTCTGTAGTTGACACATTATCCCTGATGCCAAAACCTGATTATTGCTCTACTATAAACCTCCTTTGATTGCTGAGCGCAATTGCACATTGGTTGACCTAATTTTTCATTTCTATAAATGTGGGCGCTCAAATATTTTTGTGCTCGTCCCATATATGTTGTCCGAGTTTCCAAAATGTAATGCGAGTCCTTGTATTTAGTACCCAACAGATACACTTTACTGTTGCTTGAATCATTTTTGTAACATTTCATAGCCACCTTTTCTTTTTTAAATTAAACTACACATTGTGATATGACCCTTGGCACATATATTATTTGCTACTTTAGCAGCCTTATTTTTTTTCTTTTCAAATAGTCAACAGGTTTATCAGGGTGGGAGCCCACGTTTGTCTGTCTTATAGTATATGCTAGCTCTATTTCTTTTCATGGCAAGTCACAACAATGTCCATTGTTGTCTGTATTTTTCCCCTGTTGTTTTTTGAAATAACAACCTAAATACTGTGGGTATTTGTGTTTTCATGGGACCTGTTGACAGGTGGTGGGGGAGGGGGGACACAGAATCTCATCTTTCCCATTAACAATAGGGTTTTTCCTGACATTGACATGTAGTCAAATGTGCAGAATTCTGTACCGACTAGTGTAAATGGATGGCGTTTGTTAAATGGTGTCTTAACTTGGGATATATAGCACAAAGTTTATAGCTTCGCTCAGAGGTCTTTATTCATTCCAGGTTGGAGCCGGTGCCATCGGCTGTGAGCTGTTGAAAAATTTTGCCATGATTGGACTGGCAGGTGGGGATGGTGAGGTCATTGTGACCGACATGGACACCATCGAGAAATCCAATCTCAACAGACAGTTCCTTTTCAGACCCTCGGACGTTACGGTCAGTATCATTACCTTTGCTCAAACCTGTGTGTTGTTGGAGAGGATTTAGGAAACGCTTATTTTGCTCAGTTGGCCATTTATTGAATGTGATATTCCTAATCGGTACTGTACTTGGATTTCCCCTTAATTCTATCTGCTTTTTATGTTGAAAATTTATTTAATTCTGTCTGTATATTTGAAAGTTCTAGCCACCCAAATTCTATAGTTCCTTCCTAACCTGACAAAATAGGCACAACGCCAAGGTATATTGTGCATGTCAATACCACCCTGTGGTAACCGCTCTGCACCAAGTGTAAGGAAAAAACCGAATACCTCGTTGATGTATTACAGTATTGGTTATTTCATATGGTGATAAATTAATTCTAGTGGCCTTTTACAATAGACTGATATTCAAACACTTATTAATGTTACATAATTTGTTTTCAGTTTATTTAAGGCGCACATTATGTTACAAAAGAAACTTGCAGCTGACAGACACATTCTGTCAGCCATAACTACAGCTGCAATGTCCTTACAGACATCATAAAGGACCATGTGTCATGCATAGAAATTGAGTATTTGTGAACTTCCCACCAACAGTAGTCACATAATGGACAAGTTTGACAACAGTGTACATTTTCTACTGCTTTACATTTGATGTCCTCTTTTGGTTAGTTGTGGACCTGGTGTTAGTATTTGACAGTTAATTGTTATTTGTATGTATGTGACATTACAGAAAATGAAGAGTGACACAGCTGCTGCTGCAGTGAAACAGATGAACCCCTCCATCAGGATCACAGGTCACCAGAACAGAGTGGGCCCCGACACAGAGAGGGTCTATGATGACGACTTTTTTGAAAGCCTTGATGGAGTTACCAATGCACTGGACAATGTTGATGCCCGTAAGACAACGACATTTGAATTGTTTCACAGAGAATACTTTATATACTAGAAAATCAGATTTAGGGCACTGATGTTTAAAATAATGGTCTTTTCAGCACCTTGTGTATACGGTATAAATTCTGTCTTTTGGTTTTCAGGTATGTACATGGATCGGAGGTGTGTGTACTACCGTAAACCTTTACTGGAGTCTGGCACTTTGGGTACCAAAGGCAACGTCCAGGTCGTGATCCCCTTCCTCACAGAGTCATACAGCTCCAGTCAAGACCCACCTGAGAAGTCCATTCCCATCTGTACCCTCAAGAACTTCCCAAATGCCATCGAACACACACTGCAGGTCAGTAGATGCACCTACTGCAAGATAAACACAGGACCAGGAGTGGGTGCATTTTTTTTAAATTTTTTTTTTTTTACATGAGCAATCAATTACTTGTTGACTATGAATAAAATGCAGTGGACGGTTTGCCAGAGGGTAAATGTTTTTAACCACTGAGCATTATTTACAATCGTAGGGCTCTTGTCTGTTGCTTTGCAATGACTCAAAAAAAGGCCGAAGTATTAAACAAACCCAAAAAAACAGCCACCTAATTTAAGTACATAAATTATATAAGAATAGATGTGTAGACATATCCAACAATTAAAACAAAATTTGACCCAATTTGTATTTAATGGCAGGCTGCAGCCTTCAACAGTAACCTGTTATATAGGTATACAAGTTAAGTCGGTCACTCATAGCAGACTTCAGTCTAAATGATTTAAACAATCATAAAATAATACATATTTCATCTACATGATGGTAGTGACTTAAAGTAGGTAAAAGTACAGTTTATTCCAGTAGTTTCCAAACACACTACTAAACTCATTAATTGAGGCTCCACCTGGTGGCGCAAGTCTGCATTGTATTGTACACTGCACAAAGCTGCACAATCCTCTGCATTATTGGTTAATACATTTTAAATCTATTGAATTACAATTGAAACAATATTGAAAACAATTACAATATTGTTACGGTCACATGGAAAAATTAGTGATATATTATTTTGCGCTCCTGGATATTCCACTACCTCAATGAAATGGTTGTAGATTTTGAGCACACACTGAACGTCTGCCGTCATATATTTAGCTGATCTGCTCTAAATATTTTCCTTTGATCAGTGGGCCCGTGATGAGTTTGAGGGACTTTTCAAACAGCCACCAGAGAATGCCATGCAGTACCTCACGTAAGTTGCCTTTCTTGTCATTACAAATGACCACGTGACATAACCGTACTTACTCAAAGATATAATGTGCTCTTTTTATCATTAAAATAGTGCACATTGACAAAATGACTTCTCTGCGTTAAAACGACACCTTTTGACATGTGTAGTTTGAGTCGGTGATACCGTCTTCAACTGTTTGTGGAATTTGTCTGTGAACTTTTGAAGACCTTTTTAAAAAACCTCCAGACATAAGCATTAAGGGATTAAGCCTTTTCCAGATTGATATAAAGACCTTAAGATGCCAAAAGTCAAACTTCCACGCTCAGACGGGTCCTTAAACCTGGGGGGGGGGGGGGGGGGGGGGGGGGGGGGGGGGGGGGGGGGGGGGGGGGGGGGGGGGGGGGGGGGGGGGGGGGGGGGGGGGGGGGGGGGGGGGGGGGGGGGGGGGGGGGGGGGGGGGGGGGGGGGGGGGGGGGGCTTGAGTGAACAACAGATGAACAACAAAGGGATTGCTTTTCCTGTTGTTGTAACCACTCAATGGGGGGTTTATAATCATTGTTCTTGCAGAGATCCTAAGTTCATGGAGCGTACTCTGAAGCTTCCAGGAGCTCAGCCTGTGGAGGTGTTGGAGGCTGTCTTTAAGAGTCTCATCACAGACTGCCCCCACAGCTGGGCCGACTGCGTAGCCTGGGCTCGCAACCACTGGCAGTGCCAATACAGCAACAACATCCGCCAGCTACTGCACAACTTTCCCCCTGATCAGGTACTACTGAGGTCACTGCATGATGAATATCACAATTGTATTGGAAGACTTGCTGACTGGTCTTGGGTTGTCCCTTTTATTTTTATTGCAATAAAACATGGCTTTGTCTCTCTCTCTCTCTCTCTCTCTCTCTCTCTCTCTCTCTCTCTCTCTCTCTCTCTCTCCCCCCCCCCCCTCCCCCCCGTTTTATATGATGTTGTATATGACTACGGTTCCTTTGGTGCAGATCTCGTTTCTCAAATAGTTTGTCGTGGCCCTTTCTGCATTTAACACATTATGATAAATTCTCCTGACCTGAAGTGCACGATATACAACCGTGTGTGTCACTTCTGATAGTAAGGTTGTTGTAAATAACTACAGTGCTATGGGGTGAGCAGGGCTTCAGGCTTTCAGTTGGCACGTGATCTGTTATTAGTATTGTCTCGCTTTGTACCCGTGATTGGCTTTATTCTCCCTGAAAAGTCACGCATAGATGATGGATTTGTGATGCACAGCAACTGAAACTCTTCTAAGGTATAAATGTATCATCTGTCTTTCAGCTCACCAGCTCTGGTGCCCCCTTCTGGTCTGGCCCAAAGAGGTGTCCTCACCCCTTAGATTTCAGCACGAGCAACGTAAGTGTGCATTTATTAAGAGTCGTGTTCTTCTGCTCTTGACTAGTTCATCCAGTCTCAATAATGAGGTTTTTTGTTTTGTTTTTTTAGGAGCTACACATGGACTACGTACTGGCAGGAGCTAACCTGTTTGCTCAGACATACGGCATGCAAGGCAGCACTGACCGTGCAGGCGTGGTCAAGATCTTGCAGGAGGTCAAGGTGCCCCCCTTCACCCCTCGTTCAGGGGTTAAAATCCACGTCTCAGATCAGGAGCTGCAAAATAGCAATTCATCTGTTGGTAAGATACACAAATCTGGATGTATGTGCAAAAAAGTATTCAAAGTCAGTTCAAATTTTTTTGAGATGCTATCAGCTGTTTGTCATTGTTTGTGAATGACTCCTCGTTGACAATAACTTGGACGTTGAACCTGTGTGTTATTGTGGATGCTTTGACAGTAATGTTACAACTGCTCTCTCGATACACAGATGACTCCAGACTGGAAGAGCTGAAGACTCAGTTGCCTGCCCCCGAGTCCCCTCAGTTCAAACTCAACTCCATTGACTTTGAAAAGGTACACCATCGCTCCTAAATCTGGAGTTACTTTAAGTCTGCTGTTGGTCATCACATAACTTCGGTGTAACGGTACACAAAATGACTAGTTTGGCTTTTCCTTTGGTTTTAGTCTCCGTTTTGTGCGTTTTTGCTACTGCTGAAACGTGTTAAATACAATTTGACATTTATTTAGAATGTGAACAGCTATAATTCTTACTATAACAAGAAGGCTCAAATGCTGGCATATTGTCAATTGGAAAGGTAATAAGAAAATATCACAAATGTGAATAATTCTTCATTTTGAGACCTGTATAAAATAATCATACAAATATCAGTTAAGAGAACTGCAGCATATTCACAACTGTTAAACAGAGTACTGTAATTTAAGATCTAAAAATAATGCAGGGTAAAACGGCCTTTTCAACTTTGAGGACACGGTCATCCGATTTGAATAAATGATTTTGTAATTCGAAGTCGACAAAACTGACAGTGGGCTCGGCACTTGCATTGACCGACCTGCACAGTGTGAACAGAGAAGTTGCAGAAGGGCCCATTAAAATGCCTAGTGTGAGGTAACACATCGTACCGGGTTAATGAAAGTTGTACAGTGTCTGCCCGGCTCTTGAGGCTAACACTGTTAACATGTTATAATTGATTGACGCCAACTGGTGCACTGCTAAAATGTTTGGGTGCAAATCACTGTCAAGAATTTCCATTTCAAAAGAGAGAATATGGACAACATGAAATACAACCTGTTTTAAATCCCAGTTTAAAGCTCAGGTTTGTGCTATGGACACCCCTAAAATAACCTCAGGTGATGGTTTTGTGGTTTATGTGCTGATTTTTGGGCCATTTGTTAACAGGATGATGACACCAACTTCCACATGGACTTCATCGTGGCAGCCTCCAACCTGAGAGCAGAGAACTATGACATCCCCCCAACAGACAGACACAAGGTGGGACTCGTGTGTTTTAACCACGGCATTGTCTTTTGACGGGAATTACCTGCAGACTCCTAATCCTTCAAATTCAGAAATTTACCCAAGAAAATGGTCCTGTGCTAATAGTGTTCACTTGGTATTGGTAAACTTTGTCGACTTTGTTAAAGCCATCCACAAACTATAATCTTTGCATTTTACAAATGTGTTATTTTGCTACAAATTGAATTATTTGAAATTATAATTGTCTTCCTTTTGCTTTTCTGTTAATTATCACCTTCCAATCTAGAGCAAACTGATAGCTGGCAAGATCATCCCTGCTATCGCCACTACCACGGCTGCAGTGGTGGGCCTGGTGTGCTTGGAGCTCATCAAGATTGTCCAAGGACACAAGAAGCTGGAGTCATTCAAAAATGGCTTCATGAACCTGGCTCTGCCCTTCTTTGCCTTCTCTGAGCCCATAGCTGCTCCGAGACACAAGGTATGCACGGTGTTTAGATATGTAAACGATGTGCAATGCTTCTCCACTGTAATACTCGTGTTTTCAAACTCCAATGATGATTCAGCCATGCTAATACTGATGCACCAGGCAGATATTCTTTGTCTGGCTGGGTGTAAGTGAGTGCAAACTGACCTTCTCACACTGATGGTATCGGTGTGTGCTGAGGAGAAACGAAAGGTTTTTAATATTGACTTGCTGTTTGTTTGATATTATGGGTGTTGCAGATCTGCACCTGACATTATCATTGGCTTTAATTCTCACCCCGTGTTGTTTTTCACAGTACTATGAAATCGATTGGTCGCTGTGGGATCGCTTTGAGGTCACTGGGCTGCAGCCCAATGGGGAAGAGATGACACTCCGTCAGTTCCTGGACTACTTTAAAGTGCGTTCAACTCGTCTTTTCACATTGCCACCATGCTTGTTTTTGGCATAAAATTAACCCTTTTTTCCCCCCTGTTCTTTGTCAGAATGAGCATAAGTTGGAGATCACCATGCTTTCTCAGGGAGTGTCCATGCTCTATTCGTTTTTCATGCCTGCTGCCAAACTTAAAGAGAGACTGGACCTACCGTGAGTACATCTTTAAAAGAAATAGATTTAAAAATGGATTATTGGTATTTATTTATCTGTGAAGCTTCTCGGGCAGAGTCCATTTCTTTTACATGTATGCTACTTCTCCGGCACATGCATGCATGTTTGTTTTTATTTACTGGCTGAGTCGGGTTTCCTCTCCTGTGCGTTCTTCCTGTAGGATGACGGAGATCGTGACAAAGGTGTCCAAAAAGAAGCTGGGCAAACACGTGAAAGCGCTGGTGTTCGAGCTATGCTGTAACGACCTGTCAGACGAAGACGTGGAAGTGCCCTATGTCAGATACACCATCCGCTGAGCTCGAAACTCAGCCCACCCACAGGAGGGTGGGAGTTGAAAGGGGTGGATGGGGATGTTCTAAGTGGGGAGTTTAGGTGGGGACTGGGGGTGGGTGGGTTGATCCAAGTCAGCTCTATTGGATTAATCCGGGTTTTTTTTTTTTTTTTTTTTTGTTTTTTTTTTTTTTTTTAGGCCTGTGGTTTGTGTAAACCTGTGCCTGAGTGTACATAGCCCCAGTAAGCTGACTTAAGGATACCTGTATGTGTGTTAGGGATCCAGTTTGGGCTTAGCTGTGGGAACAGGGGGTGTCATTGGAGGAAGGGAGCATGTATACTGGACATCCTGATGTTTCTCAGTAGCAGAACCTCTCCACTCTTTAAAAAAAAAAAGAAAAAAAGAAGAAGGAAAGAAAGAAAAAAAAAAAGCCTTTGTCGTCTGTTGATACTCCATAGCCCAGCTAGTATCCCTCTAAAACATCCTCACTGTCTTATAGCAGTAAAGGAGGGAACTTGTAATCGAGCCCACTGTCTGCTCTCCACTGTACTTGCTCTCTTCCAACCCCTGTCTCGTAGATCTAATCCCTCATCACCATTTTTTTTATTATTATTTTTTTATTTTCTTCAAAGATGAGCCTCGTTAAGTAAAAGAAGGACAGCCCATTAGACACAGATAAACCCAAGTCAACAACCTTTCCCGACTGTAAATCCCACGCCCGCAGAGTGCCCTTGCCAGTTTGAAGCACTCTGTGGCGTTGGAGGGGCTTCTGCATACGACAGTGGTTTTTCCTCACTATTCTCTTTATAATTCATGTGTTTTGTTATTTTCCATTTTATTTTTAAAGTAAGTTTTGTCATACACACAAGCGCACACACACACACACACACACACCTGATAGATCATAAACTGTCTTTCTACTTTTAACTCCAAAAGACATAACATCGTAAGAGCAAGGCAATGAGATGTATCTTGAAATGGGAGCACTTAGTGTGATAGTGAATAAACAAAAAAAAACAACTGTTTGATTTTGTGGTTTTTGCAAGGTTTTGGTGAAAATATATGTACCTGACTGAGTGTCTCTTCTGGTACGAGTGGGTTTTTTTTCCTGTCTGACCTGCTTCAGACAGACCTGCGGTTTAGTACTACCTGAATCGGCTAATTACAGAAGCGTGAACTTCAACTGAAAAACTTATCAGATTTTTTTTTTTTTTTTTTTCTTCTAATGCAAAGGATGGAAGAAAGATCTATTTTGCAAATATACCTGTAGGTAATTGGTTGGTTCAAAAGGCCAGTTCACGACTAGTTTAATGTAGTTTGACTTCCTTGTGTGTCAAACAGCAGCTCACTATAGTCGGGTATTTTAAGTCTGTAAACTAAATCGTGTTTTAAGTTCGACGATCCAGTTGACAGGATTTGGTGATCATTGTCACAAAGTTTTGTGCACTCCTCCCCGAGAAGAGCGGATACGCGAGTGTGTGCAACACTAAAGGATGTGGTCTGGTCTTCGATGAGGAAGAAAGTGAGGAGGAAGGAGTGCGCTGAGCTCTTCACGAGTCCGCTGCAAACAACTCGCTGTGCCGAGCCAACGGAAAAGACCGGTGTAAATTTGGTTTATCTCATTTTTAGAATTTCATGATTTTGTGAAGATGCACTGAAGAGAAAGAAACGATGGAAGTGGAGGGGACTGACGAAACGAGGACTTCCTGGTATGATACCTTTTTTTCATTTATTAGTTCTGAGAACTAGGATCAACATAAGCCATAATATACTTTACTATGTACAGAAGGAAGCATGAAAGTTATTCCGAGTTGGTACACATCTGGCGTAGAGACAAAACGTTATCCTCTCTCATTACTGTCCTGTACTTGCTAAAAGATGGCAATGTAACCAAATCTTTACTTTTCCTTCAATACTGTACTTTTGTATTACTTACTTTGTATCACAACCTAATCTGACACGAGTTATTTGGGCTCACCACTTGGATCCAATTCAACCGCTTGAGGTGCTCTTTTAGATGAATCTTCAATAAAATAGGTATGTGCTTAATTCACTTGCTTGATTTGTGCCTTTTTTTTTTTTTTTTTTTTTTTTAGGTCTGCTGTCGGAGAGACTCACTCCGTCCTGTGTGATCATGCTGGAGTAAGCTACCTCATCTACTTCTTTCACCTTTTTCCTCTCTAAAACCTGTATGGCCACTCTCCTGAAATCTAGAAATTCATTTTGACATAAATATTGTGCTTTTAGAAGAAGAGAAAACAAGACCCCTCCCCTGATCCTGTGATCAGAATCATGGAGGTGAGTGACAACTGAGATGTGTCAGTGACTCTTCTTCATATTCATGTCTCTGTGTTTCTCTGTCACTAGCGGAAGTTAGTCAACCTTACCTTTTAACCACAATGCTGAGTGCACAACTGACAGGAGATGTGAACACCACGTTCAGCTGAGCACATACAGAAGCTCTCTTGATTTCACAAACCTATAAATAATGTTCATATCACATCTTAAATTCCAGCTACTCTGATTTTTCCACCATTCATGCTTTCCTGTTGAGCTGTCGTTGTTATCATGTCTGATTTCATGCAGAGATACATTTTGACTGATATTTCCACTGCATACACAGCTGATGTGGTTAGTGTGGCAAAAAAACAGTCAGACATCTTGTATTTTACTACACAGGCACCGTTTCAACCATCTTCCTCTTTGAAAGACTCGCACAGGAAATGAGATCTGCACCATGCAACATCTCACCCCGCTCGACATCTCTCTCTTTCCACTGTTCTGAACTCACTCAAGTTCACATTCAACTTTTTCTCTCTATCAGGATGAAGAGGAAGAGGAGGAAAGTGAAATGATGTCTGACCACATGAAGGATTCAGAGGTGAGGTGTTTCTCTTTTGCAGCTAAAAGGTATTTATTGTTCAGTCAGTAACAGTCAGATGAATGAACCACCCTCATAAGCTTATGGAACATTTCGTGTTGACGTTCCAAAGCTATTAATGTCGGTTTCATTGTAGGAGCCCAGTAATAAAAGGGTTAAACCTGTGGGAAAGTCCAATAGCCTGACAGGTGTCATAACCCCAGTGAAGACCCCCGCCCTGAAACGCATTGGACAGTCCATCTCGGTAACCATGCACAAACACACTCGCATTCCTGTTGTTGTACAAAATGAAAAGCTAAAGATGGTTGCATGCAGACGGTCATCTCCTCCACTTTCTTCACAGCGGTCCATCAGTTTTCGCACAGATGCTCGACCTTTGCCCCCGGCCCCCCTGCGGTCTCGCACCAAGGCCTCGTCGTTTCCACGCCGGCGCAACAGCCAGTGCTGGAGTGACACTGTGGAGAGTCATGACCTCACTGCAAAGGAAATCAAACGCCAAGAGGTATGAGGGACAGTTGGCTTTAGTTCATCTGTAGTTGTTATCAATATTATTGAGGGTATTTTTTTTATTTATTTTTTTATTTTTTTTAAGGGGTATGTGGGTCAAGCTGTGGGTCTGTGGTTGCAGTGTGGGCGGGGTGACTGCTGCGTTCTCTTCTATTCTCTGAAGCTGCTCTACACGGGTATTTTGAAAGAGGATGTGAGCTGGCACTGGAGGCTCAACTTCCTTTATTGAACAATCAGCTGTGGGAGCTCATGCTGTCTGTGTTGTTGATATATTGGGCAACTGTGTGTGTGTATTTTCTTTGTTTTCATTAACATGTTGAACGTAATGAGTCTTAAACAGCTTTGGCTCTTTGCAGGTGATCTATGAGCTGACTCAGGGAGAGCGGCAACTCATTGACGACCTAATTTTGGTCAAGAAGGTACTTTTTCAGGCTCCACCTGAATAGAACATATTGAATATGCCTGTACTTGTATAGATCTGTTTTCCCCCACTAACCTCCTGGTGTTTGCATGCTGCCAGGTGTACTATGAGCCTATGCTAAAGCTGAAGTTAATAACAGAGGCCGAGCTTGGACTGATCTTTGGCACTCTGGACTCACTCGTCCCCCTCCATCAAGGTAAATCAACTGTTTTCTTTACAACTCGCCCATTATTCTTGTTCATGTGTCAACACACTTAAATTTCCTGATCATTTATAGGAAATAAGTATTATTAAGTGATAATTAAATTTGTTTATGTTCTGCGGAGTCCAATTATCGTTAAAAAAAAAACAACAAAAAACATTCCATCCAAATTAGCAAACCAAGCCCAACAGGAGGATTTAAAGTCGTTGAAAACTACATTGGTAAAGTTAAAAAAAAAAAAAGACATGGTGCCATGTAAACTCTTTGTTAACTGTTTATAAATGGTGGCAAGTGTTAGATTTGCGATGTGGTGATACACACAATAGCAATACTGTAAAATCATCATACTGTTAATATCTATAATGTGGCACTTTTACAGTTGACAAACAAATTCAGACGCTGCTGATTAAATCTACCACCGCCAGATAAAAACCTGTCTTGATTTCTCAGTATACAGTGAACCCTCGTTTATCGCGGGGGTTACGTTCCAAATAGAGACCGTGATAGGCGAAATCCGTGAAGTAGTAACCTTTTTTTTTTTACAATTATTATACAATGAAATACTCCATAATACATTGAAACCAAAGAACAAAACCTTTTTACAGGCCCAAGCATTTGTTTAACAAATAAAAGTACTGCATAAATGTTTTTTTTTTACAAATAACTACTGTACTGTAAAATAATAATTTTAATCATCAATACGAACTGAAGGCTTCAAATTGCTGAGATCGGCACCGCCCCACTGCGACCCGAGTCATTGGATTAGAACGGGAGAAAATGAAAAATGATTATAAAAACAAATACAAAGTACAGTAGGACAAATAGTGACTCGTGTATTTCACTGCTCTTCTGACTGAGCCGCTGCATCCTGACTCCGCTCTGCAGCGGTTCTTTCTTCTAAAGCCGGCGGTGCAGGTGTGGTTTTTCGAGAGAAGAACATAGTTATCGGTAGTTGTTGTCGCTCTTTTTTCTTCTGGGCAAAAAGATTCTTATAAACCGACATGCCACCATCGATTATTTTTAATTTGGCAAGCTGTTTTACGTACGTGTACATATTAAACCGCAACGTTATTGACAAACAGGTAGAGAAGAAGCGGAGAGACTGTTTAGCCAATCAGAATGCAGAACACAATGCATGATGCAAATCCGTGAAGCAGCGAGACCGTGAAAGGTGAACCGCGTTATAGCGAGGGTTCACTGTACAGAGGTTTTAGATGCAGTATCTGAGGAGACACTCCCATGCTGCCTGATAAATGCATTTCTGAGCATGCTCTTTGAGTAGAGAGTGTGCACTAGCAACAAGTGCCGGCTTAGCCAGCCAGCTTCTAGTTTGGCCCTATTTGAACTCAAATGCGAATGAAATAATTCAATCAACACCTCCCCTCGATTTCCAAATGCTATCAGAGGAAATGGATCAAATTCTGATAGTAGAAGGATTTCATTGGGGTTGTGGCATCTTTTATTCCATTTATCCATAATTTCGTCATTATTTATCCACTGTTTTGAGGCCGCAACAGTAGCCTCCAAACTATGCTATGGCAGAGCCTTTGACGTAAGCATGTGTTGACTGTTTTTGTTTATTCACACTGGCAGAAGAGGGAGACAAACGCTCTGCACTGCAAATACAATGTTACCCCCCACTACCCACCCCAAAAGCAAATGCAAGGAGATTGATTAACTTATAATTGCATGTTTGAATTAATTGAATGCCTTTTTTCTTAAGTGGAGGAGGTAGGATGAGATGAGTGTGATATTTTTGTGGCTCTTTAAACTGCAGTAATACGAGCATAAGGCCAGCAAAAGTTTGAATACCCTGTTTTAACTTCATTTAAGATCTTTTGAGTCGTCTTGAACGGCTGAGAGGATCCGAGAAGACAGTTGGAGAGGTGGGGCCTACTCTGTTGAACTGGGTGAGTATCTCAATGGAAACTGCTATTTTATTGCTTTCTATTATTATCTTATTGCTTCCTGTATGCTGCTGTAGCGAAAAAATTTGCCCTTGGGGATTGATAAAGTAACTACCTAAACTAACCTAAACCAAGGACTGACAGAGAAGAAGAGAAAAAACGCACAACCCATCTTTACTCTCTACAGTTCCTGACATTACATTATGTTCCTCTTTTAACCAAAGTCGCAGAGTCACAGCCTGCACACGCTCTAACTTCACGTCTCACTGCTCCTCCCTTCTTTTCAGTTCCCTTGCTTGGAGGCCTATGTTACCTATTGCTGTAACCAGGTGGGAGCCAAAGCCTTGCTGGACCAGAAGAAGCATGAGAAAAGAGTTGAGCACTTCCTGCGCCTGTGCCAGGAGTCTTCATTCAGCAGGAAACTGGACTTGTGGAACTTCCTGGATCTCCCTCGGAGCCGTTTGGTCAAATACCCTCTGTTGTTGAAAGAGATACAGAAATGCACACCTCCAGAGCATCCAGATGAGGACACACTGCCTGACGTTGTGAGTTGGTGTCGTACACATTCATCTACACGTGTATATACACGCATTCACCATCAAATACTCAAGATAATTGCTAATTACAAAAGATAAACCTGCTGGACTTTCAGACTTCATACTGTGATGTGTCTTCACGCTCCTCCTCATTATGTGACAGGCCTAACCTCTGAAGGGATTCAGAATTCACTCATTTCTATGGTTTTTAACAAGCACTGGTTGTTTTTCGAAATAAATGATATACATACGGGCAGTTTATGAAAAATTTTGTTTTGAGTCTGCTGCTTTTAAATGTGCTAATATATTTCTAATACTGCTCAAATTATTTTCCCAATTTTGCAGGCTTAAGTGACTAATGTTTATCCGTCTGACTCTGTAGATTATAACACACAAGTCTAAACTATTAAGACCTTGGAGTCTTGTTACAAACATACAAGATATTCCCATTCTTATTTTTCCTAATTGTGATATCTTATCAATCTGTAAAGTAGTATTTAAGGAAGTGAGGGTTTTAAAATTCAGACATTTCCTTTTAAAATGTACAACGCAGTGGTGCCTCCAAATGGCAAGCCATGATAAGCCATGAACTTCAGTTGGCAGTAATCCTGTGACGGGTCATTAGAAACTTGAAAATAACATGGTCATATTCACTGATTTGGCCAGTCTGTAAATACATTATGCCAAATGGAGACTCAAAGAATGAGAAATGTATAATCTGTTGGTGTTCAGGAGACAGTTTTGCTTTTAAGATGCCTTCCGTCTCTTAATGTGGACATTTAACCATTTTTCTGATGTGGTTTCAAACTGGATAGTTCCATATTAAAGATACCTCACCTAGATATTTGTTAAATATATATTTTTAGTTGTATACGAGGCTCTCGTCAATAATTTTAGTTTTAGTTCTGCCAGCTCTCAACTGGGGGGATGGGACACTTTCTTGATGACTCATATGACACATTAAAAGCGTGGCCTTTTTTCTACTCAGTTGGAGCTGATCCAGAGCATTGTGGCAGAGGTCAACAAGAAGACGGGGGAGGCTGAGTGTCAGTTCTACAGGCGGGGTCTCAACTACCTCGAAGATAGCCAGAGACTACCTGAGATCCAGCAGTCGCGCTTCATCTACTGCCATGGAGAACTCAAGAACAACAAGGGCCAGGTAGCTCTGTTGTTATGTTTAACTCTTCTCATGTTTGTATGGGTGTTTCTTTTGTTTTATCTCTATATAACTCCATTTCTTAAAAGTGAACTTTGTTTCTCCTACTTAAAATTGTGATTATAATTTCTTAATTTTTAAACACAGCGGCTGCATGTATTCCTGTTTGAGCTGGCCTTGGTGCTGACCAAAGAGGACAGAGAGGGTGCTCAGGTGTTTCACGTGTACAGACAGCCTCTGCGCAACGCCTTGATATACCTAGAGGAGATCCCAGATGGGGAAGCTAGTGGAGCGGGCGCCTTCAGAGGAGCCTTCACTGGAAATGATAAAGGTAACACATATATATCAAGTCATTTTTATATTAACTGCTAAATTGCAGGAACACTGTGATGTGACTAACAATTGTTTTATAGTGAGAATTATTTTTTCAACTAAGGGATTAATCAAATGACAGTTCAAAAGAAGAAAGAAGAGCTGGTAAATGAAATAAATTTAGATGCTGCAACCAAAAAATTTAAAAAAAAATGTTACTTAAATGATGGCTTCATCAAAAACGGGAATTATAAAAAATGGTAATCAAAAAAAAAGAAAATCAATTAATACTACATTAATGCATGCATGATCTGCATATTTAATTTCAGATTTATGTATTCCCTTTGATTCATGTTTCGTAGTAAAATAAGGGAGAATGTGGTTGAATTTAGGCTACAACCAGGCCCGCAGTTAAAGAGAAAGCCATACCACTGTCACCCATTAGTAGAAGTGAAACCTGCAACTTTGCTTACACTCTATTTCCTTCCTTCCTGTCCCCGTCTCTCCATCCTCTAGTTAAGAATTGTTTCCGTGTAAGCAGCAGAGGACGCTCCAAAGCTCACCCTTACAGCCTGCAGGCCAATGACTCCTTCAGCAAGCAGCAATGGATCACCTGTCTGCGCCAAGCGATTGTCCAGTCGCGGGATAGGACTGCTCACCCCAGCGAGCCGCAGCTTTCTCTTCAATCCGATCCCGCCCTGTGTCACATAGCTGACCTCAGCCTCAGCTCGGACACAGAATTGGCCGACCACACCAGTCGCTGACTGTCACACTGATCAGCAGGAGGCCTGTGGAGTCTCCACAGTTGTGTATATTGACATTGAAGGAAATAAACGGGACTCTTTGTGAAAGATGATTGTACTTAGACACGCATAGAATTTCCGACAAGGTTCATTTTCCTTTCTTGCTTTTTTGTGATTGTGGTGATGCGTACTGTACAGACTGGGAGCAGTATTACTGAATGTGGATTTACCATGGCAAATGTTCGTGTTGTTGTATTTTAATAAACTGACATTTAAAAGATTGTTGAGGAACTCGTGGAAAAGTAAACAAAGAGAAGTCTAAGTATAGCCAACAAGATCTACGGAGAAAAGATTAGAGATGATTATCCTTCCTCTCTCTGTCTCTCTCTCTCTCTCTGTCACTCTCTCTTACTTTCTCTCCTCTGTCTCTCTCTCCCTCCCTGACACCAGTGACAGGGCAGGGGAGAGAGGCAGACTTTCAGTTCGATCCCACAGACACACAGTGAAACAGTAGACGTCCCCTTATGCATTTTTAACAGCTCAGCAGATGATGGGAACAGTTTGGTTGGGACAGTTTGTCCACAGATAGAGTGACCGAGTGTTCAGGTGAGTCCATTTCGCTCTGTGTATTTCTTAATCCTGTTATATTTGTCAGGTGTTATTTGCAAACTAACTTTGTTTGCAAGGTTTTACACTTTGCGTGCACAAAAAGGTAATGATTTGGCATTGATAAGATCTTAGATCATACCTTGATTGCAAGATTGGCGTGTGATGTTTTACCGGTTACATAATTGACTCTTTTACATAGGTTCAGTGTAAATTTTAATCAATGAACCCTTGGTGTGATGGCTCTAAAAATCATCTTTTTTTGTATCCGATATGTTAATGTTTGAATTCATTGAGGACTGTGACAGACCTTGACTTCCCGAGCTCTCTTACGGGGTGTAATTCTTACAAAGAAGTGTGTGGCGGAGTGGATCCACTCGATATATTCCAGATAAGGATTTATTTAAGGAGATGCTCATTCACAAGTTACCGGTTCTTTTTCCCCACAGCTATTTAATGTCCTCCCTCGTCATTTTCCCGGATGGAAAGGGAAGTGCTCCATTATCCTTTTTTCACTGAAAACAAGGACTTTTTCTTTCTGTGAGACTGCTTATGACCCACCGCCACGTCCTGATCACCTTTGACCCGAAAAGGGTCAACTTGCCACGCCTCCGGTGCAGACCACCTGGCTTGCATTTCTTTGGGAAAGCCTTCTGTTTGTGTCAGGAACCCTTTTAAAAAGCCGCAGGATGCCTGGAGCCAGTGGTGTCAATGTGGAGGGTTCTTGTGAGGCACTGTGTCGAACCCTGGTGTCTCAAAACGGCCTCCAGAGAGAGACAGCCGACATCTCCCAGTCTGTCCTCTACACGTCATTGATGGGGCTGCTCCTGGTCGCTGACAATGAGGTGTGGGCGACACAACACAACACAAACCTTTAATTTATGCTCAAGCTTTCAAGTCATGACACTCACTAGAGAAACATACACAGAGAAAGAAATTGTGTAAAGGCAGAGTGCACATTAACACGTGTTTAAGCACCTGTCAGCACTCCTCGGGCTCTAATAGGATGAATGCTTGATACTAACCGCCTTTTAGCCTCTCTTGTTATGTTAATGAGATAAGAAGGCTAAATCTGTCCTGCCAAAGTTATACACACACTGACATGGCGGAGAGACGACACACAGAGTCACGTGGTACGGGTACAGCCAGGGGTCGAATAGTAGGACACGGATGTAGTGAGCTCCGTGTGTAAACCTTTCGGAGACAAATTAACACAGCGACAAACTGTACTTGCAGATGTAACAGATTTGTAGTTCTGGTCATCTACTCTGTGTTTTTCTAATATTACAGAAAGAAGAGCTCAATTTAGGAAATGGACAGGTTGGCCTTAGAAACATAGGAAACACAGTAAGTGTTTAAAGATGCCAGACGAAGTAGTGTAAAGATTTACTTCTAAAATCATCAGAATTATTTTTGCATCAAACTGCTCAGTTTCCCTTTTACTTTGTTTTGGATATAGTGTTTCCTAAATGCAGTAGTCCAGTGTTTGTCTCATACATGTGGCCTACGGGACTACTGCCTCCTTAAGTCCTACAAACGTGAGAAGTTCTCCAAAGATGATGCTAAGCTCATGGAAGGTATGTTCCTCTTCTCTGCCGTTTCCTCTTTGTATGTCTTTCATATGAAATTCTTCTTATGACTGCTTGTCCTTTACTAGCTTTCTCTCAGGTTCTGTCAGGCCTTTGGGATGAGGGAGACACAGTTGTAAATCCTCGACAGTTTTACAATGTTTTCAAAGAAGCAGTGCCTTACTTCAGTGGTTACAGGTGAGGATTTTCTTCCCTTTTTTCCTCAAGGTTAATAGGATCTTACAAAAACGTCTGCACAAAATAAAAAAACAGTTAACTACTTTCTACGAAAGACCGATTTTTAGACCATGCTACCAAACAACATGCCAGCGATGCAATACAATATTCACTTCTGTGTCAATTGCTTCGAGGACAAGAGAAGAACGGAAACCTCTTTCAAATAATAATCTTCTTTGCCACTAGAACAGATTTTTCTGACACTTGTTTCATTGAAATTTCTTTGTCTTTGTGTTTAACCCAGTCAACAAGATGCTCAGGAGTTTCTCAGGTTCCTATTGGACAAGCTGCACACGGAAATAAATCGCACACCCTACATTAAACGAACAGGGAAGGAGCCTGAATTAAAATATGCCAGAATCAGGTTTGTATATTTATATAATGCAGAATCTCTCCTTGAAACTTTGATGCCCTTCATGTGACCACATTTTGCTCTCTTTTCTTCATTTCTTATCTCCCATAAGACTTTCAGAGGAGGCAGCTGCCATGTGGAAAAAGCATTTGGAAAGAGATGATAGCATGATAGTAGGTAAGGAGAACAATCCAGTCACGATGTGTCTCATCTGCATATAAATTCAGTAAAGGTGACCACCAATAATCCTCTCCCCTCTTCTGACAGACCTGTTCTCAGGCCAGCTGCGGAGCTCGCTGCATTGCTCGGTCTGCTCCCACTACTCAAACACATTCGATGTGTTCTGTGATCTGTCGCTGCCGATCCCTAAGAGGAGCTCTGTAGGGGAGGTCACCCTAAAGGAGTGCCTGGACCTCTTCTCCCAGGAGGAGAGACTGGACAAGGACAATTCACCAGTAAGTTAACAAAAAGAGTGCAAAAAAAAAAGAAAAAGCATTTTGTTTGTTTTGATCTCTAATTAAAGTTCAATGACATTAAGACTGAGCAAGGAGATAGTTTAGTCCTAAAAACGAATCACCCCTCTGTAACCTCTACCTTTCAATTTTATTAATTAAACTCCTTGTATGTTTGTTTATTTGTTGTGAACTTGAAGTAAATGTAAATTGCACATACCATTAATTTGTTTTTGTATCACTTGTCTCCTATAATGTCCAAATTAGACTTCCAAAAACTAACACTAAACATGTTGTTTTCTTGCTTGCAAAATTAAAACACCACGGTAAAATACATACAGTAATCCACTGATTTGTGCAGTGGGGGAAGAAAGTCAAAAGACTTTATCAACAATACAAAACAACTTAATCAAATACCATCATTAAAATGTATTTGTAAATGTTTTGAAAATGCTGAGGTTTGTGTTTGTTTATATGCGTTTCAGATGTGTGAGAGGTGTAACAGGCGTACAGAGTGCACCAAGCGGCTGTCCATCCAGAGGTTTCCTCAGGTTATAGTGATCCGTATCCTTGGCAACAACTGTTACTGTATTAAGCTAAAAAGCAAGTAATGTTTGTGTGCAGAAACACATGATGATGATGATGATGATGCTTAACTGTCCCAATCAGATCTGAATCGTTTTACAACGTCAAGGTGGTCTATCAGTAAGAGCACAGTATATGTGTCCTTCCCACTCACTAACCTGGACCTTGGACCTTATGGACCTGTCGACTGTGGTAATACAACTTTTCTTTCAGTTCATCCTTGCGCATTAGTATTCATTACTTTTACATTCTCAAGTCGCCCCAAGTGTGTTACTATGCGCTATTCAATTTCATTTTAACAAAAGGAATGTGGTGAAAAGTTGTTGCAATAAAATATGCTTAAGAGGTTGAAAGCAGGGCTTTTTGACATTACTAGGGAGAATCCACCATAACAAGATAAAAGCTTGTTTGATAGCGTTTTATTCTAATGGAAGGCAGTTGAGCAGAACAAGAGACATGGGGAGAAAGATACATAAACAATTTTTTTTTTTTTTTTATGTGATAAATGAAGACAATTGTTAACCACAGAATACAATTTGCAAACTTAAAAAAAACCTGGCACACTATATTTTAAGGAATAGGTCAAGTAAATTATTCTATGTATGTTTGTCTCCACAGGCTCAGTTCTGTATGATTTATATGCAATATGTAACCATGCTGGGACGGTGAACATGGGCCATTACACAGCCTGCTGTTCAGATGAAAATGGATGGTGCTTCTACAACGATTCCAGGTGAGACTTGCCCTGCACCCATATCAAGTAGTTTCACTCTGCAGTGTTCTGACAGCTGCATGCTATCGACAGTTTGAAAAGGCTTGAGTATCACTTGGCATTCTGTATTGAGACACCTTTTGTATAAAGCTTGAGCTGTTTCCTCATGACTCCCCTCCATCTATCCACCTACAGTGTGACTCCACTCAGAGAGAACCAACTTCAGACCAATCAAGCCTATGTGCTGTTCTACCAGCGCAGCAACAACAACGCCACCGTCAGGAAATAGACCTGAGACTGGCGGAGCCAGGCAGCCAATCACAGCAACTTTACCTCCAATGTCCATAGAAACAAATAGAAGCAGCAGTGTTGTAACTCTGGCATCTATAAACTTGTCATTCTTATTGAGCATGCCCTCAAATAAACTCTGAGGAGGAGGAGGAGGAGGAGGGAGAAGCCGGGAGAAGCCATGCTCACTTGAAGGGGGCTTGAAGAGATGATCCCTCCCACCTAAATCATGGACATGCTTTTGAAGCAGCTCAGTAAGAGAGCGGGGACAGCTCAGAGAGACTGTAGCCTTACGAGTCTCTGTGCCCTAGTTCTCTGGCAGGAGTGAGTGATACTTAATGTACTTAATGTAAGATGATCATGATTAATGCAGGCTAACATGAACGCAAATAAACAAAAATACGTCTTGGATGGAATAGAAATTAAGCAAGATGTAATAACTTCTAACATACAGTTGTATGCAAAAGTTTGGGCCCCCGAGGTTCAAATTACACTGCATGTTTATTTATTTATTTTTAAGTGAAAAGAAGTATATACAAACCCTGCTGCAATCTAACTCTTTATTTCATAAACTTTAATTGTAAAAAAATAATAATAATAATTGATTTGGAAGATGAAGAAAATTTCAGATAAAGCGGCACATCTGCTGGACAGAATGGCAAAGTAAAACTCCCGTATGACTACAAAGGGAGCAGCAGTAAGGTTTGGCTGACAGGGGAGTGATGGTGCAGCATTCTGCTGTTCTGCTTTGATGCACAAACAAGGTGTATATGGAAGAGTCATCAGGAGGGAAACCTTACCTGCGACCTCATCACAAGTCAACCTTGGAAGTATAAAAAGCATCTGGAGAAACCAGAGTCCTTCTGGAAACAAGTGCTTTGGACATGTGACGGTAAAATTCAGCTGTTTGGCCACAATCACTAAAGCTGTGGTCGGTAAAAAGAAAGCATTTGAGCATTCTAATTCTACCATGAACTAAAAAAACCAACCTGAGCCTTTTGAAATGGCCCTGACTTGAACATCAAAATCTCTGAATAGATCATAAGCATCTAAGTGTATTTTAAAGCTTCAGGTGATCTGATAGAAGGAGTGGTTGAAAATGTCTAAATCAAGATTAAAATGAAAGACTCTCAATGGCTTGCTCAGGGGTTGCATTTACTTCCTTCCACTTAAAAAAATGAACTGATTAACCAAAATTTACCCAACAACTGTTGAGCTTATTCAAATTCTCAGACTCCATTTCAAGCTGCATTTTTGTGAAGCTTTTATTTAATAATTAAATATTCATAGCCTCTGCAGCCTATACCATTTTGTCTTTTAATATTTAAAATATTTTGTACAGACTGGACAAATTACACATGAATGTATAGCATTATGGATATTTGAAACGGTCAATAAAAGTCAGGTTTTCTTTTTTCTAATTATTATAGCAATCAGTGTTCTCAGATTGCTTCAAATATAGGCTATATATTGGTATGTAATGACTAATAAAGTGTATATTCTATATACACATATGTTACTTTTTTTTTTTTTTTAACCTAATTACATAGTTGAGCATTATTGAACATACAGGCATTTAGCTGGTGGACATTGGTTGCACAATCTTATGCAATTCAAGACTGCAGTGTGTGAATCAAAATTCCATTTCAATTAACTGATATAATACACAATTGTTGTTGCTGTTCAGGATAAAGCGGGTATAGATAATGGATGGATAGATTATACAATTGTGAATACAAAACTCTTGTCAGCACCACAAAACCTACAGTCAATTTTACATAATAAAGATAAAAATACGAACAGGGAAGAATAGACTGACAAGGAACAACATACATCTGCAAAACCAGAAGAACATTTTCTATTTTATAACTATGTTAAAGGTCTTAATAGCCTTCTTATTTTGAGAGGAAATTTAATATACTCAAGTAAAGCTTGTTGATAAATGACGTAATTGTGCACATGCGTACGAGTGGTGGGCGGAGTTTGCCAATCGGTCAGGAAGAGGAGAAAGGCGGACAGAGAAACATCAAGGTAATCTAATTCAACGACAGCTTTTCAACTTTTAGCCGGTTCTTATTTCAGTCGAAGAAGTGTGACAACAGTGCGATGAATGTTGCGGTTAGGATTTAAGAGGGAATACCTCAAATGACAATAATCCAAACCATGGGAAACACCGTTAGCTTTTACTGCTAGCAGTCGTCGGCTGGTTTGACAGGCCTTGGACCGACACCGCACAGCCTTTCAGCAGAAATGGAAACACAGCACGGAAATGTTGGGACTACAAAGTCCTCGGAAACCTCCGACTTGTTCGCCGACCCGGGTCGTTTTGGTTTAGATTTACGTGGTACCGTTTATTCTTGAACATGAAACTCTGCGGTAACAGGAAGCCGATCTGCTGGCTTTACTTGACGTTACCGAAGCTGTTACTTGTGCAAAGTGCCAACCAAGGAGGGGAGGGGGGGGGGCATGTTGATGAAGCAGAGCCTTGTAACAATGCACCTTTTAAAAACGGGACAGAAAGTTTGAAAGTCTGCTTTACTCTGTTTGCACATGAACACGTTGTCAAGTTTTGTGTCTGTTTGGTTTAGGTGGAGCAGAGCGACGGATCATACCCGAAGTAAACTTTGTTTTTGTCTTCTTTTTCCGTAGATGGCTGCTATCAGGAAGAAGTTGGTGATAGTCGGGGATGGTGCGTGCGGGAAGACCTGTCTGCTCATCGTCTTCAGTAAGGACCAGTTCCCGGAGGTGTACGTCCCCACCGTGTTTGAGAACTATGTGGCAGACATTGAAGTGGATGGGAAACAGGTGAGGCATGCTGTCCAACACTGGGCTGCAAATAGACCACAGGGACCCACAACATTATGTTGTCACCGTACAAGTTCGAATATGATTTTATTGTCATTTTAAACATTTTACCACGTGCACAATATCGCAATAATTTATATCGTGCCATATTTCGATTTAGTAACTTTTTGAAATGCAAATTATGCCCCTAAAGGAAAATTTTGTCCACACCTGTTTTATCTAATCAAATAAAGTTTCAGTCTTGTTTAGCTCCCTTAAGTCATCTTCAATCAATTATATTTTGCAGCAAAATGGAATTATCAAACAGACGGACTGACCAATATTGTCATAAAAACTAGAGATGCCCAATGTGGGATTTTTAGCTTGTATGCTGATACTTATCAGATCTTTTGGCTAATTGCAGACTGCATGGACCAGACTAATTTGCTTGTTAATTTATTTATACACGAAGGTATCAAAAATACTGCGCTTTATTAATTTCTTTCTTTCACTTCTGTTTGAAAAATACAAGAATCTCGTAGCCTAAAAGATCCCCACATGGTTCCTCAGCAAACTGAGCAATGCTAGTTTAAAACAAAGAAATTTAATAATTTTAAAATTGCCACAGTTATTTAGTAATATTGTGAATAATGCCATGTAATGTCACTTAAATGCAAAAACGTCACCCTATATACAGTGTTACAGTAATGTTATATGGATCTGTATAATCATGTAACTTAAAAGCTCAAATGACCCTCTTTAGATTTCATATTTTCTGTTTTATCCATGAATCAATCCATTGATGTAACAGTCTCACTCTTTTCTCAGGTAGAACTGGCACTTTGGGACACAGCAGGTCAGGAAGATTATGACAGACTGAGGCCTCTCTCCTACCCAGACACTGATGTCATCCTCATGTGCTTCTCTGTGGACAGCCCTGACAGTTTAGGTACTGTTTGAGCAACACTAATGGCAATATGTATTGAATACCTTACAATTGTGAAATTGGCGCTAATTACTGCATATTTCACTCTTCTCACTTTAGAGAATATTCCAGAAAAGTGGACCCCTGAAGTAAAACACTTTTGTCCAAATGTTCCCATCATTCTGGTGGGCAATAAAAAAGATTTGCGCAATGATGAGCACACCCGACGAGAGCTTGCCAAAATGAAACAGGTATGTGTTTTTGAGTTTTTTGGGGGGGATTTTTGGTTGAAAATATTCTAGTATACGCACATTGGTCAGTCTAAATGTCTAAATTTCTCTAACATTTGTCTGCAGGAACCAGTTAAATATGAAGATGGCAAAGAGATGGCAAACCGCATCAGTGCCTACGGCTACCAAGAGTGTTCTGCCAAAACCAAAGATGGTGTGAGGGAGGTCTTTGAGATGGCAACTAGGGCAGCATTGCAGGCCAAGAAACGGGGCAAGAAGAGCACCTGCCTTCTGTTATAGGCTCTGGGAGAAGTGGGAGCTGCCCTTAAGCACAGATGAAGGGGGCAGCTCCTGTTGAAATTTGACATAGGGGAAAATATTTGGGTGGGTGGGGCAGAAAAGTTATGCAGAAACTCAATTTCTGATCACTCAGTGACCCTCAGTAAATTAAAGTGGATCTGAAATGATTTGATAGACTTTTACGCCTTGGTTCTTGGTCTATAGATTAGGTTGTGTGCCATTTTGCTTGCGTCTATCAACTTTTTTTCAGATCTGGAGGTCTGTAGGGCAGTTGGAGGGGGTTGGGGGGGTGATTGGAAGTTGAGTAGGTGTGAACAGGGGTTGACATGTGCCATGATGGGAGTGAAGAGCGAAAAGGTCCTTACCTGGCCAAAGACAACAAGAACACAACAGAACAAGACAGAAAAAGATGTAAACATAGCATAGGTTTGAATAAAGACCACATCTATGTGGATCTTACACAGTATCGCCTACATGTAGTGCCTTGAGAGCAGTGGTCAAGAAAAGTAAGCTGAGGGGTCGGGATTCATAGCTCAGATAGGGTATTATTTGTCATTTGTAGTGTCCACACGTCACGTTTGTGAATGCTTTCTCCCTGTCACTGGCTTGGCTCCTTCGGACCCATTTTTATTGACTCAGGCGCTATGCAGGGGTATGCCTAAACTAGATTGTATGAGATATTTTCCCATACTGAATTACTAACCTGTACTTTAGAGTGCGTGTATGCAACTGTATGGTAGTTGGTTTTTCTCCAGTGCAGCTCTGCATGCAGTGAATGTGTGTATATTTGTGTGGTTGTGTATTAACATTATGTGTCTACGTACTGTATGCATGGAAAGGCCTTCTGTGTCACTGACCTAATCCCGTGTTTCCATGCCAAAGTTACCCCTGATGGCCACATTTTATGGCACAGACGGGTAATGAACTTAACAGCTACTCAGAGTGACATAGAAACCTTCACTTTACTGGAAGACATTGTACTATAGCCAGAGGCACAATCAGGTTAAACATATGAGTTTTTAGGACCTTTCTTGTGTATACCGGATATTGATTTGATTGTGTTAATCAGTGAGTCAAATCATGAGTGGTGTAGTTGATGAGTTGAACATTCTTTCAGATGGATGATAGGCGTATCTTATTACTATAATGTCCATTATGTACTGTATGTCTTACAAGGCCTTGTAAGGACATGTTAATGATGTGTATTTCAAGTTTGCCTTTTACTCCACTCTTCCCATTCCCCCTTTAATGATATTGTCATTATTGTACTATATAACTTTTTATTGTTGATGTCTCTAATTTTTAGTATATTTTAATCATTTTACTTAATCCTGCTGTTATGATAAGCTTATGTCTGTTAAATGATAAATTGTAACCGATGTATTGTCTCATTTAATTAATGTAAGGTCAAGGTGGGGGGTTTTGGGTGTGGGGTGCTAGAGCAGTTTGTTTTCTTTCGTTTGTACTGTGATATAAGCGGATTTCTGGATTGTTTTTTTCAAAAAAGGCTGGTAATAGGGTTTTCTGTTGTAAGGTATTTATGTGTACTTTGATCCCATCATTCAGTAATAATTACAATAAGTTCCCCTATATATTTTGGCATTCATTTTCTCTTTCTTTCCCCCAAATAAAGACTCTCATAACCTGTCAAAATGTCTGACTCTATGATTTCATATCCGCCAAGAAGATATCAAAATAACAAATAACGCCATGCATGTCCTCCCCGTTCATCAGTGATGGGCTTGAAATCGGGGTTGACCTGTTTTGTCTTGTCCAATCATCGTCGACATCACAGGATCTGCCCGCCAATCAGAGACCAGACTCGAAGTTTGGTCCCTCCTCCTCTGAAATGTATTTCTGTGGCCATTTTACACTTAGCTCCACGAAAATAAAACCCATCTCTCACCTGGGACGCAGCGTGACATTTAAATAACGATTGTTGTTTACATGTGGTGCTGGTAAGTGTTTGTGTCCAGTTGTACACACACGACTGGTGTTGCGTTTGTAGCGGTTGACAGCCGTTTTGAGACGACGTATGCGTTTGGACGAGCAAGCCAACCTCAGGCTAAAAGAGTTAGCTTGGGCTGCTAACAGAGATGACCGCCATACGTCATTGTTGAATACTGTTTTTTTTTTATTTATTTATTTTTTTAAATTTTGATTGCAAGGTTGTGCGCGTACATTGCTTACGCGCTGTGTATGTCTATTATCGATGCAGGTTCATGCCACTGTTTTGTTTACGTGTCCTTTGGTTAGTAGTTTGTACAGAAGTGACAGAAGTCGTAAATTTCAAAGTTGGAGAAGTCTGTGCATTGGACAGTGTTTAATAATGGAGCTCTCCTGGAGAATGCACACCTTGGACATCACCAGCATGCATCCCAGGAGCTCTTTGCTTGGCCTACTTTTCCAGCAAAGTAGATACCAGTAAAGTTTGACTCCGTCTTTCTAAAACAACAACGTGTGTGCACAGTCACTCTGCACACTGCAGTGTGATCCTCCCTATTTTTTTTGCTTTTCATCCAAAAGTGTACTTTATCTATTTCTGTAACCAAACAGATAAAGGACAGTGACTGGGAGCAGAGTCAGTGGATCGGCATGGACTATGAGCGGAGGTGAGTTAACTTTCATACCTGTCCTCCTCTTGATTTATCAGACAAGTCTCTCACATTGTCTTTCATCATCACCAGGGGTGGGCGAGGTGATCGCATAGGTCGCTACGGCAACACTCACAATGATCACAACTTTCGGGACATGGACTACCGCGGCTATGGCCAAGAGGACGAAGAGGCAGGAACAGGATATGATGTGAGAGCGGAGGGGGAGAGACTCTATGGCCTTGATGAGCAGTCCCTGGGCGTCCATGACTTCCCACCGGGTTGTCTCCAAGACCGTCCAGGGTTTCACCAGAGAGGAAATGGTAGAGGGGACATTGGGCGTGAGGGGAAAGGGCTCCTGTGGCCTCCTTGCTCTCAGCAGCAGCCGGATCTACCCCTTCCTATGCTCCAGAGAGAGGAGGAGGGGGGATCGAGGCGGGAATTTGAGCAGTTACGGACTGGCCTGCCGGAAAGGGGTCGGGGAAAAGGTGGAAGAGGCTTTCCAGAGAACAGTGCCCCACATGCAGGGAATAGAGAGGGCAACTGGGGTCATGGTGCTGCCCATTCCGAACAGATGGAATTCAGTACAGGAAGACAGCGAGAGGAGGACAGGTTCTCTCGTGGGGCGGGAAAGAGGAGGGTAAGTAATTATGGATCGATCCTCTTTACAGAGTTACTGCAATAAACCATAAATTATTGCTATTGTTAATTTGTGATGTATGCAGACTTTTCCAGTGAGGACAGAGGAGCAGGGTTGTGGAAATGCTGTCCAGGACCTGTCCCTTGAGGAGTTGGATCAGAGGGACCAGGATTACCGTGCAGATCTAGACCATAACCAGAGGCCCAGCAACATCATAATGCTTCGCATGCTGCCACCCAGTGCCACCGCCAATGAGGTGCCTTTTGTCTCCCCGGTGGCCTGAAGATGCACAACTCGTGTTGTTACTAGGTTTGAAAAATGCTCTTTTGTCCATAGATCCGGGCACAACTTCAGGAGCAGGGAATCCAGCCGAGAGAGGTTCGCCTTATGAGGAACAAATCTTCAGGTGAGGACTTGTCCGTTGGCCCAAATTTTGCTCTTTCCTCTCCCTCTCTCTTTTTGTGTCACTCTCATCCACTACCAGCTCTTTCATTTTCATTGCTCGTCAGGGGGACTTTCCCTTATCTGCTCGGTTTTCTCTATCTTATTAATAAGCATCTTCGCTATTCTTTTCCTTCTCTCTTACTGTGATTCTTCCTCACAGCGGGGTAGATAGCCGATGCAAAGCACACATATGTTTATATATAGTCATACAGAGCAGGCTTTTGCCTAGATTTCTGCTTTGATACTTTGGTCTGCTGGTGTCTGTAATCTTGCTACGGCTCTCAAGGCAACAACTCATCGATGCACGCTTCAAAAATAGACCTCTATCTACATTTGCCTTTAACACAGAAATGCATGCATACAGCCTCAGGTTGCAGGTCTTCACTTCATGGCTTTAATTTTCCTTTTCACCTTGGCTTTCTTATTGTCTTTACCCTCTCACGATTATGCCTCATCCATCTTGAAGCGAGGTGTGTCTGATTAGATGGACGTTGTCCACAAACCGTGTCAAAGGAGAAAGAAGCATCTGAAGCAAAATGTGTTTGACTGTGCGACTGTAGCTTTTTTTGGGTGTGTGATTGTCGGGATGCGAGTGTTGCAACTATCTCTCCGCTACATGAATGTCATCCATACCACGACAAAAAGCTTGTTTTTTTTCTAAAGGTTTTTCCATTAAGGTCATCGTCTCATTGGCCTCCCACTCTGCTAACTCACTGGTTGTCTGTAAGGTGTGTCTAACCGACACTGGCACACTTACACTCCCCAACACTGCTCTGTCTTTCCTACTCCTACATCACTTTGTGTCTGTTTTTAGGACAAGTCATACATATTTAAATATATTTGTAATAACATTGTGTGTGCGTAAGCATTGTTGTATAAAAAGTTATGAACCTAAGTATGCTGTATAATGTGTACTCAGTCGTTCATAGTGATGCATGGACAGGATATTGAGCGTATAAGATCAGACATTCCACCACAGTGCTGCATTGCTCAGACTGCACTCTGCCTCTCAGAGTTACAGAGATATTTGTGTGTGTGTGTGTGTGTGTGTGTGTGTATTCTTGTGTGTCTGTGTGTGTCTGTTGTGTTGGTGCCTGGGTGCTTTATCAATCAAAACCAAAGGGCTCAGACTCTCAGTGGGTAGGATTCTCTCTCTCCCTCCCTCCCTCTTTCCTTGACCCTGTTGAGTTACTTGACATTGCTACCTCCCACCCTTGCAGCGAATTTGACAGTGGCTCTCCAACTGACTGTCAAGTGTGCTATTTTCAAGGGAGACAGGAAGCAATGATTTATTTTATTAGTGCTGATACAGGGTCTCTCTCTCCTCTGTACATGAAGCACTAACCCCTCACTGCGTTGTTGTTATGTTGTTGTTGTTGTTCGGTTGCCATGGCGCTGGGCGGTGTCCAGGTCAGAGCCGAGGATTCGCCTTCGTCGAGTTTAATCTCATACAGGAGGCCACCCGCTGGATGGAGACCAACCAGGTCACTCTCCCCTACACAGACACAAATACACATGTATTTATGATATACAATGGGACACATGAGTTGATATCATATACAGTCACATCATGCCGTCATGCGCACACCATGCATTCCAGTATAATATAGAAAAACAAGGCTGGAAAATAATATTTTGTCCCTGATGGGAGGTTGGCCTTCATACTTCGAGGGTAAATTCAACTTTTCTCTCTTCAATTCCACAAACAGGCAAATTCATGTTACATCTGCAGTCCAAGGCCCAACTACATAGTTTTCATAAACGGACTCTCCCAGTCACACTTGCTTATCATTTGCCTAAGATAACCTCCTCTTTTAATAGAGGACCCCTCTTTCTTCAGTGACTTGTCTCACTCTCTTTCCTAAGTTTACTGTACCACCTCTGGGATAGTATGACAGTGTGAATCTAATTCCTCACATGGTCTATTGTGTGTGGAATCAGAGCCAATATAGCGCTTCATTTTCTTGTTTTTGAACTTCTCATATCTGGGTCATCTACCATTATAACATCTTTAGGACGGAGCTATTGTCTCTTTGGGGAGCGAAGGTGGTGACACTGGGATGGGATGTGTGGAAAACTGTGAAAAGGTTTCCCCTTAAGGGGGGAGGGATGACACTATTGACCAAAACACATTGTGTTCTCAAAAAGGGACACCCACAAACTACATATACACCATCTCAGTCCGTCCGAATTTCCTAAAGCTGAAGGTTGCAATTCTCTGGTCCTCTTTCTTTCAGCCTCAGTTGTACTCTCGCTCTCTCTCTCTCTCTGTCCCTCTCTCCCTCTTGTCCCTTTCATTCTCTCTCATCTCTTGTGAGATGAGGCCTTTCTATGGCATTGTGTGGCCTAATTATCACTGATAATCATTCTTTGTTCTCCCTTCCTCTCTTTCTTTTTCCTCCAGGGAGTGCTTTTGATTCTGGGGCAGAGAGTGTCGATGCACTACAGCGACCCCAAACCACGTGCCAATGAGGACTGGCTCTGCAACAAGGTTGTGTGTGGTTGCATTGCATGACGTGAAATGAAATCTAACTGTGTACGCACATAAATAAGTCACTCTTGTGCCTCATTTAACAAGCCCTCTAACAATAGCTCATGCAACATTTCAACAGTGTGGTGTGCAAAACTTCAAAAGGAGAGAGAAGTGCTTCAAATGCAGTGTGCCTAAATCAGGTATGGTTTGACTCAGCTCCTGTAAATATCGCAACTATTCCTTACAACACAGTACTGTAAAACACAATGGCCTGTTGTCGTTGCCCAGAGGCTGAGCTGAAGTTGCCCCAGTTGCAGAGGGATTTGCCTGTTGGTCTTCAAAAGGAGGGAGCCCAAGGCCTTCTGCCCTTGCCAGCACCTTACCACTCCTCTGGTCCTACTGTCGCCCCAGGGCAAGCTACACAGCAGGCAGATGTTGCCAATGACAGTAAGTCCATCTCCGAAGACTTTTTCTCACTATAGCCACCTCTTTTTGTCAGACCTTGGATGAACTACTGTTTCTATATAACTACTCTTTTTTTTTTTTTTTTTTTTTTTTTTAATGTTTTGTCCATTTCATTAGGGACCAGTTTATGTTAAATTTGTGAAAGTATTGTTTAGTTTGATTAATGGCAGATCCTTTTACCGTGTTTTGACATAATGTGTGTCTGTGGCTCGCAAACCAGTGGTGGCCATCATGGGATATTTGGTTACATAAATTGTTTAATCTAAGAATATACTGTTCTCTCATTCTTTCATTTAAAAGCTCTGATACTGAGGAACCTCGGTCCGCATACTTCCGTGGAAGCCATTCTGTCTGCTTTGGCTCCGTTTGCCACTCTTTCCCTTTCCAACGTTCGCCTTATAAAGGACAAACACACACACCTCAACAGGGGCTTTGCGTTTCTACAGCTCTCTACCATAGTGGTGAGACACAAGATGACACACACATGCATAGATGCTACACACATGTATTTATTTCTCTGACTTGTATGTAGATACATTTGTGATCGGATTAGACTCATCCATAAACATAACAGTTTCTCATGATTGTGTTCTGATGATTTTCGAAATATGCTTCATCCTGACAATACAAACGCTCACACTTTACTCTTTATTTGTTTTATCAACAGGAGGCATCTCAGCTGCTCCAGATCTTGCAGGCTCTCCAGCCAGTTCTCTCTATTGACGGGAAGGCTATTGTAGTGGAGTTCGCCAAAGGCTCCAAACGGTAAATGTTAGATTCGAATTCAATGTGGTCGCATGATTTAAGTGAATCATAAATAGCTTTGGAGAACGTTACCTGAAACACACATTGGTAGCGCAAAAATAGAGTGAGTGTGGAAAATATGCTGTCGAGAAGTAGGTTACCAGCAAAAAAAACTGAACTTCCTGAAACCCTCGCCATGCCTCTTGTCTGTTCTAGTGATGTGTTCGTGACGGATGGCAGCAGAGTGAGTGCTGCTACAGTGGCCAGCACAGCTATAGCTGCTGCTCAGTGGGCTGTCACACAGGTAACCTTGTCTGACTTATGACTAAGAAAACGCACATCTTTAAATTTCAAATTACATGTCTGGTATTATGCTCGTGTTTTTAGTTTTTGCCTCACTTTTCAAAAATCTTTTTCATTCTCAGACGACTCAGAATGGATCGGGTGGAGGTCAGAGTGTAGATACAGCAGTATATCAACAGGGGGCAGCAGTAACATACAGTCAGGAAGGGCATGAGTACTCTGGGTCAGAGGGTGGAACTTTCAAGGTCCAGGCAGATAGCAGGGTGGCGGCCTTGGCGGGTGCAGGAACATCCCTGAATGGGGCATACACAGGAGGAGCAGCCCCAGGTTGGTGAAACACATGCTAATTTTATAGAGCATATGATCAATATGAGCTAAGTTGTTGAACTTTACATTGAATTATCTCTTCAGCGTACTGTTTGCGTTTGCTTGTATATGTGCAGCTGTCATTTCATCTGAAGCGGTGAAATCTGGATCGGCAGTCGTGCAGCAGCCTCTCGCTCATTTGCAGACAGCTCTCATCACCACAGCTGCCGCCACACCAGCGACACAGGTACAACGTCACTCTTTGCATTTGCTTTTTGTATGATTTCATGCTGTTACTTTATTGTTTTTAAGAGCTCTGTCTCTTTCAAAGATTGAAATTGTTGGAAAACCACAACCAGCTGCTCCCAGCCAACCTGCGACCCCGGGCACTGAACACGAGCTCCAGCAATACCGTAAGAGTTCACATCATCACTGATTATTGTAAATACATGTACTTTGAAGTGCTACAGGCTTGATGTGGCTGATTAACTGTCAAGGTAACTGTTTGTGGTCGGTGAAAGATTTATGTATTTGAATTCCAGCCATGAGGTGAATGTTGTGTGTATCTTGACTGCAGCTGTGCCCGATGTGTCCACGTACCAGTATGACGAAAGCTCGGGGTACTATTACGACCCATTTACAGGACTCTACTATGACGCTACTTCCCAGGTAAAGAGTTCATAGTTAATGTACTGCAATCTAAATGTTAAGCCAGCATTTCTTGAAGGAACTTTGTTTGCGTATGAGTGTCCTCTTCCTCTGTATCTCAGTCTGGTTTAATATGTTTTTTTTGTTTTTTTCCAGTACTACTATAACGCTCACACTCAGAAGTACATGTACTGGGATGGAGAGAAACACACCTACATTCCTGCCAGCCAGACAAACATGGATGGAGCTTCTACGAGTGGTAGTGCAGCCCCTCCAGACTCACTGTTTGCCACCCCTGGCAGCAAGGAGAAAAAAGACAAACCCAAGAATAAAACTGCTCAACAGGTACACGACACACTCAATACAAGTTCAAGTACTGACCGATACACGGAGGAAATAAAAAATGACCTAGAAATTCTGAGGTCAACTTTACTTTTCGCTCTATTTGATTTGATATCTATACATGTCTGTAAAGGTTGAACACAAATAACAAACAGCTTTTACTTCTTCTAATACAGGATTCAATTTCTGTCAGTGGAAGAAATAACAATTATACCTTACAAAATATTATAATACACCTCAGATCAACATGAACGAACAAAGACATGAAGATTAGATTACTTCACAAAGGTATTATTTGTTGCAGAGCTACCGAGTTGGATTTCATTTTTTATTACTTTGCCACAACTTTAGTTTGACATGTGTAAAATTGTCTGTGTCCTTTTAACCAGCTAACGTGTATCCCTTGGGTTTTATATTAATAGATTGCCAAAGATATGGAGCGTTGGGCGAAGAGTCTCAATAGACAAAAAGAGAACATGCGTTCTGTCTCTTCGTCCCCTGCCGCCGGCTCCACAGCACTCCCCCCTGGCTTCACTCGGGCTCCTGGCCACAGTCGCCTTGATGACTTTAGAGAGTCTGCAAGTGCCGATGCAGGATATGCAGTTCTGGAGAAAAAGGTGCATGACCCTAACGTAAACACACATGCTTCGCTGTAAACATCTGTGTCCCTTTAGGGGCACCCTGGTATCGTAGCAAGTCGGGAAACTGTCCCATCAACCAAAAGGCCACGGGTCTTATTTATTGACCTGATAATCTCACTGATTTTTCTTTTTTGTCCTGCAGGGGGCCCTGTCTGAACGGCCCCAGATGTTTCTGGACCAGATCCGACAAAGTGCAGAAGTATGTGACCACACACTTACTTTGGAAGTGTTTTTTGTCTGGTTTTCTTGTAGTTTTTCTAATCTTCTGTCTTATTGTAGCAGTTAGAGGTGTAGATGTTTTTTTTGTATTGTTTTTTGTTACTCAAGCTTCATATTATTAGTATTATTATTATTATCTCTATCTCTCCCTGAACCTGTGTTTTTCTTCTGTAGCACTCGCCTCCTCTGCAGCAGGGTCTGGTCCCAGCCTACAGTGGAGAAACTGATAGTGAAGAAGAAGGAGGAGAGAAAGATGAGAAGGATGGGAGAATGACAGACTGGGTTAAACTAGCCTGTCTGCTGTGTCGGAGGCAGTTCCCGAGCAAGGAGGCCCTTATCAGGCACCAGCAGCTCTCTGAACTACACAAGGTTGTTTAAATCCACTTTTACACAATCATAAGCACTTCATAAGTGATGGATAACAAGCATCCGTTCCCTGCTAAGGCGCTGTGCTGTATAAATAGCGGACACATGCGCCATTTGCCCCTCAAAAATGTAACTACACTGGGGCAACGGCATCGATGAAGAAAGCAACTGTGATTGGCTATTTGTGTTTTGTCCTATGTTTTTCTGATACTGGAGGATTTTGTTGTTGCTCACTGTGATTGTAACTCTGAAAGAACATGAATGCATCAATTGAGGTTGTTTCCTTTACCGCAAAGAGAAACATCAAATTGATTCAACCTTTATTTATGCAAGGTTATCCGATGAGAGCAGTTTTACTCTCTTCAGCACGGAAGCCATGTATACACAGGACCATAAAACAAAACGTTGACTAATGACATTCCTCTTGTGATCGTTTCCTAACTTTCACCTACTTATCTGCCCTCAGCAAAACTTGGAGCAGAGAAAAACCCAGATGGAAGGCGCAGGCAAAGAGGTGGGGCAAGTCACAGGGTCTGACTTAGACAACACTGCATAGAGTAATTACATTCATTCCCAATTGAGTGCAGTCAGTTTTTTTTTTTTTTAATTGTCCTCTTGTTTGTTTTGCAGAGACTAGCAGATGGACCTGAACCTCCTGATTCTAAGAAGAGGAGGTTTAACCCCTTGTAAGTAGCAGTGATGTCACAAACAGACTCTCTCGTTTGATGTGTTACAGTTGTCTTAGGTTTATAGTTTTTTATGGACACTACCATGCTTTGTTCCTTAAGTCAATTTAACCAGGCTGGTTGCTTACTGTACATCACTGCCAATACAGTCACTTATCAGCTATGGTTTGTGTGACGTCATCTACTTAGAGGTTTGTGTGTTCACAACATTGTTTTTTTTTTTTTTAATTGTTTTTTCCCTCTGCAGAGATGGGATCACAGGCACTAGTCTTGGTGCCAGGATGCTGCAGGGAGGTGTGAAAAGGGGGCTTCTTTTGCGCAATATGCAAGTGGAGTGACCCCCACACCCTCAAACCTCCTCACCCATAAAAGGACTAAGACAACGCCCAGCACGCACCACTTCTCCATTAACATCACATAGATATCTATATAAAAACCTATTCACTATGGTTTGACATTACAATTACCTCAACAATGGTAATGCTCAGTGGTAATAATCTTATGAACTGATCCTGTAGCAGTAGATGTCAGGATATTGCACAGATTGCACCTTTTTGCTTGCTTCCTGAATGATGCAGTTTTTAGTTCTCACTTGCCTCAGAGCTTGTGTACGATAAACAAGTTTTATGCGGCTGGAAAGCATTTGCTGTTGGAGAATGAGAGATCGGTGTAGATCTTTATGTCAGCAAATGGGGATGTCTAATACTGTCTATGCACCATAGATTTTTTTTTTTTTTTAAATTTAATGCAGTATGCCTTGTCATTCAGTGAATGACTGATCTGGGCATTAACTGTGTACATTTTAGAATGAGCCCATTTCTACAACAGTAGAGCAAAGAGACTGGCCTCATGAACTGGACATGGTCACACTAACTCTATTGTGTTGGTAAAAAGTTTATCATTTAAAAGGTATGAATTCACAATGTAATGCATACTTCTCTCTGGAGAAAGTTATTTTTTATTTCTGTCTTTAGTAATGTGGCTGTATTTCATCAAGCTCATGTAAATTAATTCATAATAACACATTTTCATCTATATTGATTGATGTGTTGTATGGGAAAGCCAGTAAATAGTAGCTTATTTCAACATTTTAACATGACATTTCCAAAGCTGTGTTTTTGCAACAAAAAAAAGAAAGAAAAGGGGAATATAACGTAACTGTGTTTAGTGCAACATCTTGACCGACATAGCTGTTGCAAGGCAGACTTTTTTTTTGTTTTGTTTGTTCCTAAAATGTGTTTCCCTCTTCAGCTGAGGGCTTCAGATGTGCGCGTGTAACTGCTGCACGATCTCCATGGTAACAACTACAAACTCAGTTGTTGGTTTGCTCGACAGGACCTTTGGACAGTTAGCTTTGTGAACATAATTGACGCAAGCTCCTTCTTTTTTTTTTACTAAGATTTCGTAGATAGTTTGTTGTTAAAGTTGGGTACGTATTGGTAGTGAGTGTAATACAAATTTATAACGCCCAATTCAATTTAGCAAGTTAGCTGGCTGATGGTACTCGGCTGATAGGCCTACAGTCTCAACGACTTAATGTGAGCTAACCGAGTCCGTTTTCTTTTTTCTTTTTCTTTTTCTTGAACCCGTTACAATTGAAATAACCTGCCAGCTGCCAACTGGTTTATTTGTATTAGAACCATAAGGCTACTTCACCGGGATGTCTGACATGGATGAAGATGAAGCGTTGTCGGATGCGGAGGGAGAAGAAGAAGAGGTTGTCAATGAAGGCGGCGGAGAGGAAGAGGAGGAGGAGGAAAAGCAGGTATTGAGGGAAAAAAAAAAAAAAAAAAGCACCGCGCTCATCACGACTGACCCACTTTAGCCGGTAGTAACCGGGAAATCAGACGAGAGTTAGGTTTGTGTAGTCTGCCGTTTGATCGCGTCTCGGGAACTAACACAAGCTGCTGGTCGACAGGTGTCGTGACCAAAGTTTAGTTTGCTCTAACAAAATAAACCACATTACGCAAATATAAGGAAGATCATGTCTTCGATAAGGTCGAGGCGTAACTATTTGTTTATTTTGTTGTGTGTATGCTCCTTTTAACCCACAACATCAAATGAAAGGATGCGGGGGGGGGGGGGGGTGTCTCCTATGCTGTCCAGTCTGGACTGGGTTGACTGGAGTGTCACGTTAACATACAAAACTGCCATCTAAAGCTTTGGTTCTCAAAAACCACGACAAAATACTTGTGGATGTTATCTTTAGTGTTCCAATAATTTGTAAGTAATTCGCAAGAAGTTTCACAAAGGAGGCTTAAGTTATTGCAAAAAAAAAATACTGCCGTGGGTGGTTTTAAAGGTCCACCGTGTTCAGGTTTAGGTAGGTCAGGTTGTGCACTAAACAACGACGTTGGCCCCTCCTGTCCACACAAAATGTCCTTGCAAGACACTTGACACCCAAATTGCTTCCCATAGTCAGGCCAGCAACTCGCATGGCAGCTTGCTGCTGGTGTACGAGTGTGTAAAATGGTGAATAAGAGGCACTTTGAGTTTATAAAAGGCAGATATTAACGAACATTGGTTCCATAGTACATTATTCCTTTGAGATTTAAAGCCACCAACCATATGGACAATTGTAGCCTAAATCTCCTCTTTGTACTTCACAGTTTAAGGGTTTCCCTTTAACCCAAGAAACTATAAGTCAGGGGCTGTCATTACTGTGCCGAACAGAATACGGACTCGGACACGCATTTGTCAAACTGGACCTGAGAAACAAGTAAGCAGGCAAAACGATGCATGCAGAGAAACACTTGACTGCATTTGCCCTGTAACTTTAAGTTCAGGTTATTCCGTTTTGTTTGTCTTGTCACTTCTGATCCCATATTTATTTTCTCTTTGTCACCATTTACTTCTCAGAGGACTGAATGATATAACTGCAATTGGCAATTACATTCATATACGTTTTCTGGACGTATCCAACAACTATCTGGCTGATCTTTCTCCTCTGGTATCCCTGACCCAGCTACTTTGGCTGAAGGCAAGAAGCTCTCTTCTTTATTCATTTAGAGAAGGACATCTCTTGGGCTGTCACTAACATTCTCTGAAACTGATGTTGAAATCTTGAATGCAGGTCGACAATAATGCTATGGCATGCTTGGAAGGTCAACCTTTCGATCAGCTCACCTACCTGCAGTGGCTGAGTATGGCGGGGAATCGGCTGACAGATGTTGAAGGCCTGGTCGCGCCTACCTTGGAGAGCCTCAGTCTTACAGGTTGGTATGTTGGTTTTATGTCGGTAAAAGGGGACTGAACGTATTCAGCTAATCTGGACCTCCTAAAGGCGACGTCACACTTTATCTGCAGGTTAACTGCGTGTCAAATGTAATGAATGTATTTGTGAGCCGTCACTATTATTTGATAAAACGAGTCGTATGCCTCGTTCATTTGATGCACTGATACATGTGCTGTCTGTCAGTCTTGGGTACAACGAATTCTTTGTTCATCCATCGGCAAGATTTTAATCAAATATCTGAAACCTTTTGAATATTTTGGGAAAGGCTTTGACGTGACATTTCAAAACGTTTCTTGCAGGTAATAATATTCAGAGGATGAAAACTTTTCAGAGTGGCTGTTTTTCAAATCTGGTAACTCTAGAGATTAGAGGAAACAAATTGGATACCACTGCTGCCATCAACCTCCCAAACCTGCAGAAATTATTTCTGGTAATAAAAGTACTATGATTTGGTTAATAACACCACCATACTCAAAGCCCATGTGATGTCCAAAAGAACAAACTGCTTGAGACCTATTCTTGTTTTCTGTTCAGGCCCAAAATGTCATCAATCGTCTGGAGGGATTGCAGAGGTTACAGCGCCTCGTCATCCTTCACCTTCGAGACAACCAGCTAGAATCGATGGATGGCCTCAGCCCCTGCCTGAAGTGTCTCCGATATCTCAACGTCAGGTATTAGTGATGTTGTAACGGGACGAAGCAATAACGGTGGTTCCCATTATGCAGACAGTAAAACACCAAATTAGCTGGTATATCGCCTATTTTTTTCTGTTTCTACGTCTACCCCATAGAGGCAATTCAATCGGAGATGTGAAGGCCCTGCAGTGCCTTAGCCTTTTATCAGAAACCCTAAAAGCTCTGGTCCTTTCTGACAACCCACTGGTGGAGTTATCAGACTACCGGCTAAATGTACTGATGCTCTTGCCACAGCTGGATCGACTTGACAAAGACCCCGTCTCCCTCGAGGAGAGGGTCGAAGCAGAGGACAGAATTCGGGTAAAAATATAACTATTTCTCATTGAGGCAAGGTCTAAAAGATTTCTCTTTTGCACTCTTGTTTTAAGGACATGTTTGTCATTTCAGGAACTTAATGAAGAGGAAACACCTGAACCAAAAGATTTGTAATGAGGGCAAAAAAGTGGAAGTGGTGGACTAACTTGACTTTCTGGAAAAGACAGGCTTGTCGTGTGAAGCCTATGATTGTACATCTGTATGAAAAGTATCGTGCATGGTTAATAACTCAGAACTCTGTACTTCAAGGATTCTTGTGTCATGTTTTAATACTCACTGTTACAGCCAGGCTATTTTTGAACAATAAAACTTTATAAACGTATGATGCATCCATGGGAATTTACAAATGCGGGGAATCATCTCAAACAAAGAGGCGGTGACTATTGGACAAGATGTGGGTTGATATTTGAAACTTGTGTCGTTAGAAAAACCGCCTTGCTTTTCCCTGAGTAAGGATGAGAGGGCAAAATCTGATGCCATTTCCTTGTTGGCGGGCAGCCAGCTCGAGCTTTAAAGAGACAGTGGCACAATGGAAAATCGTCAAAATGTTCACTGTACTGTCAACTTAGGTACAAATTTGGCCCCTTGTGTCAGATAATGCTATTGTTTCTGACTACTAGTGGCATCTGAAGTTGTTTTCTGGCAATTCCCCCACCACACCATCATACTATTTATACAGGCGGGAAGTCACCTGCCTACCTGTCTAATAATATATGGATATTATATGAAGGTCTTCACAGTGGTAGAATGTCTACCTTTATAATTACACATCAAAACCGTTGTCGTGAGCTACTTATAGCTCTTCACGTTGTGGGTACCTGTATTGAAACAAGTGTTCAATTGCCGTAGGTGCCGGCCATGCTGAGAATTATATATATATATATATATATTAATAATATATATATGTATTAGCAATTCAAAAAAAAAAAAAAAAAAATCAGCAGCATGGCAGATCTGTATCTGCTGTAAAAGCCGCAATTTGCGCCACTCGTTGTCCTCCAATGATGTGATTAGGGGGGGAGGGGGAGGAGTGGCTGTCGGGAGCAGATATAAATTCCCCTCCTCTCGGCAGGTCTTCCGCCTCTGTTGTACGTGCACCGGGCGAACTATTAGCAGCACTGAACCGACGACACCGGGAAGGCGGTTTGCGTGACTGGAAAAGAAAAAAACCCCACATTTTTTTTTAGTTTTCAAGCGGACGCGACTCTCAAAGCCAAAGCACATCCAGCCACCATGACCAGCTACCACAAACCCGACGAAAAGACCCTGCAGGAGCTGAAAGACATCGCCAACAAGCTCAGGATCCACTCAATCAAGGCAACATGCGCCTCCAACTCCGGGTGAGTTCATTCAAGAGTAACGCACTTTTAACTTTTAGCGTTATACAATTGAAAACGGGCAGAAAAAATAAATAAAAATGCCATATGTTGTTTTAAAAATTTGTACTGCCGCTGACGCGCGTTTCACTTGCGGGGCCTTTGGCTGCACGTGCCGCGGATTATGTTCACGCGGTGTAACTTGGCTCCAGCCAATAAACGAGCAGCGAGTACTTCATATATACAAATATATATATTCATATACAAACAGGTTCCTGAACGTCCGAAGCTCCGGTCGGAGCTAAGACTAGCACAAGCTAACAGTTTACGGGTGTCTTTATGTACGCGTGAAAAATGTCCGCGGTTATGTCGTTCGTAAAGGTGTTTAGTCAACGCTATCCAGCTCAGGGTTTGTGTGGGGTTTTTTGTGTGTGTGTTTTTTTTAAACAGTTACTCCTTAATCCACTTTAATTAGTCATTAGCATCGACTTACTTACGCTACCGAGCAGAAATCACATGATTGTGCGAGAAGTTGAGCCCCGCGATCACGTTGAAGCTCTCATTTTCTACCGTCCTCAAACGCCACACCGGTTGAACGCTCTCGGGTGTGTTTGGCAACACATGGGTGGGAAGAGCACCTGTACGTAGTGTTGCATCTCTTCCTGAATATCCACGTTCACAGAAGCGTTGGAGGAAGCGGGCATCTTTTCTCTCAAATCTCGGAAGTGTCGTAGTTTGTGGTTGACGCGATTCCAAGCGGGAATAGTTTGTGAGGGTGTAGTTTTATGAGGATTATAATTAGGCGTGTTCATCTGTCTCCACGTTCAAAACTGAAACCACGGTTGCATTGTAAATGATAAATGGCACCTTATTGTTGTGGGTGCAATAGGTCAGGACTAATTACATGTTCACGTTTCGTCACACTTTTCTGTCAAGTTTTTGTCAACTTTGGACACTTTTTTATTTTATTTTTGTTATTCTTTTTGTCACACCAAAACAAGTTCTTGTAATGTATAGCCCATTTTGTAATTTCATTTTCCCACTTTGTTTCAAAGTATCTGAGCTGCAACACAATGGGAGGGGTTAAATAAACATAATTTTGAATGGTGCAGTTTTGGACCACTACCTCTTTTGATATTGTATTAGTTGTAGTATCTGTCAGTAGCCTGGGGAAGTGCTTCTGTTCATTTTTCTGCATTGTTACTGTACACTCAAAGTCCAGCATTGTGTAATTCTCCCCTCATGATGCAACTGAAATCTCTAGAGTACAAATATTGTTGATAAACCTGTTAATATTACTTCCTTGTGTTGCCTCACAAGGAAATAAGGGTAGTCTCTCCTGATTGTCTGGAGTGTGCAGCCTTTACAAATGTTCTCACACTATCACCTTTAAACAATACAAGTCTTTCAGTTTTGACATTCAACACTCATTGTTTCTCGTGGTTTCAGAAATATGGAACATTACACGTCAGCATGTCGTACCTTTTTTGTTATAGTTTCTCAGAATTTACTTCACTTTATTTCCCAGCAGGTTATCTCTCAACAGAAGGACAAGTGGTAAACGGAGCACTGGGGTTTTATTAAAAAAAATTAACAGTGACCATGATGTTGGTTTGGATCAAATAACTTGATGCATTTCAAGCATGGTTTGAAATGATGCCACTTGTATGTTAACCCACATAGGGAACCTGAGATCGGGTTGGGTAATGTGGAATTTCTAAACATGGTGATTACAATATTCTGGCCACTGTGCAGCAACTAACTGTTTCACAAGTTTTCCTATCTTTATTTTTAGACATTTAAGTGTGATAATCTAACAGAGATCTTGCAAATTAACAATTCATGACATCAGTGAAATTCCTAATTGTAAAAATAAATAAAAAAAATCATTGCTTGCCAAATTTTATGTTTGGAAGTTTGTGTCATGCTCCCCTGGAATGAGTGATTTTCTTCTTCTTCTTCTCTTCACAGAAGTGTATTTATTGTCAAACTAAAACAAAGTGCATTTAATGACTATTAAGGAGTAATTTCTCTCTCATGCCCAAGTTCCTGAATGTAGAAACACATGCATGTTATATGCATGTTGTGTGGATTTGGTTTTTGTCTATATTGCAATGTCATTTTTAATGATCTGTCACTAATGGACTGTCTGTTCTCACTCCTCAGTCATCCCACATCCTGCTGCAGTGCAGCGGAGCTCATGTCTGTGCTCTTCTTCCACACCATGCGCTATAAACCAGATGATCCTCGCAACCAGTGCAATGACCGCTTTGTGCTCTCAAAGGTTGGTGCTTATTTTTTTTTTAGTAAAGAGATTCCTTTAGTGTCCTGCAGCTGGTTCACGCACTTGAGATTTAAGACTTTCTTTTCCACTTATCACTAGGGTCATGCTGCACCTATCCTGTATGCTGCTTGGGCTGAGGCAGGTTACGTGAAGGAGTCTGAGCTGCTCAACCTGCGGAAGATTGACTGTGAACTGGAGGGGCATCCCACACCTGTAAGTCAGGGATCCTGAGTCTCCTTCTGTTAGTGTTTCTGGGGAAGAAAAGAAATATATATCATTTAACTTTTTTTTTTTTTTTTGTCTCGCTCTCTCCTCCTCCCTCCCCTGCCTTTTTATTTATTTTTTTTTTTCAATCTTTTCTTTTCAAACCCAGAAACTGGCTTTTGTTGATGTAGCTACAGGTTCTCTGGGACAGGGTCTTGGGGCTGCCTGTGGGATGGCCTACACTGGCAAACACTTTGACAAATCCAGGTCCGTATTTATTCAAAAATAATGTGGATTCATAAAGACAGTCAAAGACTTGCATTGATCCTGCCTTTTTATAACTGGTATAGAGTGATCGGAAACATGTCTGCACAGTTGTCAGTCTTCGGCATAGGTCTGAAGCTCTTCCTTTTTTTCATGCTCCGTCCAGTTTAAAGTAGATAACCTAAAGGCAGTCTCCTGTACTCCTACCTGACTGTTTCTGTAGAGATTTGTTGTTACTACTCCATTGTTGACTCAACATTGTTTAATTTGAGTGTAATGCCTTGAGTGGTGCATGAGAACCTGCTTCCTTTTAAATGGCTCCTGATGCACTGTAATCTGTTAATTGTAATATATACATATATATATATTATCACAATTTTAATTTTAATTGAGCCATGACGCAACCATCGTGGGGATCGCTCTTTGGAAGACATTGCTAATATTCCTAATTTCCTGCCCTTTCTACACGTGATTGTAGTTACCGTGTTTACTGCATGCTGGGTGATGGAGAGTGCTCGGAGGGCTCGGTGTGGGAGGCCATGGCCTTTGCCTCCCACTACCAGCTGGACAACCTGGTGGCTATCCTGGATGTCAATCGGCTCGGTCAGAGTGAGGCTGCACCTCTGAAGCACGACGTGGAGGCTTACCACCAGCGCTGTAAAGCCTTCGGGTCAGTACCAGGCATTTTATGCATTCATACTTTAGTAATTTACAAAGGATTTTTTTTTTTTTTTTATGATGGCATCATTGCATCGAAGTATCTGTAAAGACCCTTAAAAGATATAAATGACCCTTTTCTTGTCGTCATTTATTTGGGCTATTAAGAACTTGATTACACTCCAGTTTCAAAAGCTGTCTGTACAGGTCTTTACATTTTCACGCTGTATTGTTCAAAAATTTCACTTTTCCACCTGTTTGCCAGATATTCTGTCCTTTTTGATCTCGTGACCTCTTTTCTGACTCTGCTCCCGTCCAAATTAATGGTTAACATGTTTGATCAGGCGTTGTGTTTGCGGTTCATATTTGTAGTAATGTGATGTATGCCGTTTGTAGGTGGAACACGTATGTCGTGGATGGACATGACGTGGAGGAGCTCTGCAAAGCTCTCTGGCAGGCTCAGCAGGTCAAGGGTAAACCCACCTGCATTGTTGCCAAGACGTTCAAGGGCAGAGGACTCAAAAGTAGGTGGCCGTTACTTTTCACGTGTTGAATATTTGTTGGCTGAGCCGTTTTATTCTGAATTTGATGCACGTGCCTCGTTCTCCCCTTGACCGTAGATATTGAGGATCAAGATGGCTGGCACGGAAAGCCCATTCCTAAGGACAAGGTGGATAAAGTCCTGAGTGACCTGCAGGATCAGATCCAGGCCCCAAACAAGACTCGGTCTCCTGAGCTGCCCAATAAGGACACGGCACCTGCTGACCTGAGTCCCATCTCCCTGCCCTCACCCCCAGAATACAAGAAGGGCGACAAGGTACTTTCTGGGTTTTAATGCAACGAGAGGCTTTTCAGGGGCAGTGGGAGCTTTCTCAGTAGTGACTACAGAGTCACAAGGACGACTGGAAAATGATCAGTGGTTTCAAGTTTTCTAATACGGGTGTCGTCTTGTTGGCCATGTGACTGGTTGCCTTGCCTCATACTGATATCAGCACCCGAGTGAACTGTGATCTACTTGTGGAATATTGTTTTGGGTTATTGGTTACTTTGCTTATCTATTTTATTTTTTTAATTTTGTTGCTTAATCCTATTAATTTCCTGTTCTGTCAGATGGCAACAAGGCGAGCATATGGCGTGGCACTGACCAGGCTGGGCCAGGCGAGCCAGAGAGTGGTGGCCCTCGACGGAGACACCAAAAACTCAACCTTCTCGGAGACCTTCAAGAAGGCTTTCCCCGATCGCTACATTGAATGTTTCATCGCTGAACAGAATATGGTAAATTATATTTCCGCCCTCTGGTGATTTCAGAGCTGTTCTCTTATTCGCAGTTGTTCATTTTTGCACAATTTTCTAAACCAGTTCGAATCGGTTTCTACATTTTAAAGTCAAACATGCAAACTCTTGGCTTGTCAAGTCTCGTAACCGTTAAGAAGGACAGATACATTTGGCACACTCCGCTCTTCACGGACATAATCTGCTCCAATTTGGTCTAATCTGCTGCTATCCATTCACACACTTGACAATCCAGCCTCCCCGCTGCCTTTTAGCTGTTTACTTATGACCCTGCAGGTAGGAGTGGCCATCGGCTGTGCCACCCGCGACCGCACGGTTCCGTTTGCCAGCACTTTCTCCGCGTTCTTCTCGAGAGCCTATGACCAGATTCGTATGGGAGCAATCTCTCAGTCAAATGTCAACCTGGTCGGATCTCACTGTGGAGTCTCCATTGGTAAGCTTTGTCCCTCAAGCGTCACTAGTTTTCTACAGCACAGAATTGGCACACCCTGTCCATGACTTGTCACATTTTGTCCTTCAGGTGAGGACGGTCCTTCCCAGATGGCCCTAGAGGACTTGGCCATGTTCCGTGCCATCCCAACATGTACTGTGTTTTACCCCAGTGATGCGGTGTCCACAGAGAGAGCTGTTGAACTGTCGGCCAACACGAAGGTTTGTAGGCCCACCTCATTGTGGCTTGTTCAGTAAGTAGCGGGAGTAAAACAAATTTTGTAACATCGCTTTCCTTTCTCAGGGTATCTGTTTCATCCGCACCAGTAGACCAGAGAGTGCAGTCATCTATTCTCCAAATGAGAAGTTTGAAGTGGGCGTAGCCAAGGTAACGGATCAGTCATGTGACTTTTGCAACAAAAAAAAAAAAAAAAGGCTAAGCAACAACAAAGTTCGATGGGACACTTAATATTTTTATACAAAAGGAGTAACTGTGTCTACCTCACCAGGTGGTGCGCCAGTCTGACAGTGATCAGGTGACTGTGATTGGAGCTGGCATTACTTTGCATGAGGCCCTGGCTGCTGCTGATATGCTGGCCAGTGAAGGTAAAACCAATACTGCCCTCTAGTTGATAGTTGCAAGTACTAGTGTGAGGCTGACGTTTTTTTTTTTATAACCAGACACGACTCCAATGTTTGGCAATGCAGCTTCTAGCGCCATCCGGTGGTCAGTTAGCCGTTATGGCAGAGTATAAATCTGTAAAAAAAAAAAATTTCCTTTATGAATTTCTCAAGGAAAGAGCATCCGTGTGATTGACCCATTCACCATCAAGCCCCTGGATGCCGCGACCATTCTGGCCAGTGCCAAAGCGACAGGGGGACAGATCATTACTGTGGAGGACCACTACAAAGAGGGTAGGTTGTGTTTAGTTTTTGTGTGAATGTTGTGTTGCAGTTGTGTCCTTAAATAATGTGCCAGAGAGTTTGGAGTATTGGCAGGAATCTTTTGCTAAAAAACAACAACCAAACAAACATTACAACAGTTGCTTTAAATGGTACTACTTTCATTGATTTGAAACTAATTGTCTGCTGCTTTTCGGTTGTTAAAATAAAATCAGCTGTTGTATCACCGTGTGTTGTGGCCTCCCTGACCTGATGGTCTGTCTCCTCTGTCTAGGTGGTCTTGGTGAAGCAGTGCTGTCAGCAGTGGGCAAGGAGCCGGGCATTGTTGTCACCCGGCTGGCCGTGACTGGCGTCCCCCGCAGTGGGAAGCCCCAGGAGCTACTGGACATCTTTGGCATCAGCGCCAAGCACATTGCCAACGCTGTGCGTCAAACCTTTGCAAACTAGTGACGACACCTCGTCCTCCTGCTTGTAGCTCTCTTCCATCACAACCAACTTGCAGCTACCTGGCACGATCATTTGAAGCCCCGTTAACTTCTTTAGTGCCATCTTGTGGCTTTGACTCGAGTGCTGTGTGCTAACTCTGTATTATGACCGTGGCTGATGGAGGGAGATGAACGCTCTGTGGTCAGAGCCTGTAGTGTTAACCCGCCTTCTAGTTATCCTCATCCCAAGATGGGTTTTATTCATCCTTGGCAACAACGTTCCTCTCGTATCCTCTTATGTTTTCAAAGTCGTCTTGCAAGACTGACAATGCAAAAAGCATTGGTGAAAACTAAAACTTTTTGGCTGACAGATTTAAAACCAGTCAACCCGGCACTGTTTCCAGGTTCTGATCTGTCAGGCCAGCACTTCTGTGGCATTCAGACCATCATTCCTTTCACATTTCTGAGGACCATTGCAACTGTCCACTCGCTTGGCTTTTCGTCATGCCTCTCTCTTTCTGTTTGTTATTAACGCAACGTACTAGATTACGTTTGTAATTGTGTCCAGTGTAAGCCTTTAACACTTGACCTGTGAAACCGTTTCCTCAAACCCAGGGTGGAAAGTTTAACCAGCTAAGTGGTTTGAGCAGTCCACTAACTATTCCTGATCACACAAATGTTACTGCTGTTCACCGTCACCGGTGTCACCCTGTTGCTGTGATGTGCTGAATTAAAAAGAATTAACCCCATGCCATTGGTGGCCTTGTGTTCTTTTTTTTTAATGCTTTTGTGTCTCTGGAACACCTTGAGGGAATTTTTTTCAAATGCAAATGCAAGCATCCACTTGAATTAAAGGATGAACTGATAAGAATTTCCACACCTAAAAAAACTCATACGCTCATTATGATGAAACTTCACACAAATGTTAAATATGATGAAATTAAGCGATTGCTCTTAAATCTGGGAAGTCAACTTTGCTTTGACCTCATATTCTGCAAAAACACATCTCCGTCCATTATTAAAAAGCATAACTCGGGAACATACGAGATTGTCACCATATTTCACATTTGGTATAAAGTAGTGACACTAATCTTGGGTGTCCACCTTGAAACTGAAATTGCGGTGATTGTGTAGATCGTCTGTGCTGCTGGGTTGACGATGCAGGCATCTGAAGCAACAGACGGAAACAAAGACCATTCACGCTCTCATCCCCACACCCAAGGGCAATTTGTAGAACCACCAATTAACTTGAGGTGCATGTTTTTGGATGGCGAGAGGAAGCCGGAGTACCCGGAGAGAACCCACGCAGGAACGGGGAGAACATGCAAACTCCGCACAGAAAGGCCCAGGCCCGGGTTCGAACCCAGAACCTTTTCTCTGAGGCGACAATGCTAACCACTGTGCCGCCCTACTTTCTATTTGCATTAATATTGTGCGCATGGTGACATACTCAAGTTGTTATGCAGTACAAAGCACCATCAGGTAGAAGTACAGCCTCAGAGATGCTTTGTGGCTGTAGATGTCAAGTTTTGCTGAATGTTTTCATTATGTCTTGTGCAAAGAAATATAATGGATTCTATAGAGCTGGCACTGGTTGGACTGTGTAAGCTGTGAGAGGACAAAATAAAGTTGATCTACGAGATGTCAGGGAACATTTTTTTTTAACAACTAACCGTGTCCTGAGAACTAGTCTTTGTTTATGTTGGATGTAATAGACTAAGCATCATTCTTTGTGGTGGAAATTGTTACTTCAGGTTGCCGTCAGACTGAGGTAAAGGAAGGGGTGAACGTGGTCTGTGGATTACCGTGTCTTCCCGTCAAGATTTAAATAAATGTTTTTTGGACTCGTCACTATTTACCTTGGAAGAGCACATCACCACTTTTGTGTTTCGCTGTTTAGTGTCAAGTTGCCCAGAGTACCATTTGAAACCTGTCTGAATTCTGCTGTCGTGTCTCATCAGCTGATCTTCAGGTGCAGAAAAACAAAGTGCCACATACTGTGTGAAAAGAATTAAAGCAAAAATCAATTGTTATCCATTGGTATAATCATAAAATAAATCAGTGGAGTGCGTTAATCGCGGACAATGTTTTTGAAGCACATTTTAACAGATTTAATGTCTGTATGTGTGGTTACTGAGTACATGAAGAGGGGCTGTCAGCAGGTTTCACCCCACAGTGAAAATCCCAGTTTGGCTCCGTCAGGGGCACACACTCCACCGTACATGTATGCACAGAATGTAAAGACGGCCTCGTTGTTCATTTCTGGGAGTTCATGTTTGTTTTAATGTGTAGATGCTAGTGGAGCTTGGCCAAACAAGGTTGTCTCTGACCTGAACTGTCTACCAACTCTTGTCTCTTGTTGGACCAGGTCCAAGGTCACATTCTGATTCATTCTAGAGAAAACACAAAAATGACAGTGGACTAAAAAAAACGGGTATCAAATCACGTGAGAATGTCGGAGCAGAATCTTTCACCACCGTATGAAAATTACTGTGATACAGTTTCGTTCTCCCTGTCGGTGTCTCATCTCCACTAAAATAGACCTTTCCACCTTGAGGTAGCAGACAGTTATGAAATGGAGAGGAGACAAGGAGGAACGGGCGTGTCTGTGTATTTCATGGTACGATGATCGAGGGCCTTTATTAACACAGAGGTTGTTTTTTTTAACCTCTCCACCTCCTGTATATTCATTCCCCTCCTCTCACTCTGTCTTCATTTCAGCATTCACTCTAAGTAAGGGGGGCATGTGCAGTATGTTTTAGTACTGCTGTAAGCTGACTCACAAAAGACAAGAAATCATAGCTTTCACTGTTTAAATGACCAAATTCTAGGGTTTTCTGGAAATTTGTCTGTTCGCTCCAACTCTGAATTTGACTGCTACTCGCAAGGTTTCTTCCCTTTAGACAAAACTGTCTTCATTCTCTGTGGACTTGACTCTTCCTTGCTTCAGCCCTGAAGATCTGAAGTACAAGTTTTGGACATCTTTTTACAGTGGAAATAGCTTGAATTGAGCAAACAGCCAACAATGCAAATGCAGAGGACATGGATTGTGTTAATTTGTCTGAGTGGCACAATTTTATCAGGACAAAGCCTAGAAGACTCTTTGTATGGCGTAGATTCACTCTTGGACATCTCTTCTGAGGCAACTGAAATGGAAGCTTCAACCATTCATCCACTAAGGAGTGATACAGGAGTGATGTTGTTGCATACACACGTTGCTGGTAAGCTTTTAAATCCTGCCTTTATCTGTGTACTTGCTCTTGGTTAATAAATGTTTGATATCTAAAGCAGTTTAAAGTCTTGTACAAGAGAGCAAATACGATTTTTATTTCTTCATGTTTGCAATTCAGTTTCTGTTTTGCTTTATGTTTGGGCTTATTTTGGTGAAGAAAAAGGTGAGGATGGACATCTCCAAAAGGATACTGAAAAGGAGATGAACCTGAAAAATGTTGGTTTCAAAAAGCTGGAGGCTGGTAGAAGAAGGAGAAGTGCCTGGGGGAGGAGGAAGCATGCACCTACAGTGGAGTCCACTGCATACAGAATAGTATGTCCACTGACATCTACTGTCTCAATGCAGAAAATCAACTTTTCCGAACATCTTTTCACTCACGTTATAGTTTTGTTTAAGATTGTTTGGTAAATTCATGTACTTCTTTGAGTCTTCATGTCACTAGTCTCCTGCTGCTTATTTTAGGCAGGGTTTGGGCGACCCCTAATGGACTGGACAAAGCGTGGAAAAGGAGAGACCAGCACTCTCATGGCTGCACTAAAGGAACTTCATGCTGAGAAAAGAAGGCTGATGGATTACGGGAAAACACAAGAAGAAGATGAGGACGATGATGAGGACGATGATGAGGACGATGATGATGATGATGATGATGATGACGACGATGATGACGAGGAGGAGGAGGAAGAGGAGGTTTTTGATTTTTTTTGGAACAAATAACACATACTTTGTTTTTCTTTAGTTCACTGAATCATCCAGTAGAAATCAATGAATTAAATTTTTTTTGTTTTGTTTTCTGCATCAGGAAGAGGAGGAGGAGGAAGAAGAAGAAGAGGAGGAAGAGGAGGAAGAGGAGGAAGAGGAAGAAGAGGCAACTGAGTCCCCTAGCAATCAAACAGAAATACACTCCAACTTTACAAAGTCACCTCTTGAGTGTCAGACATTCGACAGTGAAATCAGCTGCAAAGGCATCGGGCTGACTCACCTGCCAGTTTTCCAAAACCTGGAGGCCACAAAGTTGGATGTGGCAGGTGTGTGTTTAAATTGTGGCGGTAGAGTCATCATGTCTGTGCCTAGTGGGATATTAGAACATTTTCCTTCTAGCATTTTCTGTGTTTATTTTTGGTGCTAAAATCACTGATGTTTTCACAGCTGCATGCAGTTGCCAGTAAACAATTGGTGGGGAATTATTACACTGAAAACTAAAGTAGTGCTTTGCCTCCACCAAAGTTCTCCTAGTGATTACAATATTTACATGAATGGTAAAACACAAGTTCCATCACAGATATGACATGACCTTGACTGAATTAGGTAAACTTCAAGTGAAATGTTGCACTCTTTACAAGCTGTACAAGCTACTGTAATATTTATTATCATGTGATTTATTTTTAAAGAGAACAACATCAGAATCATCAGTCCACAAACTTTCTCTGGCCTTCCAAACCTGGACACACTGGACCTGAGCAAAAACACACTGGACGACGAGTCGTTCAGCCAGAACCCCCTGTTTGTGAGTAACACTGCTCTGCGTGCATATTTCAGCTCCATCCTGCTGCTACTAACACTGCTGTTTACACCATCACTTCTTGTCTACAAGTATGCCACGCCTGCAGTTGTAATCGAATTGTTTGTTCATGCTTGATGCAAAACTGTTACTTTAAGGTGCAATGAAGGGTTAGGTGTGACTGCGCCGTCTTATAATACCTCGTGGAGAGAAATTGAGTCGCTGTGGCGTCATATCTGCCCTCGGTCTGGAGTTTTGGCATTTTGCTGTTAGTTAGTGGTTTGCTTCTCTTTTTTTTATTTTTTATTTTTTATATATAACTGATGATTGCAACGTCAGATTGTATGGGCAGTTGGTTGAGTTTACATGAAAGCTTGTTTAACTTTGTTTCTAGCAAGACCACAAAAGCACAGAAACAGCCACAACAAAACTATGTATTGATGCCATTTAAAAAAAAGAGAAAGTTTTTAGTGCTTTTTGTGTTGTTATTAGCTGAACTAAAGATCCAGTTTGTATTGTATAAACAAGGTCTATATGCCCGTTTTGTCTGTATTGCTACGTATCCAGCAGTTTACAAGAAACATTGTGAGTTCACCGTCAATCTTTATTCATTTACTCTCCAAGAACTGTCTCCGGTGGCGGAACACAACACCAATGTTAATTCTTGTTATGCTTCTGTTTCTAGCTCTTCTTTCTTTGTCAGGAGCCAGATGGTGATTTTGATTGCTTTGCCAAAGTTTCATCTATTGTGTTTACATGATGAAAGTCATTCTAACAAGAGGTTAGAAGATTACATCATCTTCTTCTCACGTTAGACTGAGAGCAGACTTTAAGCTACAGTGACTCAATGTCCCATCTTGTGGTACAAACTAGTATTACAAGATGGGATGAGCAGGGGTTTGCTGATTAAAATAATAACCTTAGTAGATGTCTCTGCAACAGAAAACAGAGATGTCTGTGACAAAATGTCAACATTGCTATTTCTTTATATTCTATTGAGGATTTTTTATTAATTTTTTTAAAATTAAAAATCCCACATATTACATCTTTGAAGTCCATAATTTCTGCGGGGGGATATGCATGGATATACAATTTCCCCAGGGTGCGTGGTTTCATTGATATGATCCATGCCAAACTGGGGACATTCAATACTACGTAACTGCAGAGCTGATCCGTTCCCAGTCGTTCCCGGCAGTTCCAGTTCAGCCAGCTTTACCTTCAGTCAATGAGTGTTACAACTGTAGTTTTTTTTTTTTCATTACTCCTCTTTGTGTGTGTTTATGTGTTGTTTGATTGTTGCTGAAAAGTTGAGAGCATATTTTTGATCTAATAGTTACTGAGCATGAGTGTCTATTCTCTTCCAGAAGTGGAGAGATAAGCAGTGGGACCTGACTTGACCTTGTTCTGCAGTTGCTGTGACTTTCCTTTGGCCAGCACGTGTAGAATGTGTAGAGCTGGTTTAAAATTGTCCCGAGCAGCTCCCTCTTTCTTCTTACTGTGAATCTGCAGCCTAATAAATGTGAATGAGTGAGTTTGTGACTTACAAACCTGTTTTATAAGTCACTCTGCATCTAATTAAAAATAAAAAGCAGGCTGTATCCTGTATCATTACAGTAATAAAAGACTACTGAAATTACATTAACTAATCCTTTCTAAGAATAACCCCCTTTTTAACCTCTAAATGACCACACGCCAAACACAGATCCTGGCCACACTGAGGCAGCCTGCCACACTCCGACCAATCTTTACACACCACCACTGACATACTGTCACGCTATTGGCTAGACGAACCTGCTGGAAAACAGCTGCGACCAATGATTTGGATATAAAGACATTATTTTTAGAGGAATATTTTTTTTTCTTCATTTTCTGCTCACATCCCAGTAATGACAGAGGACTGATGGACTGGCTCGAGGGACACTGCAAAGATCCTGTCCACTACTTTTATGCTCACATCAACCACATCAGCTTTCACTGAAGAGCCACCCAAAGTGGCTGTACTAAAAATACAACATGATAGATGACATGGAAGAGATGCACAAATTTGACATTCTCTCATTTGGTGTATTTCTGTGAACTCTGTGATTGTGTCCTGAATGGCAAGTTGGGATAGAAAATTATGGACTTTGAGACAAGTATTCATTTTGTCTGTTTTATAATCTTGGCCTGCTCAACACTTCTTTTTGCTGCAGAACTTGACCTTTCTGAAGAAGCTGAATTTAGATGGCAACCAGATAACGAGGATCCCCGCGCTGCCGCCATCTCTGGAGGAGCTGAAGATGAACAACAACAAGCTTACTACACTCACTCCTCACTGCTTCAAAGGTACGATTTGTGTCTGTGTACATGGAAGAGAAACACGGTCATATATTCAAATATGTATTATTCTCCTCTAGGTCTGGTGAACCTGCTAAATCTGGAGCTGAAGGAGAATATTCTTCATGAGGGCAGTGTGTCACCTTTAGCTTTCAGACCACTGCAGAAGCTTCTGGACCTCCAGCTGGACAACAACCGCTTCCGGTCTCTCCCCCCGGGCCTTCCTCCCTCTCTGCAGGTGCACTGGTATCTCTTTACTGAATCATGTAGAGAAAAATATTCAGGGTCACCTCAGACAGCCTGACAGTAGCAATGAAGACAGAAGCTCATTGTTTATCACGGAGATGACAGAGCTTCATTTGTAATTTTATAGAACTACTTAACCTTTCTGAGCTTACTTCGTTCGCATCGAGGCGTGACGACATGCGTTTCCACTGCAGCCTCAGGCTGAGGACAAAATGAACCCGATGACATGTGAGGCAAAGTTGGCCTTGCTTTCATTTTCTATGGAACGCTGCTAAGTGAGGGATTCTGGGAGTCCAGGGCTGTGTTAAAAACAAAAATGGAGAGGTAGAAATTTTTAAGATGTAACTTTATGCAAATCAGGCCAACATTTTATCGGTGGCCAGTATATGATGTCTGACCTGGAGACTAGAGAAAAATTAGTTTGTTAAAGTCTATCAGCTCTAACTACTTGTGAATCTTCTACCTGAATCTCTGCGCTCTCCGTGATCGATGTCAGCCTTATTTTTCTGTTGATTGTTTTTTATTTTATATCTGTATAAAGTCTCTGCTGATGCCCGAAATCAGACGTCCCTGCCTGTCTTTGTCTGTTATTGTAAACAGGCGCTTGAAGTCAGTGAAAATTTGATTGAAGAGGTGACAGAGGAGGCACTGAGGCGCTGCATTCATTTGAGAGTGCTGAACCTGAGTCACAACCTGCTGCATGAGCAAGGCATCGCTACTCAAGCGTGGACCCGTCTGAAGTACGTAACTCCATCCATCATCCATCCACCCATCCACCCATTCATCCATCCATCCACCCACCCACCCATCCACCCACCATCCATCCATCCATCCATCCATCCATCCATCCATCCATCCATCCATCCATCCATCCATCCATCCATCCATCCATCCATCGTTCCGACATCAGCCACAAGAGGGTAGCCTGGTGTTGTTTGGGAGTCTGAATACCTTTTATTTATTTTTTTTTAACTTTTATCATTTTATGCTTGCCACAACTACAGGCTGTGAAGTAACACTTTTTAATTAACACTGTGGCAATATTTTACTATTCCTGTCATCAATATGTGAAACTGACACTTTTCATGAACACACGGAAACACAATCCAGATCAATACGACAGCACCTTCAGCACTTCTTCTATCAGTATCAGTAAGTATCCTTGACAGATACTTTGACTTGTTACTTACTTACTTCCCCCCTCCTCTTCTTGTCTGTCTCAAACAGACACACACATGCATGCTAACACATCACAAAAGTTATGACAGCTGACCCTGTGTAACTAGGCGAGCAGGCGTGTGAATGAGAGCTTGAGGGCAAGTGATTGCCTCTGTGTGTGTAGAATGGTGTGTGTGTGTGTGTGTGTGTGTGTGTGTGTGTGTGTGTGTGTGTGTGTGTGTGTGTGTGTGTGTGTGTGTGTGTGTGTGTGTGTGTGTGTGTGTGTACGCGTGCTGTTTAAATATAGTGAATTCCAATGGGTTTTTCTTTGCTCCCTGGGATCCTTGGGAACCACAGTGGGAGCTTCAGGGCAAACTGAGGAAAAGCGAATGTGAACGAGAGAGTGCAGGAAAGTGCAATTGGAAATACTTTTTATGTTGAGGGCAAAGTCGAATTTTAATGTTGAGAAATTCAGGAGAAATTTGACTGAAGAAATTATGAAATCTTATATTCACAGATAGAAAACAGTAAAACACTTTATCAGACAGAGAGATGACATTTTATTGAAAATGATTCAATCTAGCGGTACAGTCTTCATTCTGACTTCTGACTCCAATACATTTGATGCCTGACACTTGACCTCATTAGTAGGAAGAGCAGCATCTTTCCCATCGGCTCTGCAGGCTTATTAGCTGCTGCTCTATTTTAAAAGCTTCCCTCAGCATTGTATAGACAGCAGACTGAACAAATTCAGCTTGACCTGACCTACTCTCACACAGCAGGAGACAATATTTTTCAAAGGGCAAATGTCACTAATGAGACCAAAGTGGAATAAAGCAAGAATCCTGCTTTTAGTTGGATTGTCTGTTATTGTAGAAACTTAAATCTATGTTGAAATACCTGTGGAGAAATGTATTCTTTGTGTAGCCCAACTGAGGTGTATGGAGAAACAGAGTGGGACTGAAAAAAATGGAGGAAGAAAATGAAAAGTAAATTGCTTGCTGGTAAAATAAACTGGAGTGTGCTGGTTCTAGTTAGTGGAGTGTCTCTGTTCCCTTGTCATGGAGTTAGTGTTATTGTTGCCTCCTGCTGAGGTTCATTGATTGGAGGTACTAGTGGTGGATACTGGGAGCTGGGGGGGTGGAGCCTAGACCTGTGATCTGTCTCAGACTGAGCTAGCTGCTAATATCTCACCTTGTTTTCTACCTTTTTAATAATGTACTTTTTGTAGGCCCTGATCAGTACCTCTGTTACAACCTAATATTTGTTATATGGTCAGAATTTCTTTTTCACACAGATCCCAGATCGTTCTCTGTTCTTCTGGGTGTTTACAATTCCAGCCAATGCTCTTACATTATGCACACATATGTACTTGCTGCATAAATGTTCTCAAGTACAAGTCTCAAGTTTTTCCATTATAGAGTCCATTATAAAATTTGATGGGGAATAATTGTGCTTTTTACTCTACTACAGCACTTCACATTATTCAGTAGTTAATTTATGTTACGATTTTATATACAAAGTTTAACTTATTTAATTTAAATATGATATATATCTATACAGTAGTTCCCTCCTCAACTGACTACAGCACAAAAAGTCTAACGTGGAATTAATATTTGATCATCAGTAATAGTTGCTGAGTAATAAAATAAATAGTAACCATATATTATTTTTGCTAATTAAGCTAATTAAGTAACTGCGAAATGCATGCACGGCTGTCTTGATGCCTGTCGTTAAAGATGACGTAACACTTGACAGTTATGTTCCGTGCAAACACATCATTAACCCGCCTGTCTCCCAGAGTTCCCCTCTAAGTACTTGAAATTCTTTAAATATGTTTAATTTCCTGATCATGTACTTTTTTTTCTCAAGTGAAATTCTAAATGCATGACTTTTATTTGTATTTTCATTCTGTGGTGCTGCTACTTTTAGTTAAGTAAGGATCTGAATACTTTTTTCTACCTGTTAACAATGTTTGTTATGTAATATGAGTCTGCAAGCGCATTCAATTAACATAACCGCAGCCATAATTGCCTCTCCTCAGGGACACAACAGCATACATCTTCAAACACATAATTGAACTCTTAAAAAACAGACACACACAGACACACACCGGCCTGTTTGTCATCTTCTTTTCATTCTTCTGTAAAAACAGAATTGCTTGTACTGATTAAAGTTACATAAACAGCACTCCTTCCAAATGTTTTATTTGACAAATTTTTATGGATATTGTGTTTTCAATTGTCTTTTTTGATTCATGTCGTCAAATGGTTTTATAGGGAAAATGATCGTTATCTGTTATCTTTTGAGGATTCTGCAGCTTAACGTAACAGCCTCGCAAATAGGTCATCAGATTGAAATGATCCAGAGCAAATGCACTAACAGCATTAATTAATAAGAGACAAAAAAGTATTGTCTTTTTTTTTTTTTTTTTTTCAAATAGAAAATTAGGATGGATCAAATAATATTTGTTGTCCATTTGTTGTTTATTAATTGTGTCATTTTGGCAGAGAGACTGTCGTGGGAGATCTATGCAGATTTATTTATCATCGCTGCAGGCTCAGACTGGCTGCATGGAGGTGCAGGTTCAGTGACCACCACACCAAAGATTTGTGTGTCGTGTTCTGTTATGACGTGTCTCAGCCTGATAGGAATTATAACGAAAGCTCTTTTTTGTCTTTGGCACAGCACAAATTGCTTTCGCAATAAACTTATACAAACTGGAAAAGAAGAACAAATGCACACAGCACTGAGCATCCACACACCAACTAAAGTATCACACTGATGTCAAGTGAAAACCACTCATTTTAATTCAAGTTATCTTCGGTTCACATTTGAGGGTATCCTGCTTTATTGCAAACACATCATATTTGTAATGGCAGTGTGTATTACAGTATACACCAGTACTTTGTCAAAATTATAACTTTGAATGAACCAAATTTGCCTCAGTCTGTTTCTAGCAGAAGTGACAAATAGCTTAAAATACTCCCAGATATCAGCCCATGTTAATAAAGGCAGTGCAGACAGAGGTTCACATACTGCTTTAATATATCCTAAGCCATGTTCTGCCATCATCCATCCATTATAGAATTTTTTTTCAGTCCAGCCAGGGTCTTTCTAGCCTACTTGGCACAGCTGCTCTGCCTGGATACATTACCTATCCCCTGGCTACGTTGCCAAAGTGCTTAAACCAGCTTGCATTGCTGGCATGGAGGGTTCGCCACAGATGGAGCTGTGTGCATATGTACGTATTGTGCCTGAGCTTCTGTATGCATGTGTGTGTATGGGGATGTGAAGCAGGGTTTGCTTCACATCCCCATACATCTGTGTATATATAAACACTGTATACAGTATATATCTGTGTGCTGGTTCTTATTAGAATCTGAAACCCTGAGGAAGAGCAGACCATCAGCTCGATTACACCTGGCTGTGCTTCGCGCAAAACTATGAACACACACATTTTGTGAGCTGAAAAGAGAGTGTGTATGTTGTTTGAACATATACACATTACCTGTCTGTCAATTAACATTTTCAAATTCATACGTTTCTGTTTATATAGACTTCTCCATATCTATGAGCATGTTTATTTGTGTGTGTATATGAGTGTTTCTTCACATCTAATTGCACTAACATGGGCGTGTGTGTGCGTGTGTGTGTTTGGCATTGTGTGTGTTTGTGTGTCGGTGCCAGTGGGTGGGAGTGCGGGGGACTCTGAGAAGAGAGGAGTGTGTGTCCCTCTGCTCATTAATACCATGTGGAGCTCTGACAGCAGCAGACTGCTGCTGAACTTCCTGGCAAAGTTTTAGAATACAAATCAGCAGCGCACAACTGGTCTGAACTGGTACAGAGACACAAACAGGGCAATATATTTTAGGGTTTACATTTTGAGCAGAAACCACTTTTTTCACAACAATCCATATCTGAAACAATACATACAGGGTAAAGCGTAAACCTTCGTTTTGGTGTGTGTTGACTTCTGTGTTTCTTTGTTTTAAGTTAAATCTGTCATCGTGCTCACTCTCCTGTGTCCTTTCTTTGTTTTTAGTAAAACATTTATGACTTATGTGGTGTCTTATTATACCTTTGTTGAGCAGAGAGGAATGCAAGCTACGGCAAGTTTCATATCAGTGGAACTTGTTTGACCAGATGGAGGGAAGAAGGTCTAATGCTAACCCAGACCTTTATTACAATTCTCACATATGATCAGAAATAGCACAGTGCACAAAAGTATTGATTGATTTAGCAATTTTATTGATTCAGGATTTTCAAAGTCACACGTTCTGTCTCGTGAAAATATAAGCCCCACAAAAACTCTGATAATTAATGTAACTTGGGAGTTGTAATTTTCAAGGTAGGACAGTTAATGCTAAGCTCTTACTGTAACTTACTTTTACGAGTTGCAGAAATGCCCCAATGTCTCCAACATCCATTACCCTTCATTGGTCCCCACTTCACTTCACTGTGTGGTGATTGGCTGGCCACCTGATTGTGTTTCTGAGCCCCAGTGGTTGTCCAGTATGGTGCTATGAATGCCGGAAGAACAGAAAATGAGGTTCCTCTCCTGCTGTGAGCTGTGCTGTAAACTCACAACAGCTGTGTGAGATCTTCCAACAAAAACACTGAACCCCTGTATATTGCATCTTTGCCTCAAACCCCAGCTTATCTGATCACATCTTTCTGTCTATTCATTCTGTTCCTTGCAATCCAAGTATTTTAATTCCCTTTATCATCCCCTTAGCCGCAAATACCCGCTCAAACCGCCATGCTCTCCTACACTGCACCCTCAGGCCCCATTATTTTCTCTCCTGGTGTTTCCTATTATTCAGCCTTGCCTCCCAATCCCTCCAACAGTGCTATGCAGGAGTCCAGCAACTATAAAACATGAGGTCTGCAGTAAAAAGTCTTGGAATCAGTGTGGAAGTGGGCACACATTATCGTATTTAACCCAGAGCCCTCTTAAACCTTACATGCTGACGTCACTATGCTGAATCCTTCTGCCCAATAGTTTGACAACACATTTATCTTAAAACCATAAAAGTCAACCTCATAGTGGCACTAGTGGAAAAGCTAGTGGACCACCAAAGTCTTCAGGATGTATCATGGCAACCCTGAATTTTGTTTCAATCCTTCCAGCTGATGCTGTTGGTGATTTCACAGGAAATCTGAATGTCTATAAGAAATGTCATTGCAATCCATCTAATGGTCGTTGAGATACTTGAGCCTGGACCCAAGTGGTGGACCAAAGGATTGTCCAACAAACCAGCATTACCATTCATAGAGCAATGCATGGTTAAATGTATAAAACGTTTTTTCATTTGCATGTCTTCTTGTTTGACTGAAATTCATTAATCTTCTGCGTTTTCCTCTTCCTCAGGTCTCTCGAGGCCTTGGACTTGTCCCACAACCAGTTCACCTCTGTCCCGACAAATCTGCCTCGCCCTCTTCGTAAGCTAACCCTCCAACACAACAACATCACTGATATCCCCGCCTTCACCTTCCATCACCTGCGGCCTGGCCTACAGTCCCTCCATCTATCCCACAATGCTTTGACCAATGAGGGTACCAAGCAAGTCTCTTTTGTTGGAACTTATCGCTCACTTGGTGAGCTCCTTTTGAACAACAATCGCCTGGAAGAGGTCCCTCGCAGTGTTAGACAGTTTAAGAACCTGTTCCTGCTGAGACTGGACAACAATCAAATCAGGTAGAACTGTATTTTCCATAAAGTCAGTTTGTATGTAACAAAAGTGATTTTCATAATGTAGGGATGAGCGAAATGTTCTTATCTAATCCTGTCCCAATGCCATTAGCTCCGCTGGTGAAGCTCCCTTCAGAAATGACTCTAAAGAGCTTGACAAAGAAGCAGAGAAGGATATCCTGACATATTAAATGTCTCATGCTGAGCTTTTTTTGAAAATGTAAAAGTTTTACATTAAAAAAAATTTGTTTTTTCTGAAGTCTGTCTAAATTTAAATGTATGTATGTTGTGATTTTAGGCTGGTGAGGCAGTGGGGAGTTTGCCACCCTCGTAACTCTGGCTCCACCTTGGCTTCGGTCCACCTGGAAAATAATCTGTTGGAAGTGGAGAAGATTCCCCCCAATGCCTTCTCCTGCCTCACTGACGCCCAGGGACTGGTCCTCAATCCACAGCAGGGGTACACATACGACCAATAGGTCACACAGTGGGACAGACATGCAGGATACATCGACATTGCAAACAGCTCCACATTTCTTTCTGTGTTTTTTCTTATTTGTGCAACTTTTATAATCATCATCAGAATTTGGCAGAAAAATTGTTTTATCATTTAGTTTGCTTGCTCAGTCAGAGCTTTTATTTTACATTCCCAAACCCTTTTATTCCACATACCATCTTTGGTTAAGAAAATAACTGTAATGTTTTGGTGTGTCATAAAGTTAATATACAGTTTGCACAGTAATTGCAACGACCATTATATAAAATGATCTTAAAAATGTAAAAGGATTATATTTCACAGTGGAATCCGGATCTACTCCAAACACAGGTTGTCTTTTCAAAGTATGTGATATGTCTTTTTGAAGTACGCGATACTTTGGGAATTTGAGGACTGAAAAAGATTAATCTATATGTCTAGTCTAAGTCTGAGGTGCCCGGAGGGGTTGCAGGAGCAGCCTTTAAAAAAGGGCAAGTGAAAATAAGGTAGTGGTGGATGTGGCAGGGATACCTGTGAGTCATGAACCAGTCAAATTTTAGACGCTCCTGAAAGAAGGTGGAAATGTGTGGTGACACTGTGAACCTAAGCGGGCCATTAGGAAGAAAAATGATAAACATAACGCTGGTTTCCTATCGCCAGATGAGCTCCAACATAAACATCCACCACTCAGTAAAAATACAAGGGGTCACTCTGACTGGGAAGGGGGCCTCAGTCAGGGCCTCCAAACACGTACAGGTGACGTCAGTCACTGTAGGATTGTGTACAGTAATTGGGGTGCAAGTATGTATGCATGTGAGGAGTGGGGCAGCCCATTATGAGGACCAGCAGTAGGTGGGATAAGAAAAAGGGTGAGGAACATGTGAGGGCGGAGTGAAACTGAGGGACAAACAAGCACGCTGACTTTTAAGACACAATGCAGCGATTGTTCTTAGAAAGTCTCTCAACTGGTTAGTGAAAAATGAGAGGAGTAGCCGTTCATGACTCGTTGAGTCCAATAAGACGTGGCCAGAGGACAGAGAGGGAAGGAGATTTAAAACAGAAGCAGAAAATGAAGGGAGGAAAGCAGAGCGCTAGATCACGCTCAGAGCACTTTTCCCATTTGGGAACTGGAGCTTTGGTGCTCTGCTAACCCTAATGATAAAGTTGTACCCCAGATCTCAGTAGTCTCACTGCCTCTTTTCCTCTTTATCACCACCACTGTATCGCATATTTCCTGCTCTCTGGGCCCCACCTCACCCCTTTTTTCTCTTTTCACCTGCACAGGATAGCATTAAAAAACAATGCACCATTCCTCTGTTGTAAAATCTTGGCTGATTCAGAGGTGTTTTGAGCTTTGTGATGTGTGACATGAGTCAGAGCCTTGCCCATAACAATGTGTTAGTTACCCTAAAATCTGTTGTAATGACAACATAACATTGGCAAAGATTAGAGAACAAATCATGTTGCACTCTCATTTATTGATTAATTTTTTTCTGGAAACAATTAAACTCTTCCTTTTAAATCATCTCATCCTGTTTTTGTCAATATCTACATGAAGGAATGTGAACAGGTCATGATTTATACCCTGCTTGATTCACAATGTTTGTTTGCTGGTTTAAACCAAATCCTACATGATAAAATTATATCTGTATTTGCAGTTTCACTGTTGCAGTTTAAACAAATTTTTTTTTAATGAGTGCAAGCCATCGGCAATTCAGAGCTGGAGTGGTCTCTTTAATTTGTTAATCCACTCGTGAAGAGACAAAAACACTTTTCACAGTATATCACTCAGAGTAATGAATGTAATTAAAATGATAAAATATTGAGTTGTACTCAGTGTATAAAGTTGTAATTTACAGACAGTGCACTTGCTGCGTTGACTTGGCTGGCTCAAGGCATAAGGTTTCAACAGTTAGCTGTGTTTCTGCAGCGCTAAATGAAGACCAGAAGGTCCCCTGCAGATGTTTAGTCACAAACACTGGAAGGAGGGAGGGAGGGAGGACTGTGGCTGAGAGAGATAAACAGTTAATAACTTAATAAGAGAGAATGAAGCAGATGACAAAGTGAACTCAGTTATGAGAGTCCAATAGATGTCTGGTCTGAATATGTAGTATTAACAGACACATTCATTCTTTTCACTCTCTGCCTGGGTGTGTAATCACATGTTAGATCCCTGCTCTCAGACTTGTGCATGTGGTGCATACTCCATTCTCCATAATTGTACAGTCATTTTGTAAACAGCACATTACTGTCTAAGAAACTACACATTCACATTTATACTGCAGTTCCTGCACGTACAGGCTGAGTCGATGCTTAAAACGACCGAGCAGCACCAGCTCTCCCTTTTAACTTTCCCATCTTTAAAAAAAAAAAATTCCGCAGATGGATGCTTCGGCTTTGATGTTAAATCCTTAAACCTCCCTTCCCTTCCACAGATGGGTTATTTTCAAATTTGATAAACTCGGCACTTCAGTGCCATCCATCACACTACGTGTGAAATTACCAAATTGTTAAACCGATGTCCCATCACACCAAACAGATGTTCAGCTTCCTGTCTAGCTCAGGCCAGAGCCCGTTTGTAAATGGTTGACCATGGAGCGGTGTTAAGTTTTTCTTCTCCCATGCACTGTCTGTACTACCCGGAGACAGCAACTTCCTGTGTTTGTTATTGGATTGGGGAGGGGGTTGCTGGCTGATAAAATAAAAAGCACCAGTACACACTGAGAAAAGCAGCTGAAGAATTATTTCCCTGACTCAGATGGTCATCGGATAGAAACAGATAATGTGAGGCCAGGAGAACAAGGATGGCTGCAGGGTGTGAGAGGAGGACAGTTACTCTGTAGAACATGAGATTGGGTTCCAGTGTTAAGGGTCAACTTGGGATCAACAAGAATGTGCTTACTGCAGTGTGTAGAAGAGGCAGCCTCTCAGCCACCGGCCTTAATGTGCTTATCTTTGATAGCTAGTGGCATCAAAGAGTGTTAAATCAACTTTTATGAGACTGAATCACAATATGAAACACAAATGCAGCACGTTTGTCGATATTATAGTCTTCTCTCTTCGCATATGAAGGCACACACACTCACAGCATGGCAGCACCTACACAAGAGCTAACAAGTGGGTGTACTAATCTTTGGAGACACGTTAGATGAACAGTCGCCGGGCAAAAAGAGTTTAATTTGGATGCCAAGCCCTCTAGCTACAGACCAACACCATAATCAAGTGAACCACAGCGAGAAAGGGAGACAGGCACAGAGGGAAATAAAGTGCGGAAAACAGAGAAACTGGGTATGCAAAGCAAGAGAAAGAGAGGAAGCAGAGAAAGAAGGAATGTTATCTGCTAAGGCCTTTATCAAAACTCTGTCTCCTGCCAAAAGCCCCTGCAGGGCATTGATCTGGTCTGCATGCCTTTTGCACCACTGTGAATACTGAACGCTTAGAGAGAAAGAACATCTTTAACAGAAACCGCAAGCAGGAGTGTCAGTCTCTGCTTGTATTGATATGGATGATGACAAAAGTTATGATGATGTCCCGCCAATATAATTGTAGATAGATAACAGTAAATGTTTTTGTGCGAGATCGGACAAGTTCCCACATGGTTTTGCATTGTTACACTAGCTGCCTCGCTCTGAGTGCTGGCAAAACAGAGATGAAATCCGAGAGTCAGTGAAAAAAACCATTTTATCCTGCCAAAACAAAATTTAATAGAAAACTGAGAAGACACCAAATCATACGTTTTGTAATCACAGTCCTTGAAATACTCGTTCTCCATGATTTTGGTGGAGCTTGGTAAATCACCATGTTCTCTTCCAGAGCTAATCAGAAAAATGTGACAGAATGATGGGAAATTAAATGGTTGATGCCCCACTGTTGATTGAAAAATGATTGCATGGCAAACATCACTAAAGATTTGCAATGTTAAAGCTGAAACATTTCTAAAAGTATGTCCTTGTATTTTAGTCTTTATATAAAAGTCAACAATGTGACAACAGATGTGATGCATACAATTAAAATGCTCAATTGAGGTTTCTAACATCCTAAAAAAATAAATACAGGAATAAGTCTTTCTAAATATATTAAAGTTGCAGTTAAATTGAAATTTGATTTGATTGCTAATTTGATTTTACCCTCCGAAACCTCCCGACACTAAGGTGATACTGGCAGAAAAAGATCTTGAAGAGAACAAAGACACATTTTTACAGATTGGAAGATTTCATTATAATCTAAAAAAGGCTTACTTTGGTGTGATTGCATATTGTAGTTGCACTCTAGTTAAGTCTGTCTGAGATATTTCAATTTAAGCTTATTTATTCAATTGGTGGTAAATTACAGTATCTTTTAATCAAATTGTATTTCAACATAACCGCAGATCTCAGACACAAAGTTCAAATAATATGCACATTATCTTCAGGTAACATCGTTATGATATTTCTACAAGGAAATGTGATTAGTTATCTGAAATGCAGTAGATGTACAGAAGTAACTGGACCGCCTGTTGATATTAATGAAATCCAGAACATCAGCCTGACCATGAATCATAGTCTTTTTGCAAGGTGCTATGGTGGTGTTGTTTGGTTTTAAGGGTGGAGTACTGAGGAGTGGAAAACTGCATCAAGCTGGGCTTTTGTATGGTGATTGTAAGCGGATCTTTTTTTTTATTTTGTCCACGTCTGTAACTGGGGATTTGAGTCTCTTGGTGATATTTGCATGGTGTCACAGCAGGAATTATCACTTGGGATATCAAAGCTACTGTGTACAACTAGTTATGCGGTATAAGCCACTATAATAGCAAGGAAGTAAGCTTATTCTGGCCTCTCCCCTCCTCTTCCTCCTCCTCCTTTTTCTTCTATCCAAAAAGGGGAGAGTGGAGACTGGCTTGTAACTTTATGGGCTCGACCCCTCCGGCAAACAGTCATTTCCTCGACTTGAGCTGGAACGCGCACACACGGTGGCCTGACTCGGTTCGCGGTGGCACACAGGGTCCGAGGAGCTGCGGCTGGATGTCAAGAGGACCTGTAGGGAAAGACCCCGATAATCTCTAAATGTGATGCAAATATTTTTTTAATCTCCAGGACAGTGACGCACAGAGGGAGAAAACACTCTTCAATCTACTTTTTGGAGTTTGGAATTAATATCTTATTTTTATCCAAAAGGTAGGGGGAGTTGGGTTATTTCATATGGGCTGTTTAGTCTTCTTATTTACTTTAGAGCAATTTATATCCTCTTCAAAGCGGATTTTACTTTAAAAAAAAAGAAAAAAAAAGAAAAGAAGCAGTATGTACAACCTGCTAGACCTACATTTGAAATTACAAAGTTTAATATTCGCTTTATATATATATATATATATATTTTTTAAACAATTTACTCTACTTTGTTTTTGGCAATTTTTATATTTTAAGTTAAACGTGTTAATTATGTAACCTACGATAACATATAATATTATTTCAGAATATCTTTTTATTGAATTCTCCTCGATTATTATACAAAAAACATCAGTATTATATGGCTGTTGAATGCAACCTGTTCCATTATTTGGTGCAATCTGATGCTGTTCGCTTTTCATTTAGCTCTGACACCAGACGTACACTAGATGGCGCAACAAATCTCCAAAGACCTCTTCAGCTTTAATCAGACACTGAAACAATAAGCAAACTTCTTTCTACTCAGTTTATCCCAAAAGTTATGCACCATTTTTCTGTCATCGGGCTCTGAATGTAACACATTGCATGTTGCGCGGGTCTTTTTATGTCCGTCCGTGCAGCATCAATTAGGGAGAATAATTATAGTGAAACGTGCCAATCAAGTCGACTCCTTCTGGTACACAGGCCTGCACTACCCTCAAATTCAGTTCTGTGTACACAGTGTTCAGATTTTGAGAGAACTGTTGCTTCAGAAACTTTATTTGGCAGGAAGAGTATTATGTTCTGTTTCTTTCTGTGTTTTATTTTGTCACAAAATATGATGCAGACAACTATAAAGCTCTTTTAGGAAATGTTTTTTTTTCTGCTTTGATGCTCAAAGTCTGTCTCGTACTGACGACTTCATGTCCAGCAAACCCATTATTAGCTATTTATATGAAATCGAGCCAACTGACTGAACTAAGACAGAGCAAACAGTGTTCATCTGACAGGAGAACGGTCAGACAGTTGAAATGATGGTCTAAATCTGTCTGTTTCCTGACTTTCCAGTCTGCCTGCCTATTAGCCAGTCTGTGGGTTGACCACACACCACCTGCTCGTCTGTCTCTTCTGGGATTCTCACCTCCCGTCTGTCCATCCACCTGCCTGACCCAATATTCACTGCAATTTTAAAATTTTTATTTCAACATGTCTGAGTTCAAACTCAAACTTCCCATGCAGCTCCTTAACGCTTATTAACAATCAGTTATAATCTGATGCCAGATCTGTTCATTCATTTCATTTCAATTCATTTCCCCCACTGTTACAATATTTAAAGTTTTTTGACAATGCTGATTGTTTCATCTTGGTTTTTCATGAAGCAGCCATTGTTTATAGTCTATCTATTCATAGCCCACTTATAAGTGGCCCAAACTTTGGAATAGTCTAAATGCTTTGAATGACGTTCATCTGCCCACATGCATGGATCTTCAGGTCAGTGGTCCCTCGGCTGGTGCCTGATTTATTGCTCAGCTCTTTGCTCTGCTTTGCTTTAGGCTTCATCTCTTCAGCATTGAGTAGCTCACCACCACATCCAAGCTTGGCGGCAATACAGAAGCTGCCAAACAGTTCCTTTTTTTAGGGATGGCAGTCACCAAATTACAGCCGCTGGGGCAGTTAACTCCACCCGAGTGCTTTTACCAGACCCGCCCAGCACTAACAGCCTGTGTGTCTGAGAAGTGCATGAATTTGGGACGTGTGTGTGTGTGTTCGTGTGTGTGTGTTTGTGTGTTAAAATGTGGAGAGGAGAATACATGGCACAATGAAATGATTGAGATCATTTTAGAGGTTGACTTCAAATTTTGAGACCAAAATGCCTTGTTGGTATACATACTGTGTGTGTTTCTGTATACAGTATGTGACAGTCTGTTTGGACCAGCATGACTTCACACATGCAAACCTTTGCGTGAGTTTTAAATTTTTGCTTCTGTGTCACAGTTTGTCACAGCTTGGATCCTGTTCAGAATAAGGTTATACTGTGGGAGGAAATATAACAACAACAAAATGATCCAATTGAGTGACCACATGCAAAATTATATTTATTATCTGTAACACTATACTACAGAAGAAGCCATGTCAAATATTTTGTGCACAGTCAGCACTGTGATCACTTCAAGCCATGTGAGTTTAATCGGCACAGAGTGTTGACGTGGCCGCTGCCAATACACCACTGTTGTAGTGCCAGCTGGCAATGGGGAAGCTCTCCGCCCCACCTTAACTCTGCACACTCGACTGGCAACGCTGCCTAAAAAGCAGAGCCGAACCACTCCGGAATAAAATGAGACCGAATTTTATGTCTTAATTTATATTGTCAGGTTTGGAGGATTTGGGCACTTTTTTAGTTGTTTGTGGCAACACAAAATAATAAATAAGGTGGGTTGTAAAAAAGGGGCTGTATGCACATAAAATCTGATGATTTTACACTCATACCAACTCAAACTTTCTCTCTCATATGAGTGGAAATAGGAAAAAGTGTATTAGTGATTACCCTTCTCTCGGCTGCGGTCATGGGAGAACAAACTTTGAGAGATGAATTTTCTTGGCAACACAGCGAGCATATAGGCTAGTTTAGATATATGTTTATTTAGGTTGACAAGGGCAAAGGCTTCCTTGTGGGAACTCTAGTCACATCAAAGTAATTGCTGTTAAATGTGAGGGTTGACAAGTACCCAGCACATGATGGATAGGCCATAAAGGAAATGTAAAGCTAATCTGAAACGCTGGGTGTGGGAAACTCAAACAACGAGCGCACTTGATGGGAGATTATTCAAGACGGTGCTTTACCCAACACCAGTGTGTTTTATTGTCAGTCAGCATCTATGCATCCACACATCTTAACATTTTAACTTTTTGTATCCGACAGTAAAACAGAGGAATTCATACACTTATAGAAGTGCCTGTCTTCTGCTGCCTGTTATGACAGCTTCAGCTACCTTTAGTGGTTCAGACAGGCACCCTGTTTGTGTGCGTGTGTGTGAGATTGACACACTGGGCATGAGTTGAAATAACTTTGAGTCGGGGAATTTCCTCCCCTCCTTTTTTTATTGGAGGAAAATAATCACTGCTGTCTAGGAGAGAGGAGCCTCCACCTCATTAAATGTTAAGATGATTCTGAAGAATAAGTAGCAACATTGTATGCCCAAAAGTATGTGGACACGCAAACATTTGAATGGGATTTACTCCCATTGAAGAGGATTTGTGAGGTTAGAGACTAAGGCCTGGCTTCAAATTGAAATTCTAATTCATGCCAAAGGTTTTAGAGGCTTGAATGCAATTTATGTCACTTTGAACTGAGAGGCCAAGCTTAAACCCTGAAAAAGACCAGAAAGTATAGATTTCCACTGAGTGGTTCATTTAATTTTAGCCATAGCAGAGATGCTACTGCTTGGACAGTCCTGCTTTGTTCCCGCTGTGATGCAGGCTTTGTTAGAAGCTTGCCCGAATCTTTAGCAGCCTTATCTCTCACATCCTTCGTTGGATGTGAGACATAATGCTGACACATCAACCAACTCTTTCTTTTCTGTCAGCCTGTCTCATAATTTTGACTTTTTTTTAAAGTTTTTTTGTTGTTCTTTTCTGTTCTCTCGTCCGCCCTGCACACACACAAACTGAACTGCACACTTGGAGACAAGCACAGTAAGTGAGACAGGAATAGCCGCCCATCCATCCATCCATTAAACCGCTCTTGGCCTGTGAAGAGAGCCAAGGCAACTACAATTAAGACTGAAGCCTTTGGTTTGTTTTTGTCTCAGCCCGGATGTTTGACGGTTCACAGCTTAACTGGAGGGAGAGGAGAGGAATTCTTATGTACAAACACCAGAGCCTGATAAAAGTGGTTATTACTGCCAGAAAGGCTGCTTGATTGTGGGATGTAGTTCAGTCTTATTGTCATGTTGTGTTTATGGTAGCCTTACACGTCAATCCTGGATGATAATAGACTCAACTTGTTTCTATTTCCCTTTTTTTTCTCCTTCATCATGCGCAACACCTCCTTCTGCAAATTTCTATTCTATCACATCTCTGAAAACGGCAGACAAATCATCGGTCTGACTGATGAAAAATGGCTCCACAAATTAGAGGTGTCACATTTTTAGATTCACAATGTACCTCCCAATGCAGCAAAAAGTACAAACTGCAGAAACTGTAGATGTATAAATAAGTCTGGTGGTATCTTCGGTGTATATTCCAGCCTCTTTTGTGTGTTATGTGTCATTGTGTGATGCTGACTATATATGCCCAAGCTGTGTCCTTTTGGCTGCATTCTTCTGGCCAAGCCAAGGCCAGTGGTGTTTTTTTCTTTTCTGTAAAATGGTATAATTTGGCAGCTATTTTTATTGCCTGGAGCAGCCTGCAGGGCCCAGTTATTCATGCTTCCAGGCCAGGTCCACATCATGCACAAGCTCTTTGTTTTACAGATTATTTTTTTTTGTGCCCCTGAATAATACTGTTATTTCTTTGAATAGAGCAAAACTGCTTTGCAGTTGCAGATGATTGCATCAGTAACTTTAAAGTGAAATAGTCAAAGACTGAAAATGGATAATTTTCTCATGTGCTGGATGTCTAAGCACTCAAAACTGAATTGTGTTCATAAGAGGTTAGAAATGTGGTCAGTAAGTGTTTAATTGATAATTCATGTGTTGTTTATTCATCACCCACACACTGTGATGTAGCACTCTGACCACATTCCGGTATTCCTTTGTGAAACGTTATTGTTGAGGCTCTACTTTTGTAGTTTAAAGGATGAGTATCAGTTTAGAGAAGACTTTTTTTTATGACGTGTGGAATGAGAAGCATTTCTCCAACTTTAAAAAGCCAATGAAACACCCTCAAGCTTTATTGTTTTTTGGCCATTCAAAGCCTTTTGAAGACTTGATGCTACTAGAAAATCAGATGAAATAGCTTAGCAAAGATCAAGCAAGTGTTTGAATGGTGTTCCATTTAGGACTGAGACCCATTAGCAACACATAAAAAGACAAAACTGGCACCTTAAGACATCTGGTGGGGGTAAAAAGCATGAACTTAAACTTTTTTTTTTTTTTTTTTTTTTAATTAAATCTCTCTGGACCTTCCTGCTTTTTATTGGTTGCATCATTCCGCCCTCTCCTCCACCCTTCCCCGCCTCTTGGTCCTTAAATTGTGGAAAGCCAAATTACGTATCCTCTCCTCTTGCTTCCAGTTTAAACATGATCATGTTGCACGAAGACCCTTGAACTTCTCTGCTCCATTTGCATGTTAACCAGTGCCACCAAGGATTATGGAGTTGGGGATCAGAGAAGGAATTACCACCCGCACAGTTAAGGATTGTATGGTTTTAGGTCACCACAGAGTCCACTGTTGGACTGGGCTTTACTTCATTGGATTAGCCTCAAGGGTCCCAATTTCCTGTTGTAGGGATCAATTGGCCTGGTAATCATTTGTTTTTCTAGGAATTACTTTTTAGGTTAAGTAGGAGGGGCAACCATGCCGTGTTAATGTTAGTCAGGTCAGTGCAGACAGGATAAAGTAAGTAAACAAACCCCGCACATACTCAGATGTATGGTGACCTCAATTAGCAGTGTGTGTGTGCACGTACAAGTATGACATCATGGAATCTGTGTTTCAAACACATGTGCCTGCACACACATATTTGCACTTGCACACAGAGTTTCCCCTGCAAATGAATGGTGGCTTTGTTGCAATGCTCATTTGCAGGAATAAAGTTTTCCCTCATCTAGTGATGTCCTCTACCCTATCTGATTGTTTAGTGAGAAGAGGCTTGCTCTCCTGGGAATGGTGGTCTACAGGAAGCAGACAGTGGAATTTTGGTGTGGTTCAAGTTACTTTTCTTCCCAGAGTTAATTCCTGGCAAGTGTGCCTGGGGGAATGAGTGCATTTCTCCTCACCAGCTTCCAACTCCAGCCAGCCTTTTAGGTGTGGTGTAAACAGTAGGGCTTTGTAATTAAGGGTAAGCAAACCGTTTCATAATATTTCAGACAGTTTACAACTGACCACCACTCTGAGCCTATTGCAATACCTCATGCCCATGGCCGCATTAATCCGTTGAAAAGCATGAGGTCAAAAAGTTTGCAGCAGTTTGCAGTCTGCAGTTTGTTTGGGTCCATGTTGATGAGCCCACCACCAGCTCCCCACTGTGCATTTACCCACATGTTCCCATTAAGCATAATGCACACTATATCTGCATGAAAATAATATTTGCCCCAAAACCAACCTGCCCCAGGTTCTTTCTGTCTCTCTTGTTTATTAATCCTTTTATATTACGGTATGTGCCATGCCTTTACAAAAACAGTTAAAATTACAAAGTTCTACATTTTGGAACAGGACCGCTCTACAAGTACAGACAGATTATTCAGTTTTGCCAATGTAATTTTAATTTCTTCTATTAACCCCTCTTTACAACATCCCAAATATTTAGTTTTGCATATTCCTGTCTCGGCTACCTTCTCAGTGTACAAAACACTTCTCAGCATAATGTCATGTAATGAAGCACAGCCTTTAAAATGACTATAAAGTTAATTCAATAGGTCTTTAACGCTGTTTCAATAAAATTTGACCATTATAAACATAATGCCTGTAGGCCATATTGCAGGGCTGCTGTATACCGCATTGGTTTTAGCTGGATAAAGCGCACACATTAACTTGCAATAAAAACTGATGCTGCTCTCCTTCTTCTGTTTTCTCAGGTGTTTGAGTTCAACATGTTGCCACACTGCTCTCTTCTGCTGTTGCTATGCGTAGCCCGGCTGCTCGCTTCCTCCTCCGCCTTGCCCTTCGAGCAGAGGGGCTTCTGGGATTTTGCCATGGACAGTATGGACAGCGGTGGGATGATGACAATGATGAGGGATGAGGAAGAAGGTTCAGCCACCGAGGAGATCCTCCCTCCTGACATACCCATGTGCCCCTTCGGCTGCCACTGCCGGCTCAGGGTCGTCCAATGTTCTGACCTCGGTTAGTGAGAAGTGTGTGAGGAGGAAACTGAACAGCAGTATGCATGTCTGTGATGCTTTGTCATCATTCCTCAGTGTGTCAGGAGGTTGAGAAAGGAAAACAAATGAGTTGAATGACTGAGCATGACCCAAGCCTCTCATAACTTTCATAACCCCAGAGAATAAAGTTCCCCTTTGGTGTATTATCTAGGGCAGGGCATTTCTCCGTCGGGATAATGCTGGTATATTTTGACAAGGAAAGGCATCTCTTTGAGGGATTTTGTGTTCCAGACTTTGTGTATAGATCATGGGTGGGAGAGGGAGAGAGATATGGTGTGGGAAGAAAAAGAGAAAAGACTGTCTAGAGAAGGAAGAAGAGGGTGAAAATATAAGAGACAGACATTTACAGAATGTTAAAAGGACAAGCAAAACCTGAGGGAAGGAGAGAACAAACAATGAGATAGTTTAAAGGGACAGGATTTTAAAAAACGATAAAATGTTTGAGATGTAAGCATGAGCTAAAAAGGGTTTTGTATCAAAATGATGTGAGCATGTTTTATCAGAAAAACTAGATTTGTTCAAATGTGACAAAGACCCATTATTAATGGTTGATTCAGAAATATTTCAACCCAGTTTCACATTAAAATGTGTAAGAGCTGCATTGGTCCAAAATGTATTTGTTTAGTTGTATTGGATCAAAAATTGCGAAATTACGGTCGGGAGACGAAGAATAAAGAATGAAAAAGTCTGCATAAGGAAGAGGCTTGGGGTTGTTGGATGGATCAAACAAGGGACCACGAGAGCGCTGTTTAAGTCCGTAAGAGAAGAAAACAGCAACTTGGATTTCTTCTAAGTCACTTAAGTAAAATTATGTAACATAATTAACTTACATAAAGTACATAATTTCATTTATTACATAACATTACACACGTAATATACTTATTTTAAAGGAGCAGTGTGTAGGATTTATAGCCATCTTGAGGCAAAGTTGCACATTGCAACCAACTCAATACCCGTTGCCTCAACCTCCCGTTCCAAGTGTGTAGGAAAATCTTAACGGTGGCCACGGAACTTGCAAAACAGTTCAAAGAGCCCTATTTAGAGCCAATATTTAGTCTGTCCTTTCTGGGCTATACTGTATGAACTTGGCGGTGCAACATGGAAGGTGATCTGCTGCCTACAGTGGGAACGTGTGAAGGGCTCATTCTAAGGTAACAAATTAGCAAAGATTCTTAGCTTCCAATAGATAGGCTACCCCTAAATCTTACACAATGAACCTTTAACTCAAACCCTAAACTTTTCTTAAAACTAACCAGGTGGTTTTGGTTCCTGAGCTGAACCAAACTTTGATTATGTCAACCTAATCAGGAGGCCAATAGAAAGAAATAGGACAATAAAAAATTTGCACTGTGGATCAACAGAGCCATTGCACATTTTGATGAGACTTTGTTAAATATTCTGCTCTTTTCTGACAGACCAACAAAACAACCTACTTCAAAGTTTTTATTATGCTTTTAAAGTCTGCCTGTGATTTAATTTTAGTTATGTTTCCATAAAAGCCTCAGCTATAATTTCCTGACTGTAGATATTATAAGTGCATGCTATTCTGCCTTGTCTATTCTTAAAGGAGTGGAAGAAACTGAATTCAGTCGTATTTATGGATATAAAGACTCTTCACATTATACTGGCAATATAACTCTAATAAGATGTCTGTGTTTAGACATAATGGTTTTGTCGAATCATCATTTTACTGTCCCCGACAGTGGGTAAATGTGGAAGCATATAATTTCCGACATGTCAAGTGCTTACTTAGAACAGATGTATTTTGGTGGTGGCGTCTGTCTCCTCAGTGTGCATCCTGACACGGTGTCGAGAATTTGTGTTGAGGGGCACTGGGGTTTTAGAGGGCGACAGTTTTCTCAGTTTGTGGTAAAGGCTCTGAGATTTGTGGCACAAATGGGTGAAGAGTTGTGGTTTGTGGTTTAAAGGGTTTAAGGATTCACTTCGTCAGGGTCTTGGTGAAAGTTTTTCTTTTTTCAGGTTTGTTTATACTATATGTTAGATTTAAAGCAGGCATACAGATTTGAAGGTTTCCAGCTTGCAGGAGGCACGCTGAAAGCTGCAGGTGTTGACTTGAAGATAAATATTTCCTACCACATGAATCAGCCTGGTAACATCCGACACCCTCAGAGTCTCACAGCAGCTGTAATAACTTTATTAAGTTTGAGAAAAGTAAATCATGGAGACAGAGTATGGTTTGTAAATCAAACATTATTCCCAGGATGGAAACTTGATCTTTCTATATGCAAAGTCCTGCTGCATTTTCCTGGATGAGGCCACTGCACATGATCTCCCAGCACTGTGTGGACGTGGTTTGAACAGAATGTCAGAGGGAGCTGCTGAGGGTTTAATCCTGTGTGGTGTCATGGAGGGTGTGGCGCAGCACAACCAAAAGCCATATATCTAAACTTAACTCTGGATGGACAGCACTGGGTAGAGTCCTGCGAGTCAGATGTGGTTGGTGGCAGACTGGATCCCAGTGGGACAGCTGGCAGCTCTCGCATCAGTGGACCTAGTTGCATCATGGTCTTGGTCCAGATGAGGTTGGCCCTGGTCAGGATTGGCTTACCGTGCCCTGTCTGCTTTCACCGACCACATCTGACACAACCGTCCACGTGGCTCTGTGATGTGGTCTTGTTAATGATCACTGGTTGCTGTGTCTGTGTGTGTGCTGAGTCATTTTTCCAGAGATCCTTCAATGGAATAACGCAGGTGTATTTCTTCATGCCACTTTACTTCAACTATTTGCAATCACCTCTTAACCAGTATGGATTTATTGCTTGGTAAACAATATTCTTAGGCAATCTAAACTGTCATAGCTTTTGTTTTTTTGCACACCACTGATGTTGTTCTTTCACAAAGAAGCCAAAATTAAGAAACTTACTCCTGATTCAATGCAGCCTCACCACTCACACATTAACACACATAGCTTGTATTTCTCTGTATGTATCAGGGTTTTGCTCATCACCTTTTTATTTTATGTGTGACTTTGCTGATGTTATGAGTCACATCCTTTGCGACTTCTGTCAAATAGAAACCAGATGGAAAACATCTGGTATCTCCATCTGGTGCGAGGAGAATTTGCGTTTCTCTCTTTCTGTCAGTGACAAACCAATAATGCCAGTTATGTGCAGCACTGACGTCTGTGTGTGACCTCCATGGTTGTGACTATGTCCACCTTTCATTAAAATAATAGACGAGGAGCACCAAAGTACTCATTTGAGATTGTGTGGGAGTGTGATGGGTTTAATTTTTGGGCCTGATGGAGGTTTAAAGCATGCAGTGACTATTTATTTTCCAAAGTCTATGTCTGACTGAAGAGCTCATCCATTGAAAACAAACTGGTTTTTAGGGTGTTGGTTCACAGTCATCCATGGAAGCATTTAATGGAGGGTGATTCCCTTCTGTGTTTTTATTCATCTTGTCTTTAGGTTTGATCGAGGTGCCAAAGAATATTCCACCGGACACCAAATTCCTGGACCTGCAGAACAACCGTATCACTGAGCTTAAAGAGAATGACTTCAAAGGCCTCTCTAACTTATACGTAAGAGACACACACAGTCTGGTTACATTCATAATGTCCCATTCAGCATCAGCTTAGCAATTATCAAGGATGTGCAACTGACTTATCTCAGCTTGTACTGGCTTCAGAATTGTGAAATATCATTATGACCTCCGTTTCCTCTGGGATTTAGAGCTTCATTTCCTTACTTTTCTCTCTCTCTGCAGCCCTTTCACTCTCAGAGCATTAATTGTATTAAAGTTTGAGCCTGAAGCCAAATGGGAGTATTCAAGCTCTCTTAGCGGTAAGGCTTTGCTCACTCCTGACCCACATTCAAGAGCGCTGACCAAGAGCAATATTAAGTCTGGCAGCTTAGAAAACTCCTGACATGACATTATACAGTAACATTCTATTAAGGTCCGTTTACCTGAATCCAGCCAGTGCAGGTAGAGAGTCTGTTGGGTGATTGACTGCTTTGATATGTTGCTGGAACACATTCAGTAGAGGCAGAAAACACAGAAACTCTTTGCTCTTGTACTGTGATTCTGGCTCCCTATTATTTAGTTTTTTTTTGACTGTCTGAGTGCTACTGATGTTTTTACACAGACCAAATGAAGTGGGTGTTGACTTTGTGCTCTTTCTGGCTGCTATCCAGGGTCTGTCTCTGAGGAATAACCTTATTTCCAAAGTCCACCCCAGGGCATTTGTCCCTTTGAAGCACATGCAGAAGCTCTACTTCTCCAGGAATCTGCTGACCACTGTCCCCCAAAACTTGCCTGCCTCTCTGGTTGAGATGAGAATCCATGAGAACCGCATCAGGAAGGTGGAAGCTGGAGCCTTCGCCGGTCTGAGCAACATGAACTGCATAGGTCAGAAATGTTGATGACTTCATCAAATTTAGGCTTTATTCACTGCTGCCTTTGTCACTGGCATTGGCTTTTGATGATTAAAGGGATTGCATTTTATTTCATGCCACAAATACTCCCTTTATCTTGCAGAAATGGGCGCAAACCCCATCCACAACAGCGGTTTTGAACCTGGAGCATTTAAGGGACTGAAACTGAATTATCTGCGTATATCAGAGTCCAAACTAACTGGAGTACCAAAAGGTAACATCTCATTTATGTGGCTAAAATGCTAAGAAATACACTATGGAGACCTCCCACTGTGTTAGGCTTATTAAAGGAATAGTCCAGCATTTTGGAAAATATGGTTATTGGAGAAAGCTCTATTGTATATGTCAGCGAAATTGTATTGTTCAGGTGTGACGGACCCCAAAGTGAGGGCTTACAGATGTGATGTCTGCCTTTCAGATCTCCCAGAGAGTCTGCACGAGCTTCATCTGGATCACAATCAGATCCAGGCAGTGGAACTGGAGGACCTGAGACGCTACAAAAACCTCTTCAGGTGCCCTTCACGCTTCAACACCTACTCATTTCTAACCATAACTGAGTTATTTCTCCGTGATGGCATTGCTTGTATATCTTTAAAGACTAACATTTACAGTCAGCAGTGCCCCTTAGGGGTAATAATACAAACTACATTGACATGCCACTTCAAATTAACAGAAGAACAGAGCTACTTTTATACTTGTGTGTGCTTTCCCACTCCAATCAAAATACTGGTCCCTGAGTTCTAATGCGTGATGGCTGAAAACCTCTCAACCAGTACCTCTTGACTACTTTTTTGACTATTTTGACTACTAGGAAAAGCACAAATGTTACCAATACCATAAACATCGGCTCTGTTTCCTTCAGCTGACAAATAATTTTATTTACACGTGCTTAACTGTCACGTAAAAATGCCTACTACTCTCTTCTAATGTCCTCTCCATCACACATAGTTTTCTTTCACCTCCTTTCTACACACTTCTCTCTGACGGGATCATTTATGCTAACAGGAGCATCGCTAGACTGCCAAAGCCTTAATTCTCACCTGGCTCAATATCACTTTCTTGCATTATAATAATCAGGGAAATTACTCTGGCTCACACTAGTTAAACACTTTAGCTAAATGTACCATGAACTGCCCTGTTTGTGGATATTTAACGTTTTTCTCCTTGTCTCACTTTTTCCAGGTTGGGCCTCGGCTTTAACCACATCCGTAACTTAGAGAATGGCAGTCTGTCCTACCTGCCCAGACTGAGAGAGCTGCATCTGGAAAACAACCGCCTCACTCGTGTCCCCAAAGGCCTTCCAGACATGAAATACCTACAGGTGACTCTGATGTGCACAAACAATTTTTGTTTTCCATCTGATATACGATGCCTTACTGACTTTGCCACTCCTGCTTTTTAGGTTGTGTACCTCCACTCCAACAACATTGCCCAGGTGGGTGTGGATGACTTCTGTCCTCGAGGGTTTGGGATGAAGAGGACATTCTATAATGGCATCAGCCTGTTTGCTAACCCTGTCAACTACTGGGAGGTGCAGCCGGCGACGTTCCGCTGCGTCAGCGACCGGCTCGCCATTCAGTTTGGCAACTACAAAAAGTAAAAGCAGGGAGATGCTGAGAGATGGAGAGAGTGAGGGGGACATGATAGAGGAGAGGGGGAGGGGCAGATAATTTAAATAATGAAAAAAACTTGAGAGATGGAGTGAAGGGAGTTCCTATTGGAAGTTATTCATTTTATTATGTCTTTATTAGAGAGTATGATCTATTGGAAAATATGGGCAATAAACTGGCGAAACAGAAAGAAAAGTGAAAAATACAATCCCATAACTTGAAAGGAGTGGAAAGCAAAAATGCTTGCAGTACTACGTCTGAGTTTTTGCATGTTTGAACTTAAGGTTTTGAATGAGATATAAAAGAGGAGAATGTCTGAGAAAAATATTTTTCTCTAAAACTACAGCGGTGAAAAATGAGTACTAAAACTTGTGAAGCATTTCATTCCATTTTTTCACAATAGTTTTTATTGTGATGGAGGTCATTCTTCCTCTGTCAAAATTTTGCTTTAGTTTAAGAGTAAAAAGTAGAAATGCAGTACACTATAGATCTTTAAATATATATATATGTAAAAGGTGCTCTACATGATTTTCTGTGTGTTGACTTGGTAAATACGTTACATTGTCCCTGTTTCACTGGTCAAAAGCAATTTGGCTCTTAAGTCTGTGATTAAAAGATACTGTTAATAAATAAGTAGTCACAGGCTTTTGTCACCATCTACAGACACAAAAAACTGCCCCAATTTTTTTTTTTTTTTTTTTTTTTTTAGCATGGATTGATTAAAAGGACAAAAGTTGTCCTTTAAATTTACCTTATTAGAGCTGAATATATTTCCTTATTGATCTTATTCAACCAGCCTTCCAGCGTAAGGAGTCTATGTGCTTTTACTAAATATCATGCTGTCTGAGTGATACCTTAATACAGTATTCCTTGATGGGACACTGAGGTAGTGCCCCAGATAGAGAAAAACATACATCCGCTTTGCTTTGAGACAATGAAGGCAGTGTGTTCACATAGTGCTACAAACACGAGTAGTGTCGATGCATTGTTTTGCACAGCTTTTCTGTTCTGCTTTATCTGCTTTCAGGGTCACTGGGGGGGTTAGCCAGTTTACATTAGTAGACCTACGTGGAACTACTTTAGCCATAAGTATTATGTCCTGTTTCTGTTCTGTAATCTCACAATCTACTGCTGCATGTGAATAAAGACATTTCTAGCCTGCTGCATTAAGCGAGAGAACAACTGATGACCTTGGGTTGGATGCTGTGTGAGAAATAAAGAAGAAATACCAAAAATGGAAAATATTTGATGAATGAATCCTAAACTATAAAGATTTCTTTTTGTAGAAAAAAAGATAAAGTAATGATATTTTGAAAAAAAATACATATCATTTAATGCATGTAATCCCATTACATGCATTAAATAACAAATAACAAATGATTATAAGTAAGCTAAGTCTTTGGCATTCAGTCAAAATTATGACAGAAAAACAGACAGAAATGTTCGCAATTTTAAGATGTCCTAAATTCTAACAAGGGACCTGAAATCGAGCATTTTTTGTCATAAATTTGAATTCAAATTTAATTCTAATATGGGCATCTCATCTGATATAGAAGGGAAATAAATGCAGAATGTTCATTTTATTAATCAGGTGATGTAGCTCAACTAAAGGGATAGACAGCCTTTGTTTCACTGATAAAAAAAGAGTGAGCATGTAAAAATCAGTTTCTTTTTGAGAAAGTTTTGGTTTGAATTGGTGCTCAGGTTTCTTGAGTCCGAACTGTTTTAGTCACAACACATCACTTGTTGTAACATTCCGACTGTGAGATCCATCTGTTGTGGAGTTCAGCCCCACAATTTAATGCTCATTCCCAGAGTTTTTCTGTGTGGTCCCATTTTAAGCACCAATCAACACACAGAGAAATGAAGAAGAGAGGGAGGCACAAAGTTAAAGGAATTTGCAAAGAGAGAACTTTTCAAAAAGCCCATCTGACTTTGTTCAAACCAGGTCTGAAACATTGTTGATGATGATGAAAAAGTGTGACATTCATAGGCTACTAAAATATTGAAGTGAGAATAATTCAGATCATATATTTATTATTATAATTCTGACTGACATTTTGATGCAGCAGTTGTTCTATGGAATGAACTTGATAATGCAGTTGTTTGAGGTGTTTATTAATATCGGGTTAAATTGTCCATAAGCCTGTATCTCTTGAACAAAAACACATTTTCCTTTGTTCTTGATTTAATTTGCATCTACATCTACTCACCATTATTTTTAAAGGTCAAATATTTACACATTCATCAATCATCAGTCAGTCTCCTCTCATTTTCAAATGTACCGCTCTGTGCGTCACCGTGGTGCGCCTCAGCCCATCTGACTCCGTGCTACAGTCGCGTTTCGACGAGGCAACGCGCACTTGCCTGTGTTGACACCAGACGGATATGCGGCGATGCTCTTGCGTGTGAAAGCGTCTGCAGCGGTCTGTAAGCAGCAACGGAGAGATTTGGCCTCCGACAAGAGATTAGGAAGAGGAGGAGGAAGAGAAGCGAGCAGCATCAGTAAAAAAAAAAAAAAAAGCCCAGTATCTTTTGGTCCATCGCGTCCGCTCGGTGGCAGCGGCCCGTCGATTATCAGAGGAAGCCGGGGGCTGGATTTGACATGTCGCAGGGATGTGCTGGTGAGTCGGCTGGTGCAGCAGAGCTCGTATGGAGCCTAGAATAAAAAAAAATACATGGCTTTAGAAACAGTCTTTGTGAGCGACGGGAGAAATCATGTAGCCAGCCAACCCGTCGTGTAAATGCCACTGACATATTTTGGCTTTAGACATGTAAATATCGCCTGCAAAGGCCTAACGATGGATGCTGATAGGCTAATCACCTGGATGGAGGGCTATCTGTGCTGATAACCATGGCGCTGTTTCTTCTTCATCTGTTATTTGAATAGGTAGGTCTCATTTTCTGCCTCAGGAAATTCATCATCATGACATCCTGTGATGAAGCAGGTCGCACAAGTCTTACTGTGGCATGTAATTGTTTGTACAAACAGTAAACTGTGGTAAACTGTGATGTTAGATTAATTTGATCCGCAAGTATCAGCGTCGCTTCCATGCACGCCTTGTGGAAATGTCACAGCTGAAAATAAGCCATTCTAAATATAGTAATTTGTAGCTGCTTGTCATTCCCGGGCTTATTTTAGCATACAGTAGACTACACAGTGAGACAAGTCTGCTGCTGCTGCATTGTTCTTCTGATCTTTTCTTCTTACAGAGAGCTTAATGATGAAAGGAGGAAGAGAGGAAGAAAAGTGGAATGAGTCCTTCCTGGTCCTTGATTGGTTTTAATTAGACCCTTACAAAAAAAAAAACAGGTACCCTAAGTGTACACAGATGAAATGCAATAATACCAACAATAAGTAATGTTTTGAAATCAACAAACAGTCATTTTTGTCTTTCCTCTCAGTGTCGTCTGTGGTCAGGAGGTGATGGCAGCCCCAACTGAGCTTCACCACTACTACCACCCATTCCTACAGATGGATGTCCGCCTCCTCCACATCTGAGCCTGCTCTCAGCGCTGCCTCCTTCCCCTCCTCTCCTTCTGCCTTTCCTTGCTCATTTCACACCTCTCTCTTCTCCCTCCTCATCCGGCTGCCACTTCCTTTCCGCCCCTCATTTCTCCTCCATCTCCACCTTGAACTTCACTGTGTCTCCACAATCTCCTACTTCATTATGGCGTGCTGTGGGCGCTCTCTGGACTCCCCTTGCACACTCGCCTTGCTGGTAGGCTTCCAGTTTGCCTTTGTCCTCTATTTCTCTCTCGGGGGGTTCAAAGGCCTGGTGTCTGTCCTGGTGCACACCACAGAGCCTGAGTTTGATTACTCTCGACCTCACGACGTCTACACAAACCTCAGTCATCTGGGAGTACCACCTTCCCCGCCTCGCAACTCTGGCACCGGACTCCCTGCCACAGGACCACCACTGAAAGATTGCCAGATCCCTTCCCCACTGCTGGGTGAGAGAGAGGGTGTTAAATATATGCTATGTAGTGCATGATTATACAGTAAATGGCACAGAGCAAGTGTGTCACTCAGTTTCCTTTCCTTTTTCCAGTTGGACCTGTGTCTGTCCATCTTTCCTCCCCTCTGTCTCTGGACGAGATCAGACAGAGGAACCCGTTAGTGTTACCAGGCGGACGTTATCGGCCTCCAGACTGTGAACCCCGCCACCACACGGCAATAGTGGTACCGTACCGGAGCCGACAGACCCACCTCCGTGCCCTGCTCTACCACCTCCACCCCTTCCTGCAGAGACAGCAGATCCACTACAGCATCTACATCGTACAGCAGGTCAGGTTATTTATTACTGTTTGTGTGTGTGTGTGTGTGTGTGTGTGTGTGTGTGTGTGTGTGTGCGTGCAGGCTGTCACACACGCTGTGTGTCTGGCTTAGAAAAAACACACCATTTAGCAGGGGTAATGTTGCTATATTTCTTGTGTTAGAGTGGTGCAATGATGATGTAACACTGGTATATAGCTGGTGACTTACATGTGTAAATATATTCGCCTTCATGTACTCTAGTTGATTAGGCCTCCAGTCAGGTCTAATCCCAAACTCTGATTACGCTAAACTCTTTGTACCGAAAAGAACAAGAAGTAGGCTTTTTCACTATAACAAAGACTAAGTTAGTCAAGCACCATTTGTACAGGCTAAAGTTTTTAGAAGAGGCCCAAGCAAGCAAATGGTAAATTAACTTTCTATACGTTAAATATGTTTTTCTAAATACGTTACAATGTAAATGTATCAATCTCCCTATGCGTCAGTGGGGGAACGGTACTTTTAACCGAGCCAAGCTGCTGAACGTTGGGGTGCGGGAGGCCCTCAGAGATGAAGACTGGAGCTGCATCTTCCTGCATGATGTTGACTTGCTGCCTGAGAACGACCACAACACCTACACCTGCCACAAGCAGTTTCCCACACATCTGTCTGTGGCCATGGACAAGTTCAGATACAGGTAGGAGCACAGCGTGGATGACTGTGTGCGTGGACGTCTGTAAGAATGTGTGCCCTTAGACATTAGTTTCAAGATTGTCCATGATTTGACCCTACCAGGCTGCCGTACCCACAGTATTTTGGTGGCGTGTCTGCGGTGACCCCAGACCAGTACATGAAGATGAATGGCTTTCCAAACCAGTACTGGGGCTGGGGTGGAGAGGATGATGACATCGCCGCCAGGTAAAGTGGGTGAATGGGGCGGCGGTCCACACCCTGCATTATGACAGAAGGAACAGTAAACTGTGCATGTTGACATGTGAGATGTGCATGGGTGTTTCAGCATCAGAACTTCATGCACTCTCTCTACTTGTATTTCTTCACTTTCTTTGGCTCCACTCATTCACTCTTTGTTCTCATGATTACAGTTTCTGTACCACATGATTTGTTTGACTTTAATTTTATGTGTCCTAGCATCATCTTTCATATTCATGTCTCCTCCCACTGCTGTGGCTTTGCTTTATGTCCTTTGGAGTGGGCTCAGTGGGTATGTTTGCATGGACTAGCTTGAAGATTTGGACTGTGCGCTTCACCAGTTTTCAGGCAGTTTTTAAACTCTTTTCATTTCTATGCTACGGTCCCCTCTCTCCACTCTCTGGCTCCTCTAGCATCTGTTATGACAGGCACTGAATGCAGCAAGAAAATTAAAATGAAAAAGCTTGCACTAATTATTAGAAAAACAACTATATTTCTACCCTACTTTATGTAACACTGCCTTTTGTGCATGATGTTTGCAAAATAAAGTCTATCATATACAGGACATTCACAACATTAGTTACACCATGTTTTGATTGACTTAGATAACTGGAGTGATGCACGAGATGAAAAAAGGGAACCACAGTGTTTTCCACCTCCTATAGGCCATAAAAGTATGTTTTTCACTCACTATTCTGTTAGTTTTCTTTATTTTTCTGTTTTTAAATGTAGCCCCGAGAGGCTAGAAACACCTAGAGATGTGAGTCGTGTTATTGGTGTGAGTAATAGAAAAAAATAGCATGAATAGTTAAAAAACACCGGGTTTGTGACCTTGAAATTAGTTTTCTCAGTTTTATGCATAAGAATATATGAATGAGAGTCTGCTGTTTCTTTTGACTCCTGTTGTGTGCTGCCTACCCAGAGTGCGTCTGTCTGGCATGAAGATTGTGCGCCCTCCAGTGGCCATTGGTCACTACAAGATGATCAAGCACAAAGGAGACAGAGGCAATGAGCAAAATCCACACAGGTACGAATGGAAAAACCCACAAACACACCAAAAATATGTAATGGCATTTATTTCCTTCCTGATCCTCCGCTGAATTGGCCCCTTTTTAGGAGGATGTTTTTGAACCATGAAATGACAAATTACATTTCACATTGTCAAACAAACACCTCTACCTGTACCTCTCTCCTGGCTTCATTCTGATTGTTGGCGACAGGCACCAGAATGATATTGTATTTTCTCTTTTATCCCAGCCTGTCTGTCTCATCTCCAACCATTCACATGTTGAGTTTTTACAGTAATGGTACATGAAACACTTTTGTGCAGGGTTGGCATTTTCCTCTACTCCTTCCGTGGTGCCAAAAAATTGCTCCTGCCTCAGGCAGCAGGTCATATTTTTCAGATTTATTATATCTCACATAATTAAGAGCAATCTTGTTTTTTAATGTCGACAGCACTTTATTAACTATAAAGGAGAGGTCTCTTTCATGTGGTACTCTTAAAGGAAGCATTTGACATTTTGTAAAATATGCTTATGGCTTTCTTGCAAAGTGCTGCATGTAAAGATGGATGCCACCCTCAAGTGGCAAAACCTGTTATTGGCAAAAAAAATATCGGAATAACAAATTACCAAAATGTCAACCTATTCCTTTAAAGTTTAAATCTGAAGCACACTCACACACAAACTGTGATATGATGGTTGTCATTCCAGATTTGACCTCCTGAAAAGGACCAGACTCAACTGGCGATCTGACGGTCTTAACTCTTTGACTTATGAGCTGCTTTCCAAAGAGCTGGAGCCACTCTACACCAACCTGACCGTCAACATTGGAGAAGACCCCCATCTGCCCCAGGGCAAAGCCCCCATTCCTGCGAAAGCAACAACCCCTGTCCATCAACGTAGCACCAGCAAGAACGAAGGCACAGACAAACAGGAAAAAAGGCGAGACGGGGCCGTGGCAGCTCATATGACAGTGGCCAAGTCGGTCGGTGGAAAGACACAACATGCCCAGTCAAAGACAACGAATCAAACCACACAGGAGAAAACGGGAGTGATGAAATAAGGTGATGTACAATAAAAGGTCTGCATCACATCTGTAGCATAAAGTGGCTTCCCCCTTTATTTTTATCTGGAAGACAAAGTGGAGGAAAGCAGCGTAGATCCGCTCTGTTGTGGGACTTGAAGTACAGCAGCTTTTTGTGCTCAGTGTAGGTTAGGGATAGTTATGCAATGGATCAAATGAAGAAGCCAGTTTTGTCTACAGGGGTGCGTTCAGAAACACCACTGAGTCACTTCTTCTGGGTTCATCATCCTCGGAATGTGACTCTGGCTCGAGTGACTGACACCAGCCCGTGGTCATGCTCATAACTACACCAGAAGAAGAATGGTGAACCACTCGGTCGTACTCAAACAGTGGTGCACAACTAACTCAATGAACACGGGACGACAAATAGATCAACCTCTGCGCATAGACGTCACAAGGTGTAAGCAACCCACTGTTGCAAGCAGACCTGCACCTTCATTGAGTCTGCTCCCTAAAAAAACTGCTGCTGTCCGTCCACCCCACTCCACGGTGGGTTTGTGTTTCTGTGCCTTCTCTCTTTTATGCGCATTTTATAGACTGGTATAGTTGCTTTTAGACGCTGACCTGGGGTTAGTTTTACCTCTCCTGCCACGCGGGCAACATGAGAACGCAGGGAGCATAAAGCTGATCCTGGATCAGAACAAATTATTTCTTCCGGGACTGCCGTTTTATATTTGTGTGCATTGATCAAGCGCTGACCAACTCCATCGTTATTGGACAATTCTAGAGTTTATATTTATATGGAGAGACTTCTTTATTTGTTTACTGTTTTGTTTTTCTTGTCCTTCCTTACGGTCTGGTGCCTCACTCTCTCTGACATTTAGTTAATAGACAATCAAACTATATGGGATGATAACTCTGTATCCAACCACATAACAAAATGAGGAAATATTATCATGGCTGTGTTCACGCCTGTCAGATAAACATAGATTTGGCATGATAGTTGTTGTCTAGTTCGACTATACATGGATAGATCTGTGCTTCTGATATTATCTGTGATTTTATTATTTTTCTTTTAGATTAGTCAGGTATGGAAAAAAAGCAAACTTGCAGACAATATTGTAGGCACGTGATGACACACTTGCCGGTTTCAGATTGTGTTTTCATTTCTAAAGAGGTCGTGGTTACGATAAAGCACTGTGCATAGATTTAGGTCAGCTTTTACCTGGAGGGCAGACACTGTATTGTATGTTGTGACGGACCTCAGTGCATCTTAAAGCTATAAATGAGTGTTTGCCTCTCCTTGTCCCTCTTCATCCTGAAGCTCTTTTGTCTTGAAAGGAAGAAGACAAGGCAGAGGGGAAACGTGTGTTCGACTGAAACGTAATGCTTTAAGTAAAATTTTGACGGCTGACAAATCAGAGCATGCAAGAAGGTCATTTTTGTCGATCACCTAAAAGCAATTTAATTTCTCTGACATTCATTTTTTTTTTAATGTCAGCCATATGGAATGTAATGTAGTTCACGGAGGGAGAGTTTATCAGGTGAGCTTAGCAGAGTGGAGGGGGTCTTGAATCTGACTACTCGTAGGTGATAGGATGTCTTGCTGCTATTTGACTAAGGAAACTGTTCAACTAAATATAGCTTAAAGTGACATACTGTAACACCAAGTTTTATGGTGTGGAATTGTTTTATCACACTAACAGGTAATGTATCACTTTTGAATGTATTTAATTTATTGATTTATTTATTTAGAGCTAAGTGTTCAGACATTTAAAGTGATCTTGCATTGCAAATGTGGTTTAAGGGTCTACAAATATTCTTCTCCATTGTAGATCAGACTAGTATCCCTTTATATCATATCTCCACATTTCTTATGTTAACATTGTGCCTCATAAAGCCCATATCACTGAGGTATTGAAGGTGTGCTGCTGGGTTATATGTGAGCACCCTCAAGTGGCACAGTCTGGCATAGCACCAGCCAAGAGGAACCAAGGACTGAATGAAACTGCAGTGTTGTGACATGAATGTTAATCATTAACCTTCGCCATTCACAGGTTTCAGCCAATCAAATCTTAGCATTGCTCTGTGTGTGGGTTTTTTCATCTACGTAGTATCACATGATTGATCCTGCCACCAAAAAGGAGGAGGAACAACTCTCAGAATTGTACTGATAGAAACAAAACCTATATGGTGCAGAGTGTTATATGAATGGATATTGTTTTATAGAAGAAATCTATGTTTGTTATGAAGTATTGTTTTAAACAAAAAGTGCTGTGCAAACACCTTCTCTTGACAGTATACATAGAGAGACGATAAGGCCTAATTTCTTAGCTTTATACAACACGATTATTTAATTGCTTACAAATAGATACTGTATTATCCTCCATTTGTCATATTGCCTGGGACAATGCCGACGACATGAAGCAGTGACACAATGAAAGCTTTTAAATACATTATATAATCTCAGCAGATTAATCAGCAAACTGTGTGCTTACCTGGAGATTGTTCTATATTTAATAAATAGGTTAGTTTTTATAAAGGATGTTTTCGCATAAGTGTTGGAAATATATAATGTGTAGTAGAATGCAAATTCAGTAAATAGGATTGGAATTATGGTAACTTTTTTTTAAAATTTAAAATAATTTATTTGATCACGATTTCATTCGGTCATAAAACAACAGACCTTTTAAAGATGTAAATGATGAGAACCACCTGGATAGAGAGACAGGGTGCTTAGGCTCTCGTGACTGATGAGATCTGAATTATACATAACATCATTGATAAGGGTGTTAATGCCTGTAATCACTTTAGGTTGCCCTATTTACTGACTTTATGTTGAAGATGAGAGATTGTGTGCATTGTGTGTGAGTGTGTGTGTGTGCTTGTGCAGAGCAAAGTCAGCAAAAAAGGCAACAGAAACAGTTCAGTATGATGGACAGTATTGTGACAGAAAGCAAATATGTAAACTAATAAAAACACATAATCAAAAATGTATCTCTTTCCATGTTTTCTATGACTAATTTATCAAACATATTTGTGCAACGGCATAAATCTAGAGCCATATTATGCACCACACAACATACTATAAATACACTTCAGTGCTTGCAGTGATGCACTTACCCTCCCACAACACTCGAAGCCTCTTAATGAATATGGGTTTTAGCATTTTGATTAATGCTGCTACAGCTCAAATACTGTGGAGATCAGATGATCACTCTAGCTGATAGATTTGCAGTCGTACAATATATTGCAATCAACACATGCTGTAGAGCAATTTAAACCAATGCTAACCTGTTACATCACACTGTGTGTTGCAGGACTCCATGCTCTATGTGGGCATAAAGAGGAGGATTAAAAAGTTGGATATGAGATCATACCTATAAATAGACAGTAACCGCCAGCTCTGTATGTTCGATCTGTTTCATAATCTAAAATGCTGCATGACTCACCAAGAGAGGGCGAAACACAAACTCCTGACATGGGTCGACAAAAAGAGCACCTTACACCCAATCCCAACGCGGTGCCAACACACATGACACACAACAGCCTTAAAAAGGACCCCAGAGTTAAATTCACCAGCCCTGATACTCTCAACAAACTGGTCATGACAAATTACAAGCACAAATACATTACTGTACTGCTGTTATGGCATGACTGTTATTGAATATACTAAAAGATTTTGGTGTTATTTTGTCTACTTGTGCATGATCATCAAATGTATTCAAATTAGATTGACTAAACCAACTCAGTGATATCGATAACATTCACTTAAAACCATGGTGCTCATAACTGCTGCTGTATTTTGCTTATGAACTGAACCTTTTAAGTGCAGGAGGGACCTGACTGCACCACAGGCCTGTCAATCAAACAGGCACGTCTAAAACATGGCTTTTTGAGGTTTATTTTCTAGTGGGAAAAAAAAAATGTTGACTTTGAATTTCATGAGAAGTTGAAAGGGAGTTTATGGAGCCGGAGGATTTTTGGAGCCAACCTCTAGCGGCACTCTAGTGGTATTGCAGCTTAAGGCACTTCCGCATCGACCTCATTTTTCAAACCCAGAAGCTACGTCCACTTTTATAGTCTGGCAAACTGGATGCGACAGTGACCCGCTATTGCCTTTTAAGGTGTGGGGTGGTATTACGAGACAGGGCGGTCTGGGGCTGGCTGGTTAGCTTGCTAACTTTAATAGATATCTCTAGAAAACTACAGAGATGTCTATGAAATAATTTCTACTGCTATTTCCCCACATTCTGCAGATATTTTTTACTTTTAAATTATGTAAACAATCTTACATATTTTATCTTTAATTCATTCATTTTATTTTCTAGCTAAATAATTGTTTCTTACTTTAAATTTTTTTTTTTTTGCTTTGTTATACATGTCATGTTCTGTTCTCATTACAGTATACAGAAGAGTTTAATCAGATCGTTGTGAGATAAACTGATACTACTCGTCCATGATAGTGATTTGTGCATCCAGCATGTAATGTTGAACCTAATGTCGCGAGACAGCATAGGGTAATATCGTCTTTTAATGACGTCACACCTGGATGTCTTCTGTGGGATGTTTTGTAATGCTGTCATGCTGTGATGGCAGCAGTGACAGTCTAGTTTGCAATTTCCCTCCAGTAGACTGACACACTGGCCTGCTGAAGCGATCGTGGCAGGCAGACGCAGAAGGCTGAGGCAGCCTTTAGTCACCTCCTGTTACTGTATGGCCTAGGAGACATAGCTGACCTCTCACACCCTCAGCGATACTCCAGCCTTAGCACAAACGCACACGTCACTCACATAAAAACACATGATGCACATTAAATGATATCTAATGTACAAACCATGCCAGAAGGATGCACGTACGTGTAAGTATATCATATTGTTTACATAGAAATAATCAAACAGATCGCTAAATATTAGAGGCAAAAAAACCCTCTTCATTTCCTAAAATCTATTTTTTGGAAGGTTGTTTTTTAATCCCCCTTTTCTCAGGTTGTGAGTGTCATTGTGTACCAAATTATTTGCTGACAAGACATGGATTGGAAACACAGGTGGGTAATTTTTTAAATATCTATCTATCTATCTATCTATCTATCTATCTATCTATCTATCTATCTATCTATCTATCTATCTATCTATCTATCTATCTATCTATCTATCTATCTATCTATCTATCTATCTATCTATCTATCTATCTATCTATCTATCTATCTGTCTGTCTGTCTGTCTGTCTGTCTGTCTGTCTGTCTGTCTGTCTATCCATCCATCCATCCATCCATCCATCCATCCATCCATCCATCCATCCATCCATCCAGATTACTTTATTCACAGACTAATTTGGTGAACAAATCTATGGATCCATTAATGGGAAGCTTAACTATTTAAAACTGAAAGTTTTTTTAAGGGGAGGAAATTCAATGTCTGCTTTGAGACAGTAAACAACAGAAGATATACTTTTTTTTTCTCTGCAGTCATTTTTCTGGTGTGAATAAATATCAGGCCTAAAATTTTAAATCAACCATGATAGTAGGTCACAACATTTGGTTATGTAACCACTCTTTCTAAAAATGACCACATCATTGGATTTGGACATAAAAGATATAAGAGGATGGATCATAATCCCGAGGCGTCTCACGTATGGGGCCTAAATAATGAGGAGGAAACTGGATCAGCCGTCAGGCTCGTCAGGGTTAGACCCTCTTTCTCGTCTTATCCCACGGCTGCTCAGCTGCTCCTGTCATCCATATTTGCAGCCTCAGTGGACAATTTCTTCAGCCGCGGGCTCACTCAGTGCACACAACAACACATCAAGTGAATTAATTCTGCTACTGTGGCAGCGCACTGGAGATCTAGGTCATGCAGTCGTGGCTGTTGTTTTTTTTTTTTCTTTTTGCGGCCACCTAAAGACATGTCAACATCTTCCAATCCTCTACATAACCTGACCTTGACATTGCCAGGTGATTTTCCACAAAGCTTTGTCCGTCTGTCTGAGCCTGCCCCAGACACAGCGTGTTTGTGTGCGCAGGCGCGTGTGCCAACATGCGTGTGGACAAATGTGTGAGTATGCGTGCGTCCCCGTGCGTACGAGTTATTTGTTATTTGGTTGCATAGGTATGATGACATGTGTTATGAAAAAAGAACGAGCCGCTGTCTATACTTAGGGCTTGCCTGCGGCTATGAGTGCATGATAGAGAGGAAGAGAAGATAGAGAGCACAGGAGTGGATGTGGGAGGGTGAACGAGTGAGAGGCAGAGGGAGGATGACAGAGAAGGGAGCAGGGTGAGAGGGAGAGGAGATGAGGAGGAGGGAGGGAGGGAGGGAGGGAAGGTGCAGCGAGGGGACTGTGACGCACGCTGATCGGCTGTGCTCGCTGCTGATTGGCCACGGTTGCTGCCAGTCAGAGGAGCTGGGAGTCAGGCACTGCTAGAAGAGCAGATTATGAAGCGGCGCTCAACCAGCGGCAGTCTCCTCTCATTGTCTCAATGGCTGCACACGCATTCCTCCTCTGCTCCCTCGCCTTGCTGCCCGCTCTCAGCCGGCCCGGGCTCTCCTTCACTGACGAGGAGTTGCTGCCAGGACTTACCTATGACGAAGTGCCTGAAATCATTGACAGAAGGTAAATCCATCTTCTCTATGGCTGTGAACAGAGGTGGTGGTGGTGGGGGTGGTGGGTGGTGGTGGTGGTGTGTGTGTGTGTGTGTGTGTGGGGGGGGGTGCAGGGATGATGGGATGCTGATGTGTTCTCTCTTAGGGTCTTTTTCTTCTCCTTTGCAATCTCTTCGCCACATCTCACCTTGAGTGTGTTTCGGATTGTGAATGCAGGCAGTGTCGGTGTGTCAGACAGAGAGCTGAGCTGCGAGGCTTTGTTTGTCTCAGTCTTGGGGACTGCATCAGACGCTGCTCATCGATCACGGATGGGGCTGTTGTCTCTGTACAGTAGTGCTGGTCTTGCAGGAGGGAGCTAAATAAGGCTAGGGCTGTGGGCCTATAGGAGAGACATAGAGAGGGGGGAAAGGAGAGAGGAGAGAAGGTACAGGGGAGCAGCACGGAGGGAAGGTAAACAAGGATGGGACAGGGAGGAAAGGAGAGGATGCTTCAGGGATGGTCTGCTGGGGTCTGTTTACCGATGCAGTCATTGAAAGAGAGAGAGAGGGAGGGTGAGACAGGCAGAGTGGAGGAGGGAATTCAAGCCGGCCATGTCTGCATAATGCACATGCAGTCCTGCAGGTCAAATCTGGATAAAATATTCAGGGCTCCAACCTAGGGGCACTCACAACAGTGTCACAGGGACAGGACTGAGCGGGCAGCCAGGCCCTTTGGTGGCACCCGTTCCTGCCTGCTTACAGAGACATCACAGCAAATACCTATAATACTGTGCCAAAGCCATGTAAGGCTCTTGAAACTACGCCAGGCATGATGGCTCACACAATCCTCTATAGCGCAAAAGCTTTAAAGCCATAATATACTGCAGTTTCTGATTCAAGGTTCTTTTATAATTGTTTGGATGATTTCCCTTGTTATTGCACTTTCAGCACAGTAACACACTTCAGAGGATGAAAGATTATTACTGGCATGCCTTCATTTATCCCACAACTAATATTATCTTCACACATGTTTGTAAGTCTGGGGCACAAATGACTTGGATTTAGGATTCAGTGTTGAAACTCTCGTGGGAATGCTTTGCTCTGACTCAATTCAGGGCTGTGAAACTCTTGACAGATCCACATCTTGACTTACCACAGTCCCACCGACAGAAACAGGCTACATTCATTTCTCCTGGGGTTTTGAGCCTATTCCCTGGATCAAACTTTGTGCGTAACTCTGCAACGTAACAGTTCCAGTCCCCAGTCACAGCTCGGGTCTCATCTCTGACACACTCCAAGATGCTGTTACATAAGAGCAGCTTTTTATGCCTTCAATTTCAGAGACCTTGTAGTATGCATCACATTGGATAGAAACGTAGAAGGAGAGCTCCTACTGCTAAAATCTGTGTGCCAGATATTATGTGTTAAGTGACGCGGGATACTATTACAGATACTATGTGGGACTAGACAAAGATTGATAGTAAAGAGCATTACAATATTTTTGAAAAATAGTAGCCACAGTAAACTTACTTCATAATTATATATATAGCCTTAACAACCCCATTCATCATCATCTAAATACTTTCTAGGAAACTATGTTAGAAATATTCAAGATATCTAAGAGACGTCTACCTGTTAAAAACAAAATATTGCAGTTCATAAAAATCCAAAATAATTTGACAAATCTTTCATGTTTACATAATTTTATATAGCTCTAATAGTCTCTAAAGTAGGCCAAGTAATATTTATAAAACAATCTAATATTATCCAAATTTGGGTGCAGACTTCACTTCACTCGCCTGGGCAGAATTCCCAATGAAATCCAGTGTTAACATAAATTTCATAACCTATTACACAAGTCACTTGCTAAAGGTATGACCCAATTTCTTGAGCCTGCTACAACACACTGCGATTACATTGTAGCATTCACACTATCCAATGAAAAATGGCTACTGACAAGTTTATGAAACTAAATGGGATCAACACATTAGTCCAAGAATTGTGTTTCTTTCCATATTAGGACAAATGTATTCTCGAGCCACAAAATACTAATGTAAAAATTTTTTAAGAAAAAAAAGATGACAAATACAATATGCTTCAAAGCCACTATGTGCACTCACTCTAGCATATGTGTTTTCTCTGGTTTGTTGATCAATAAGGCTTCACTCTGTATAGTCAACATGCACTTAAATGTTTCTTAAAACTGTTAAACTCAGACCAACAGACCCAAAAATAGACAGGTTATCGGTCAAGAATTCGATTTCTAGTGGAAAATTGATCCCTGATCCCGATTTAAAACAAAGATTAAAGTGGTTAAAAGCCCATCAGCTAATTTTGGCATTATTCTCGTATTACTTAACTTCATAAAAATGTGTCCACTGTTTATTTTCTGGACAGATTCAGAAACCAAACTTAGTGAGAAAAGATCAAGCCAAAAGATATACGTGCAATTCCCTGTTTGAATGCAGTCACAATGTTTGTCTGCCAGCGCAGACGCATTTGAGCTCAGAGGAGTAGGATGATTTAGTCAACTCTAGCACTTGACATCAGGTCAAATTTGAGGCTGTAATCAAAGCTACACAGAAATGGCAGCAAAGCTCTGAGCGGCATCTTGGTAAACTCCTAATGTTTAATCTCTATTAATAAATCTATTAATAGGCCAGCACCTGCACAGTGTGAGATTTAGACATGTTTTCCTGCCGTATCAGGGACACCGTAATTTCCACAGCAATTGATGACTTTTTAATGAATGAAATTAGAATATATTTTACGTAAAAAAATAATACCGTTTTTGAGATTAACGTTACCCTGCAAAAGTAGTTCATCCTGTCCATTGTGAAATACAATCATAGTTGGGGTTGAAATTTCATGTAGGCATAATACAAGGAAATATGAGTACAAGAACACAGAAGATCACTATAGTCTGGTACACAATTGATATACACAAATACACTGATTTTAGGCTTAGAAACCAAAATCTAATGGATAAAAAGGCCTAAACTTATTTTCTAAATATTACATTTACTTCATTTTTTTATGAAAATTCTAAAAATGAACCATAGAAAACAGGTTACTCCACATAAAACGGACCCCCCAGCACTATCCTCCTCTTCTAGAAAGTAACAGCTTGGATGGACTGATCGTGGTTTACAGCGTCTGAGTGCAGTGGCTCAGCAGCCTTTGTTAGCAGAGGCTGACCGGACTTGTTTACAAGTTTAGGTAGCATGCACCACACCTTTTCTCTGCACAGCAGCGCACAGCACAGGCACCGATGAGGGGTTAATAATGAGCTAGTTATCTGCGGCTTGAATAAGGATGTCCAGTCAGTCAAAATGTATTTATTGATTGTTGTTAATATTTAAAATTCAGACACTCATAACATCATCATTATATATTTAGGTTGATCTTGTACTCTTAATGTGGGCATATGTCATGTGCAGGTGCATGTTGGTACACTTGTGTGCGCACATATTTAAAGATAATATGTGAAAGGAGCGAGGTGAGCCAAAGGAGTGGCTGGCTTTGATTATATAAAGGGCCTGTTCAGCACCCAGGCACCGTGTGATAGGCTGAGCCAATGATGAGGCCGCAGCAGTCCTGGGTTGCTGAAATCGCGAAACTGGCACAGGAACAAACGTCTGGGCTTTAGTTAGCACTCACTCACACACTCACACTCGCACAGACTCCTCTGGCCCCTGTCAGCCAGCTGAGGCCTGGGTATAGGTGCACAGGGAGAACTGCTTGTCCACTTGCAGTTGATTTGGTTTGTAATCACTGACTGTAGCTGTGTACTCTTACAGAAATTCATAAATATGTAAATTAGATATGCAATTTAGAAGGTTTGGGAGATTTGTTAATGGTTGCCCAGCCATAAGATCATTAATGTCTCACATACAGTATCAGGGCAGGTTGTAGGTGAGCACCATCCAAGTATCTAAAATTCTACAGAGGGTTTGGTCACAAGCTGCCAAAAGTGTAGTGCTTTTGGCAGCTCTTTTATATAGTCATGTTTACCCAGCATTCAACTGGGCAGATGTAAATATTTGGATTTACCATATACATAAACTCTTCTATTGTTTCTGTACATGCAGTAAACACACACACACACACACACACACACACACACACACACACACACACACACACACACACACACACACACACACACACACACACACACACACACACACACACACACACACACACACACACACACACACACACACACAGACAGGCACATATTTATCAAGGAGTCACACGCATGCTTGAGTGTAGGCTGAAAAGCTTGTTTACTGGGAATGACAGTATATTACTTCCTTCTTCATCAATCACATTTCACAGACATCGTCATGAAGCCATCGTAATCTGTTCAGTTGGGTTGATACTTAATTTGAATTTTTTTGATTAATTGCAAAGGTGCACCTGCTTACTTCACAGCTGTGTGGTCAGGACATCAGTGCTCTGCAATGAGTAGCCTGCATGTTGTCTTCCATGAGCTTATCTTATTGCAGAGATTGATCCTGTGTATGAAACCATCTGTTTTACTCATTGACTTGACAAAACAAGGCCATCCAAACCTCATAGCAGGACTTAACACGGATTTCTGTCTAACTTTAATTAAAAATATGTAGATCATAACTGAAGAAGAATTTTTCCAATAACCACAAAACAAATCTACAATCAGGTCAACTCAATGCCGACTAATGGTAGAACTGTAAACAGGGCAGGTCACTATTTGACACTGGTTCCAGAATGATAAAAGACAAGAAAAAAAAAAATCCCTTAGTCTGATCTGACACCATGGCCAACCGCCTTGGCATGGTTGTTTAGAGCAATGCACATTGATTGGCCAATGAGAGGCGGTGCCAACCAATCAAAAAAAGCTTGAAAATTTGAGCATATATTGCCAAATGAATGGAGCCTGTCTAGATGTAGGCAGAAGGCATTCCTGTGCAAAGAAATGATGCAAAGCCGCAGAACAAATATTATAATCTAAATAAAAGATTTTTACTGAAAAGAGTATTTTGAGATGTAACACCCTGTGTAACATTTTGAGTATTAACTTTTGACAGATTACAGTTACATCTATTTTGTAATTCAAATACAAAAGTGCTTACTCTCCAACGGAGATCATAAATCCAATAAACAAAAGTCGAGTAAATAAGTCTGACAAAGACAGAAAGTTGTTTATACTCTGTTAAATTTCATGAAGAAATGCCAGTTCACAAACTGAATAACATTCAACTGCTACGTTTGGCCTGTGGAATTTAACTGTCAATGTCCATGGTCAAAGTTCAAACCTACTTGTCCTGACTACATTAAGTCACAATTTCAGAGGTCAGTTCTAATGCATTAATGAGTACTTGAACTGTCTCGAATGCTGCAGGCTCTGACATCATTCCTTAATCTCTTCATCTTGTTCAGGGCCTACGTCCCTCCATATTTGGGCTCCAATGGACCTGGCCCGTGTTTACCACTAATCCTAATCCATTTGGCACTGAACTACACAATATTGCCCAGGTGGAGACTGCAGCATACGGGTAGATAACTGCTCCAGACTGCTGGCACTGATACGTCTGGCTCTAACTCAGCCTTAAAGTAATTTACCGACATAGAACCTGCTAATTCTTTCTCATTTGTTTCCGGCTCACCTTGGTTTGTCCTGTAGCTGTATTATAAATGTACCCTGAATTTTTTTTCACAAATAATAATACATTTTAAGAAGCGGAATTGCCATATTCCTTTTTATTACCAAATGTAGGTTGGAGCTGTTCTTCAGCGACGTCTTACAGTAAATGGGGCAGTTCCACCAGCGTCTGTGTTTACCATCGGAGAGAAACACTCGTCACAGCTACTGACTGGATTTTGTGTGTTTAAATTTAGTCTAAATATTCAGGTCATCTTCAGTCTGCCTTCTAAAAGGGCCTTTCCTACAAGATCACAGCATCGGTATTCAACTAAAGATAACAAAGACAACATCAGTTAAGTTCTTTACAAATATTGCTTTTGCTGTGCTGCAATTCATAAAAAGTTTTGAAGCACTTATGGCCAAAGCTGAGAAACAGATTGAAGTGATGCCAGGTGAAACAAAAGACAGATATTAGAGGTCATACCCACTCCACAGGTTTTAGGGTTTACCTTTTACAAGCCCATTATAACTGCCATTTGTATAGAGATTAGTGAGCAGACTCAGATGATTGGTAAGGACAAAACAGGACAGACCTCCATAGAGCATAGAGTGGACCATCATGACAAGCAAAGCTGGCCAAGTCAGAGCCACTCAGTAAGCCCATTGGCGTATTACGTCTTTGATTAGATCAGGATTAGCTTCAAGAAGTGCACGCTATATGAGGTTTCGTTTGACTGCAAATAGGACAGCTCGGGAAAACGTGACAAATTGTCCTTTGTGGAAAATGGTCAGTCCCATGTCAAAGTTTGGCCATTAGTAAAAGTAATTTACTACACAAAGACTGCATTAATGCAACATAGACTCAGAGACAATCTACTGACTTTGTAAACTGGTGTTGAAATTATGTGCACAAAGAGCACGGTACAGCTGTATACTCTGTGCAGTCCAATGTTAAAAGTTGATGTATGTTGTAAAATGTACAAACATATATATCAAATTAAAAGATTCCCTCTCCTTGCTTCTTTGAAGATGCATGGAAATAATCTGCTTTGAATAATATTTCCATAAAAAAAATAAAATTACTTTATTTTACTTTAGAAATTCTTAAAATAACATTTGCATGTCCCTGTGCATTAAAACAAATACAAATCTATGAATATGCAAATATTTTCTACTTCCAAATTACTGGATACAAGTATGTCACTGAAATCCATCTTCATTGTGTCTAGCATTCATATACATCACATGATTGGCTTCCAAACTAGTTATGGTGTCACACATCCTTCTCGCATGTTCACTGTACATTTTAGGCAAGCAAAGATAAAATGTCGAGTTTCTATTATCCAACTCTGAACAAATAAACATAATTCTATTTAGTGAGCGTCAACAGTTTAAGTAAAGTTACATTGACCAAACAAAACATTTTAAGTGGAGGGGAGCTTTACATGTTTTTGTATGACCAATATTCATATTCTGCTCACTTGCATGTATAACTAATGCAACAATACATCTATTCGCTATGTTTATATAATGTATGGTTAGTTTTATATATTTTATAAATGGCATTCCGGACACAAAACATGTAATTTATGAGCAACTTAAAAACAAATAGCTTTATATCTTGTATTTAACCCAACACTTATTTAGTAGCAGAATAAACACACTAAAACCTTGAATAAAAGGTCTATAAAACATGCATAAATATAACACTAATTAAAAACCTATTAAATTTGTATTACAATTCTTTTTTTTCAGTCATAATACTCTCTAAAGTGTTTTATATTCAGTAGACTAGCCTGAGCTGTTTTTTGTTCCTGTGTGGTTGCTGTAGCTATAAACAATGAGCTTTTCCTGTGTAACAGATAATAATGCTGTACATGTTATGCAGCATCATCATCATCAAAAAAAAAAGGAAAACCTGCAACATTTTCCCGCATGTTGTGATCGCAAGACCTTATTGTGTCTTCTGTCTTTTCCACAGCAAAGAGAACTCCAAACAAGTAACAAGAGTCACATCAAGTAAGTAATAAATCTGGTGTGACACAAGGCCTGATTCAATCAGACCTGCCATGGTAATGTTGAAGTTGATGTGTTGGATAGATGGACCTGACAAATGCATTTCCCCCTTAACGCTGGAGATGTATTTGCTTTGCTGTAATGGAATCAGATTTCAAAGTGTGGCTTATGTGTGGTCTATGCACCTCTGTGGGATGAAGTGTGGCTATATTTAGGCACTTTGACACAAAGGTAGAGGAAATGATGGAAACATTCTTTTAAATTATACGCTGGCAAAACATATGTTTCTGGAACAAGATGAGCAATATTTGTAAACACTGAACAATAGTACCATAACTGAAATAAACTGCTGATGAGTCAGTGATGACGCAAAACAACTGGAAATAGATATGAGCCTGAGCAATGAGGTGCACGCAGCGTCTCTTTGTGCTTGTGTGTGTGTGTGTGTATGAAATCGTCTGAACTTTTATGATTAGGTTGCAATCTGCAATGCAGCATTGCAATCGGTTTAATATGTATACCGATGTAATCTCTCACGATGCGGTAATATGCACACATTCCATGTTTTCAGGTCAAGATGGGGAGTTCGGCTTAGATAGCGAAGAGGTTATTTTGACGCCTGAGGAAGAAAACCCACTCAGGAGAATACTGCAGGTACAGTCTCTCTGTTCTTCCCTCGCAATCTCCACCATCAGCTCCCTCTCCCTTTGTGCGTACATACGAGCACACACGCACTGGAACACACCGCGATGCACGCAAACAAAACAGAGCATGCTCACTCAGCCACACTGCATGACCTTGGATGTGGGAATATTGTTAGTCTCATATTTACCAGAGGTAAAACATCTTTGCCACCCACACACAGAACCACTGTGACTGAAAATTCTGTAAAACCACATGCTCTAACAACTGATGCATCCAGGCACAGTTATATTAACTGATTTCTTGCAGTAAGTTTTGCCAAATTACTGCAGTTAATATCGTAGGTTTTAAATATTTTGGAAATGTTCCTTTCAATCACAATACCCCACATATCCAAATCTTATTCAGATAATTAGGATTAAACAGAATCACTTAATAGATGCTGTGACTACACCTTTACATGTGTTGTAAATTAGTTTTGGATTATTTTAAATGCCCTACAGTGACATGCAGCCCCAATGCAGTGAGATACCACACCATTACATGCAAATTCAGAAAGCTCCTGTTTTCTATGCACAGTTCCCCCCTCATTTTGAGATTCGCTGAACTTTACACATAACTGACATTTTATGATCATGATGACACACTTAAGAGAGAGGTGATTTTTAAATTGCCCTTTTGAAATTAAATATCACGGCATGCATAAAAGGGAGGCACTCTGGCTTGTACACCAAAGCAAGCTTGCTTGGTGTAGAATAAATCGCAAGCTGGTAGGTGGTGATATACTCATATGACACTGACGTATGCTCTACACGAGGCACGATGACAGAGATTGGCTGCATATACTGAGATATAGGATGACTTCAATTTATGGTCTGTGTCCCCACTTCTATCAGTTTACATGTGGCCTTCATACATTTTGACCATTTGAGGTAAACTTTTAGATGATAAATGTAGAAATGATCAATTCAGAATAAGAGTGCACAAATGCACAGTTTGTTTTGGTCTTTGTAATGCTAAATACTTTATTTTAAGCCTCCTACTAAAAACAAAAACAAAAAAAACATTACATTATTGTCAGATTATCCCACAATGCTTAACTAAACTCACAAAAAGGCAAATCAACAGTTCAATTCCAAATTTTTAATTTGGCTTGTCCAATAATACAAAAAAAAAGTATTCATTCAGTATTCATTAACTATTTATTAAACACTTCTTTAACAGAAACTGTGACATTTGACAATTCTTCAGGATCCGCAAAACCCTCAGGGTACACAGCTTTAGTCGGCCATATCGAGCCCTTGAAATGGGGTACAGTTTACAAGTATTCATAAAAAAAGACAAACTCTAGAAGTCAGTCAAACAATGCAAAACTGCTGTGGCCCACACTTTGGCTGCAACTGCAGTTTTTTAAAAAAAAAAAAAAATTTTACTGCTCCTGTGCTTAATCACCCTCTTCATATGTTTGCAGCCTTTCAACTGGCATCATCCTGGGATGTCTCACAGTAAGAGGAAGCTGCTCCAGTCTCTAATGGGGCCTTATGGCCCACTGAGTGTGTCTTACAACGGGAAGACCTGCATTCTGTTTAAGGCAAAGCGCCTGGCAATCCGCTACAGGAACCACACTTTTATTGATCTGACTGAGAGGGTCTTCAACCCCAACTTGCCCGTGGACACTAAAGGCTCCATTTGCACCAAGGAGAAAGCCACGTGAGTCACTCTGAACAACTTGTGCTCAAGGAATTTCTTTTGGTTTTTAATGGTGTGAAAAACACTCATCTATATCTACAACCTACCTATCATACAAGGAATTAGGAATAAAATGGTCTTAAAAATCTAAGTACAACATTTAAAAGAGAGAAATTGTTCCTATGAATTAGTGTTAAAAGTTTTAATATTTGTGTTTTTGTTCTGCCGCAGGCTTTCATTAAGGTTTGGTGACGTGGAGGACTTGCGGGGTCTAGTAATCAGGTAGAATTCACATGCTTACTTCAAATATTTTCACAGATTGACCTTTTAAAAAATAGATATCCACCTGAAACCTTTCGTTTATCACTTTGAGCAGTCCATTATTATATCAGAATATACAGCATATAGCTTACAAGTGCACATTAGTGGACTGAGCTGTCACTAACTGTGCTGTCTTCTCCACCAGGCTTCAGATGTCCAACACATTTTATGAGGCAGCTGGTCAAAACTGGTTTACACTAGATAGCGTTCACATCCACTACAACTGGACCCAGGAGGCGACGTTCAACGCCAGCGAGGTCTACGCTCCTGCCACTTCATCCTACCATTGCCAGCACGTCAGCAGCCTGCACAAATATGACACCCTGCTAGTGCCCAGCTCCCACACTGACACATCCGCTAACTGGCACATCACTTTCACTGATTTCCAGGTACACTGTCACACGCGGGGCACAGCTTTTGTTGTGTAACTCTTTTAATTATGTGTGCACATTTCACTGCTATATTGCAGTCTTTCCCCCTTTTTCCCTACATGTGTGCATGTGTCTGTATGTTAGCCATCTACTTCCTTCTGTGTTTGGCCTGTTTGGCTGTCAGTCAGTAATTATGTCTGTCAGTTGACCATCTGTTTGGCAGTCTATCAATCTGTCTGTACCCTGTTTGGTTAGCCATCTGTGTCAACCTGTCCGGTGTCTCTGTGCTTGGTAAGCCCAGGAAAGAGCCAGTTGCCCTGTTTAGTTCAGCCTAATCTCATCTTTCTGCCTTCTCTTTGCTCTTCCAGATCCAGGCCTTCAACGTGCAGTCAGACAAGTTTGCATCGGCCAGTGACTGTGCCACTTTCCTGACGCCAGCCATCCTGATGGGGTTGGTGACATCGTTGATCCTGCTTCTCGTCTTAGCCTACGCCCTGCACATGGTGGTACACCTCAAGCATATCGACCGTTATGAGGAGCACAAAGCCACCGTGTACTTTCCTCGTAGTCCAGAGGCCGAGTTACCAGACAAAAACAGCCTGTGAGGGGGAATGAAGAGCCGGAGGACGGCAGGGGAGAGAGGGAGAGAGAAAGCTGAGAAGCAAGGCTGAGGAGAGTGCAAGTGACTACAAGAGTGAAAAAGTATCCTCCACTGAATATTTGTTCAACAAAATGACAACTTTGCCTGTTCATATGAAAACCTTCTAAGTCTTAACTACTTTAAGTAAATGCAGACCGTGGTTGGATACTTTTTCTTCTTTCCTCATTGACCTGCATCTTGGCATCCATTTTTTCAATAAGGCCTTTGGATGTTCAAGCGTCTCCCAGAGACAGCTCTTGATCCTAATGTCAAAGGTCAAGGTCAGTCCCAGGGCCCTGAAGGACAGCAATGTATACCGATCTTTACCCCAGCCAGCCATTAAAACCACAACAGAGTAGCAACTGTGGCTAATACAGCTACCATCAGATGCTCCTGCTTAAATATGTGTATTACATTGTCTTTCCAGCTTTCATTACAGCATACTTTGTCTAATACTGCTGCAAGAAATATATACTTCAACCAGCCAGTTTTATAGCTGAGATAGCTGTATTAGCTGCATGGCGTTAAAAGGCCGGTCTACTTGGGCTAGCACAGTGATTCCTAATAACAAGGATTACAGAGTGTCCTGAATGAGTTGCAGCTTAAAATAATCAGATAGGGCACAAAGTAGAAGGAGCTTGAAAAGCTTTGGGATGTAAGCAAAGGGAAGTATTGGGAACCACTGGTCTAGCATCTGGCTGGAGTGAATGGACCAACACTACTGGCCCTTCAGAGTCTCTGGTGTCTCACCCCCATCCCTGAACAAGACCGCTGCTTGGGACTTAACTGTGAAATGGCCTTTTACAGACCAGCCAGACGAAGGGGGTTCTACAAACTAGCACAACATTTTGTTAGTTGCGAAAGCACTAACAACAAACTATCAAAGATTACACAAGGAACTATGCTGCACAAGACGGCCCACAAGTCTGAGGGCATGGCAGGAACGCGGGTCTTGGAATGAAACAACTCTCTGAGAGTCAGTCGTGTGAACAAGGGAGGCCATGGGTCCTCCCTCCACACCACTGGATTTGACTGCCAAAGTGAAGCTACAATGGAGTTGTCGTAAAATACGGTGGAAGACGGAGTGAGACAATGTGAAAATGAAAGCTAACCATTACAGCTATGTACAAAACAAAAAGCATACATGTACAGAAGTGTCACTCTGCGGAGGTCTTTTTTTTTATATACAATGTAATCATGAAATACTATTAGGTACAGGATGACTATGCTAATCCTCATAACCAAAAGGATATTCAAAGCTGTAGATACATTAAGATCTCTATACGATCATAGCTGTTTACTATCTTCAAATACTGCACAACTAATAAACATAGGTACAAGTAAGACATTGTGCTACGAGGACTGGTGAAAGTATCAATGCATATGATTTTTTCTACAAAGGAGTAACATATTCCACTGTCTGTCTGTCTGTTTGTTTTAAGCTGGGCCAGACAATGTAAGGTCCAGTTTCATCTAACTGTAAATTACAGTAAAATTCCTACCATAGAAGGACGATACTATGGAATGCCGTCCGCCCACTGGGACTTATAGATGCCATTATTATGCCAGAAGCCACACTAGCAGCAGTAACAGCATCAGTAAGTCATTACTACTGATAAAAACACTCAGCATGACAGTAAATAGATATCTTAACATTCGATATGGCAGTTCTGTCAATCTGTAGCAGTGTGAAATGTGTTCTTTGGTCATAAATGTATCCTGCAAACTATGAAATGATTGGAGACAGTTTGTCCAAGGACCAACTGATGTAGATTGAACAATAAATGATATTCAGAGGAAAAGGGTCTGCTGTGTTAAAGTAGTTTGTTGCACTTACACAGGCACAGTGACCACGTATTCTACTATATACCAAACCTGTTTCAGTTGCCGAATGTGGTTCCAAACATTTTGCTAATTTTGTGAACGAGGTCCAGCTCTGCTCTTTCGCCAGCTCTTTGTCCTCTCCTGAGTGCCATCTCTCTCCTCTCTCTGACCTAAAATGTCAGTACCTCTGTCTGGGTGGTACGGTTTACCTGCCAGCAGCTGTCCAATCAAACACCTTCATGCATACTTCATAGGCACTCACAACCACATGATGATTTGTAATGTCAAACCAGAGCCCCAATGTCATCTCTCTTCTTCAGTTGATTAAATGCATGACCTAACAATTTCTATGCTGCACATTTTTACTTACACATAATATTTTAAAGGATTTTTTGCAAATTTACTTGCCTTACTGAAACACAATGTTATACAAAATGTTTACCTGACAAGATTTGGCAATATAGGCCTACTTATTATTTTCTTCATGGTATGTTTACAGGACACTGGGCACTTAAAGAAGAAGAGGAGAAGGAGAAATGAGACCTAAAATATTGTTTCCATACATCAGTTGAGATGTTTGACAACAATGCACAAAGTAGCTGAGATGTTTCAAATTAATACAAAAAAAAAAAAATCGAGATAAACCAAGTAAAACCCTTTGAAAAATCATGCTTGTGTTATACTGAGACACCTAGTGGCGAGATACTTGCAAGTACCGCTTGACCTTAACGGCTGTATTCAAGAACAGTGTGTAGGATTTAGTGACATTTATTGGTGATATTGCATTTTTAAGCTTACTGAATACCTCTTGTCCTCAGAACCCGCCCCACCCTCCCCTTCCAAGCGTGAATCTACAGCTACTCGCAAAAAAAAAAATCACGAAAGGCTCTCTCCAGTACCAGTGTTTGGGTTTGTCCCTTCTGGGCTACTGTAGAAACATGGCGTTGCAACATGGCGGACTCCACGAAAGAGGACGTAATTTACAGGTGACAAAAACACAACAATTCCTAGTTTCAGATGATTATATACTAATAAAAACGTAATTATAAAATATATAAAATTAAACATAAATAGAGTTAATATATAAAATAAGCAATACCCATTTTAAAGGCGTGGTAGTTCAAGTGCAGGCAAGTGCAAGAGAGATTCAAGAGTGGCTGGTTACAGACTAATGTAAAGAAATATGTTTTGAGCTTTCTTTTAAAATTATTAACTGAGCTCGCTTCCCTGATATCTGCCGGTAGTTTGTTCCACAGCTTTGGAGTGTAGTTGACAAAAAGCTGAATTCTCAATTTTCTTTCGGCTGTTGCTGAGAACCTCCAATAAACC